>NC_133652.1:105410697-105721012 GCF_009905375.1 Apium graveolens
TCCGACGACTTTAACCAATCCAACAATCACCATAATCTCTAATTAACCTAATTAAATGTACAAATATTCTACATAACACAAAATATGAAATTTGTGATAAATCAGATTTGAAAATGATGAAATTCTTGTGAGGAAAATACGAATCGTGAGATGTTTAAATCTTTGTTGTTCGCTAATTTTGAAGCATAATAGGTTGATTATCTGACCAGTGAGAAGATGTCAGCGGCGGCAGTTATGGATGGCCGTGGAGGTATGAGATGAAGACGGGGAGAGTGATAATGATTGGGGAAGAAGAAAGAGAGGGGGGGAGAGGTGGGGTGTGGTGGAGCGACGGTGGAAGTAGGTGGAGGTGGAGAGAGACAGGGGTGAGAGGTTGTGTCGAAGAAACACATGGGACAAAGAAAGAGTCAGGTAAATGAGTGAGGGAAATAAATGTATGGTTAAGATTAAAAGAAAAATATATAATTATTATAAAATGAAGAGTTAAGATTAGACCTCATACCTCATTTTAAAATGTGTTCTCATTTGAGCAATCCCCTGGTCTTATTCCAATAAGAACCCTTTTTAGGGTGAGATATGAGATCTAATCTCCACCACATAATTTAAATCTACTTTTAATCCGGACCACTCATTTTAAATATCATCATCACCTCCAACCATGACCTCCACCATCATTTTCTTTCTACTTACCACCGGCAACCACCATTTCCGGCCATCACCACCATCGGCGACCACCACCACCTCCGGCGACCACCAGAAATTCACCACAATCAAATCAAAAATCACCCCCGAAAAATTAAAAAATCATTCCCGAAAAATGAAAAATCACCGTCTTCGACCAAAAATTACCGTCTTCGACCAAAAATCACCACATCCCGCAACTATTTCTGCCCACCATATACGGCTACCTGCTCATTTAATAAACTCCCACCACCAACAACGTAACAAAAATAATCAAATTTAAATCTAAATCACCAATATATAAATTAGAATACACCAAAATCCAACCACACCACCGAAATATCATCCGACGACTTTAACCAATCCAACAATCACCATAGTCTCTAATTAACCAAATTAAATGTACATATATTCTACATAACACAAAATATGAAATTTGTGATAAATCAGATTTGAAAATGATGGAATTCTTGTGAAGAAAATACGAATCGTGATATGTTTAAATCTTTGTTGTTCGCTAATTTTGAAGCATAATAGGTTGATTATTGTTCTGACCAGTGAGAAGATGCCAGCGGCGGCAATAATGGATGGCCGTGGAGGTATGAGATGAAGACGGGGAGAGTGATAATGATTGGGGAAGAAGAAAGAGAGGGGGGAGAGGTGGGGTGTGGTGGAGCGACGATGGAAGTAGGTGGAGGTGGAGAGAGACAGGGGTGAGAGGTTGTGTCGAAGAAATACATGGGTCAAAGAAAGAGTCAGGTAAATGAGTGAGGGAAATAAATGTATGGTTAAGATTAAAAGAAAAATATATAATTATTATAAAATGAAGGGTTAAGATTAGATCTCATATTTCATTTTAAAATGTGTTCTCATTTGAGCAATTCCCTGGTCTTATTCCAATAAGAACCCTTTTTAGGGTGAGATATGAGATCTAATCTCCACCACATAATTTAAATCTACTTTTAATCCAGACCACTCATTTTAAATATCATCACCACCTCCAACCATGACCTCCACCATCATTTTATTTCTACTTACCACCCACCACTACCACCCGCAACCACCATTTCCGGCCATCACCACCACCGACGACCACCACCTCCGGCGACCACCAGAAATTCACCACAATCAAATCAAAAATCACCACCAAAAAAATCAAAAAATCATTCCCGAAAAATGAAAAATCACCACTAGAATACAAAAAATCACCTTCTTCGACCAAAAATCACCACATCCCGCAACTATTTCTGCCCACCAGATCTGGCTACTTGCTCCTTTAATAAACTTTGACCACCAATAACGTAAAGAAAATAATCAAATTTAAATCTAAATCACCAACATATAAATTAGAATACACCAAAATCCAACCACACCACCGAAATATCATCCGACGACTTTTACCAATCCAAAAATCACCATAGTCTCTAATTAACCTAATTAAATGTACAGATATGCTACCTAACAAAAAATATGAAATTTGTGATAAATCAGATTTGAAAATGATGGAATTCTTGTGAGGAAAATATGAATCGTGAGATGTGTAAATCTTTGTTGGTCGCTAATTTTGAAGCATAATAGGTTGATTATTGTTCTGACCAGTGAGAAGATGTCAGCGGCAGCGGTAATGGATGGCCGTGGAGGTATGAGATGAAGAGGGGGAGAGTGATAATGATTGAGGAGAAAGAAAGAGAGGGGGAGAGAGAGGCGGGGTGTGGTGGAGTAACGGTGGAAGGAGGAGGTGGAGAGAGACATATGGGTCAAAAAAAGAGTCAGGTGAATGAGTGAGGGAAATAAATGTATGGTTAAGATTAAAAGAAAAATATATAATTACTATAAAATGAAGGGTTAAGATTATTTCTCATATCTCATTTTAAAATGTGTTCTCATTTGAGCAATTCCCTATATATATGTATATATATATATTTACTTTTTAAATTAACTTTATTCATTAAATATGTAAATATTGAATATAAATATAATTTAAAATAAATTTATCACATAGAAATTGAATTATTAAAAATGATACAGTATACAAATTGTCTAAGAAAATTAGTATCCGCTATTGTATTCCATTAACTTTAATGAAGTTAATAAGATTAGTAGTCAAAATTATTTATCAAAAGTAAACATTCATATTACATACTTTACTAATGAATTTGTTTTCAATATATATATATATATAGATTATTTAAATATTTAAGGTTAATAATAAATTTTTAAATTCTTTTTAAAATAATAGTTTATAATTATTTAACATTTATATTTTTCAACCTTACTTTTAGTTATACACTTTTCCCCTTAGGAAATAAAAGTTATACTTATTTTTTTTATTTTTCAAAAAAAAGTATAAACATATGTACATATACATCTAAAACAATGCCCCACGCAATTTGACGGCTCTGTGCAGTCAAACACATCGCACTCACTCAAGGTTGGTTCTACTTTTGAGTGGAAAAAAAAAAGAAAAAGAAAAAACCGAACCCTGAAATCACACGATAAACCATTTCAACTCCCACTAGGGTCACTGCTAATGCCGGCCAGTTGTGCGGGCCATGCAGTCCAGGCCGTGCCACATACAGGTTGGGAACTGGGAACCTCAACACTGAACCGACCTATTGAGAAATGAACCGGGTTCGGACTGGGTTTGAACCGGGCAATAAAAGACTCGTAACCGGCACGCGAATAATTATGGGTTACGGGTTGACGGGCTGTGCACGAACCGTGCAGACATACACACGAGCTGTGTGAGCCGAATTTCGGAGTACTAACACGAGCTGGTTGTGCAAAAGTAGCTGGAGTACTAAGTACTAATATATAGCAGGTGTGACGCCCTCCAAATCTGGGTCATAAATTCTGGGGTCACAACACAATATAAACCTGTATATAAGATAATATATGAAATGACCCTAAACATCCACGGATCACAACAGGTTAAGGTATAAAACACGCCACAACTTAACTTCTATTATAACTTTCCAAATCCCAACTATTTAAACTTACAACAAAGTGTTCTTACAAACTTGCAAAAACTTGTAACTATTGCATAATACTCTTGGTAGCACTCTCCAACACTCAACCTGGAATCCTTGCCCGGGTACTGGTCTGGGGATCCTCGTTACCAACAGTTTCCTTTTTAACTGGAAAAGAACACAAAGGATCGCAAGGGTGGTTAACTAGCTCAGCAAGTAATATAAACAATAACCGAGGTTAAACAACTACCAAATGAAATGAATCACAGAATCAAGTTTCTCGCTAAGTAATTATTAGAATTAGATATTCAGAATTTATTTTAAAAAACCAAGGCTAGGCTACTTATCAGTCATGCACTAACCCCGAACAAGGCACACAACCATGTTCTCTATACTGGATCTAAGGCACACATTGACCTAACATGACCATGAATTTGGTCCACCTTCATAAACTATCCAATTCTATAGAAATTCAATATGATAAATAATGTAATTCAACAAAACAAGATTTTTCATTAATATTTATAAAAAAACTATTTAAAAGCATAATGCAATTCATGAGCATCACAAGGGTAAATGTTAGATATTGAATGCACAGAAGAGTAACACAGAGGGGGGGGGGATGAATGTGTTTCTTGTATTTTTTAAAGCTCTTTGGATTATGGTTGAACAAAGCAGATAAGATATGTAAAGATATTATGTTTCACAGAAATACACAAAGCATACAATATCAAAACTCACTTAATTGTATTAATTAAGTTTGTCTTGCTACAAATCGGTGTTCTTGAATAATAAGAACTCAGCTTCTATATTGAGAGAATACAAAAAAATCTAGATCTATTTGTTATTTCTAAACTAAGGACTCGTGCATGCTCTATAAACTAGCAATACAGGTTTACAAAACTTGCACTAAAATGTACTAATCAAATATCTAAAGCAACCTTGTCTATTTCCTTTTCTAGTATTAGCAAATATGTGCAGAATCTTGCAGGTGTGTGACCACCCTTTGTCCAGTAAATCTTGGCCCTTGATCTTGTATTCTTCAAGCTTCTTTTGTAGGCTTTCCAATTTAGTGAATGAATTGTTTGTTGACTGATAATCTTTAATATTTAACTTGTTTGTATTCTGAATTTGAGATAGTATGTTGAGATCTCCAATTGTTCTATACAGAAGTGACATATCAATAAGTATAATGACTTATTGATATCTCTGAGTTCTCTATAGGTATATTTGACTTGTCGAGGTCTCCAGTTCTCGACATGTAAAATGACTTGTCGACATCTTCTAATTCTCAATGTAAGATTTTGACTTGTCAACATCTCGAGTACTCTACATGAAGAATTTGAATTGTCGCTAACTCTGAGTTCTCTACATGAAGAATTTGACTTGTCGATATCTCTGAGACTTCTCTATAAGACATTTTGGACATCTCTACAAGTCATTTTAGACTTCTCGAATAACTTCTCGATATACCTTAATCCGTAACTTGTCGATATCTTGACTTAGAACATTTTTCATAGAACAACATTATTCAACTCCAAGCTTTTACATCTTTTCTATGATGCGTGATCATGACTTTATCTTCTTCAAGAGTTTATTCTCTAGCTTGAAACTGTTCACAGAAAAATTCCCCAGTCTAATCTACTAAACATTTTTACAGACTCAAGGAATACAATTACAGAATACAAATATTGATTATCATACAACTTAATCTTAGGGTTGTCAATATGACTTAGTCTTGTTATTATACATGCATGTCTTGTACAATAATCTCCCCCAATTTGTGAGAATAGTGCTTATCACAAATTCATGCCTCATAACAAGACTAATCCCAAGCTAAAATTTAATACCTTAAAATTAATAGATTGACAAATACACTTTTCATATATTGAGTAATGACATCAGTTCATAATTACAAATATCATGTAAATTTCTCATAAACGGGTTCTAGCCTAATGAGGTCCTTAAGATTTACTAGCACTTCATGTTCTTCAATATTTTTTGTCCCTCTTAAGGCTTCCACCAGTTTGAGTCATTCTTCCAATGAGTAATTGTTGAGATAATTAACCCCGAATCTTGAAAATATGCCAACTTTGATGTTCATAAAATGTCCATCTTCTGAAATTCTACTCAACCCCGTTGCCTTAAGTTTATTTAATCTTTGTTCAAACATCTCAATCTCCTTGGCATATTGCCTTTCTCTTTCTTCCCTCCCAGCCTTTATCCTAGCATGCCTTATATATCTTTCTTTCGACCTTTCAGACATCACAACCTTCCATATTCTTATTCTAGAATCCTTATCCTTCATCAGCCTTAACACTCTCTTCAATTATATGGTTAAAAATGTTTCCATTACTTATCTGCTAAGCAAAATGAAGGAGCCGTCCAAGTAGTAGATTCTGACTTCTCCCAGAAAGACAATCCAAACTTTGACTATCTCCTCAGCTAGTTGTTGGTAATAGTCAATATATGTTATGCTCCAACTTTTAGGTAGAAAATTAGCTTGATTGAAGCAGTTCTAGATAGCACCAACATTGTCTTTGGTTTTCTCCCAACAGTTTTGAAGTGAGTCTTGATTGAAGGCTTAAATGAAGGTAGATTTGAGATTTTCTTAAAGAGACATGGCTGACCGTGATTATTATTTTGAGTAAGGAATTTGTAGTTTGTTTGTAAAGGTACTTGGGCTTTGAGGTTGGAGTTTGTTGAGTGTTTGATTGGCTAGGTTTGGGGGTTTTAGTTTTGGAAGTTTGTGTTAATTGGATTCTTTGGACATCTTGATATTTTTCTACCCCTTCTCCATTCTTCCTTCTTTTCTTACTATCATCCCTTCTGTGACACCCTCCAAACCCGGGTCAGAAGTTTGGGATTCACAACGCACACACACCCAATATATATACTTATTTATAAAATAATATATACAATGACCCTACTTACCATAACCACCGATCGCAACAGGTTAAAGTATGCACACAAGCCACAACCTTATTTATATTACAAACGTACAAATCTCAACTAGTTTAACTTGTGTCTGGAATTAAATTATTATTACAACTTTCAAACCTAAATTAAAGCAACAGTCTTCTGCTAGCTTATTACGTTTCAACCTGGAAACCTAGCTCACACACTTGTCTTGGGATCCTCGTTACTAACAATTTCCTTCTTAACTGGAAAAGAACATAAACAGATTTGCAAGAGTGAGCTAACTAGCTCAACAAGTCATAATGACAACACTGAGATTAAACAATGATCAATTGAAATGATATAAGGAATCAAGTTTCTTGATAAACAATGATTAGAATTGGATATTCACTTTTATTTTTAAAACCAAGGTTAGGCTGCTGATTAGTCACGTACTAACCCCGAATAAGGCACACAACTCTGCTCTATATATTGGATCCAAGGCACACAACTCTGCTCTATATACTGGATCCAAGGCATACATTGGCCTAATATGACCACGAATCTGGTTGGACCACGAATCTAGTCCACATTTAAAAATAATCCAATTCTATAATAATAATATGATAAACATTGTAAATCACTAAGCAGAATCATAAGCAACATTTATCTCGAATCATAGGGTGATTTATAATACCATAAAGGTATAACAAGGTAAATATAAAGAGTGGCTTCCAGTCTGGGAAAGAATCAGATGATAGAAGAACAAAGCTTTAATGGTTACAAGCATTAGTCTTCTGTTGTACAAGGTATGCATGTTAGCATTTTAATCAATTCTATTTCAGTGATCTGTGTATGGGATATATGTATTTGTGGAGTAGTATCGTATATATATGGTTCGTATTTGGGAATTCAACAATCAATGGTTTACAAATAATAAGGCTCATGACTCAAAAAACAATAAGAAGAATCAGGGTTTAGGGTTAAGTACTTTAAATCACTTGCAATATAAAACAGAGCTATCTCAATACATATTAAGATGGTTCAAGAGATACTTGCATTATCTCAATCCGCTTTCACTTTACTTGCACTCGTCTATTGATCCTTACGCATTGACCACTTGCTTTCCCTTTCTATGCCTCTCTTCCTCTGTTAAACATCATAAGCATTTATCAATGTTTATACTCATCTCATTCTATTCGTTACAGCTTTTATCTACCCTTCGTTTCTCCCAAATCTGACGTACGAATTGAAAGTTATGATAAAAACTATCAAATAATATACACATAAGCTGATTACACATCAATCAGATCACATATAGCACATAGCACGTAAGATATTCGATAAAAATAATTTTTCAAAAAAGATTCGGGGTGAAAATAATTTTCGGGGTATTTAATACGAATTTTTGAATATTTTTCGAAATTAAAACGGCTCAACGAATCATTTTATAAATAAGTAACAAGGTTATATTACCCGAATCTGACTTTAAAATCATTTAATAATAATTATCGAGCCTTGAAAATAATTTCAAATAATATTTAAAGCTCGAAACTATTTTTCAAAATTTTTAAATTAAAATAAATAATTAAATCCAAATAAATAATCAATTAAAATTTATTAATAACCAATTAAATCAATTAATCAATTAATATTTAAATTAATTTACTAATTAAATAATTAATTATTAACTAAAATTAATTAATTAAATAATTTGGATTTATTTTTGAATTAAAAATAATTTTTGGAATTAAAAATAATGAATTTTTGGAAGTTTAAATAATTAAAACAATTTTCTAAGAATAAAATAATCATAAAATACAATTTTTAAATGATTTCAAAGGAGAAATCCTATTTTTATAAGTTTTTGAAACCGAAATCTCAAATTCGAAATATTAGAAGCTATAGGGACCAATTTGTAAACACTGAAAACTAGGTGACTAAATGTCACCATCTCCAAAAGTCAGGGGGCCAAACTGCAACTTTTGCAGTTGCCGCCCTGTCTCGCCGAAAAAGCTGCCGGAATCCTCGACACCGTCCAGAACTTCACCAAACGGTGCAGATCAGAAGATTACGTTCCCATGAGCAACATCATGCAATTATAATTGCCAAACGATACAGGTTTTAGCCGGAAAATCCAGCCGAAGTTCAAACCGCCGCCACCATTGTTCCTTTTTCGGCGAGCTCAACCCATAATCCTCTGTTCATCAAACTTATACCAATCGATTCGTTTTTCAATGATCTATCTATTGGTGTATTCAATTTAAACAAATAACCCTCACAGCAAAAACGCCCAAATCCAATTAAGAACATCCAAACAACATTGAAACCCTAGTTCTTGAATTCGAAAATCAAACACCCTTTTCTATATGTTATTGAACTCCAAATTTGACATATAATATACCAAAGTGATCAGAATAAAATTTTCTACAAGATATAATCATCAAATCACACAAATAACATCAAAAATCAAAAATTCATATTTTAATCATAATTTAATTCAAATTTAAATAAATATATTGAAAAATACCTTTCATTTCTGCACTGAAACAAGTTGTAGAATATGAAAGTACTTTTCACAAGCTTTGATTCGGTTATTCACACGCTTGATTCGATTTCGATAACGCTTTCATTTTTAGGTTTGATTTTGAAGAACACGATAAATATTAGGGTTTTTCTCTGTAAATTATATAATTTAACTGTTTGTTTATGATTATCTGTATAAAATAAAATATGATAAAGGATATTTATACTTACAGAATATTGGTACCCCTTTGGATCATATCGAATATAAAAATAGGTTAATTAGCCGCTAAGTAACAGTAAAACCGGTCCAATTCGGTACAATTTTAGAATAATTATCAAAATCGGCCTTTTTATTATACAACCTACAAGAAGATAATGTAATAGTTTAATCAAAATATCTTGTCTCTCGAGGATACGAGTTTTATCAATTTACCGAAACGAATATTGTATCAAAAATTTTGCATCGGAACCCGCACGGGTAAAACCGTACTCCGAATCGAAAAAGTCAAAATATGCAAAATTCTCATAATAATCAAATTAGGTTAGGAAGGAGTTTTCCCGAAAATTTCGGGTTGTAAAAACGCAAAAACGGTTGAAGTTGGACGATTCCCGGCTATACAAAATAGTTTATAATTACTCGGAAAAATAATTTATTAAATCTATAAATTCTTTATAAAATCATATAACAACATAAAGATTACCAGAAAAATTTCAAAATTATGTATACTTTATTTTGGATATATAAAATTAAAATACTCAAATTTTATCACATATAAAAATCCAAACATCAATTCCAATTACCAAATAATTCACCAAAATTCAAATAATAATCACATAATATTATTTATTGAAAAAAATAATTACATAATATATCCAGGATATTACACCTTTCCCTCTTTTCTTCATTCTCCTTTTTCTTCCCACCACCTTTGCTGCCAGTTGCTTTGCTAGACATACTTGGATTTGAGCCAGAATATTTTGCTCATTCTGCTTCTGCTCATCATCATCCAAGTCATCTTTAGTATTGATTTGAGTTCTAGGCAACATGGTTTCAGCATTCTTCAAGTATCTACCCAAAATCTTAATCATCTCTACATCAACAATGCTCTTGTTCTTCTTGTGCTTCAAGTTAGTCTTAAAGTCATGGTCAGTCTCAGGTTCCCCATGACACAGTTCTTGGGATCAGGAAATACTTGCATCTTTTAGTTGTTGAACAGATATAAGCCACTCCCTTTCTAGGTCGGAGATATACTTGTGGAAGAGCAGCTACTTGAGCCTTTTTAAGTTCATTTAGCAAGAGAGTGTCCTCTAGAATCACCCTGTTGACTTTGTTGATTAGGATGTCCAGCTCAGATGCTCTTCTAGATTGGAGATAAGAGATAGACAACCACATACACCTTTCCACACCTGAGTCATTGATATTAGCAACAATCATATTCTCTCTGTAGTTTCCACCTATCACCATTATCACCCTTAAAAAATAATATTTCTGTCCAAAGCCTTTTTACAAGTGAAGAAGTTGTTGGTTAGTGAAATCACGAGAGCCTTAAAAAGTTCATCAAATTCTTTGTCCAGGCATGGTCCCTCAACTGCTTTCAATAGTCTTTCCATCCCAACAGTACCCTTCTTTTGAATTGTGGCTTGGCCTGAGGGTTGTAATTTTAGCTGTGACTCTATCTCCCCCTTAGGCTTGGTAGCAGGCATATAGATTCAAGGTAGAGGGAGTGTAGTTCTAACAATTTGAGGTGATTCTGGTAGAGGTATATTTAAAGCTCCCATAACCCCCAAAGATACTGAGTTTTGTACCTGTAGATGTTTGTGGGAGTCTACTAGGGACTTTATATCATGTTGCTGACTTTGAACTAGGGAGGTTAACTGAGACATTGAGTTGTTAAGGATGCATTTGAAGATTGGAGAGTGGAGATTTGAGCTTGTAGATTTTGGATTTACAGGTTTGTGGATGTAGACATTGCTTGTTGTGAACTAGATGCTGCCAACGTACCAAAATTTTTTTGCACAACATTCTTAACCTTCTCTATGACCAAGACTGTAGGTTCAAACCTAACTTTGTACAGTTGATCCAACTTGACCTTTGAGTCATTATTCTGAGTGGTTTATTTCTGGATCACCTTATGCAAAGCTTTGAAGGATTCACTCAACTTAGACATATTTCTTCCACTGGAGTGAGAGAGAGAGGGCTTGAAGACTGTCAAAAAACTTGTTAAACTTGGTCTTGATATATTGAAATGTTGGCATCAGCTCATCAATCTTGTCATTAACCGATATCTTTACTGCAACTTGATGCTTTCCCAGAGTGTTTTCCATAGCTCTTCCAATGTGATGAAAGGCCTTCAATTGTGCTTTGTACACCTCTGTCACAACATCATGTACTTCTTGGAGAGTGAGGACCTTAGCATTGCTTCCCAAAATGGTCACATATTCTTATCTAAACTTTGCTTTATCTGCAATGTTCTCCTGTTGCTTTTCAACATCTTTCTCATAGGAAAGTAGAATGGCTTGATAGTCTTGCTTTGACATATCTGTAATGAGGAGTTTTTGTGTGATATTGGATAGGCCTGCAAGCTGCTAAACCAAAAGATCATTTACAGTAGTTGGATGGGCTTGAGCATCTTGCAGCCATTAAGCTATGAGGTGCGAGGGTTGAGGGTTGGTGTTTGAGGTAGAAGGTTGGTTAGTTGTGTTTGAGGTGTTTGTGATAGGGGTAGTAACTGGACCTGTGACAGGAGGCCCAGTTGAACTCACAGCTTGAGCTGTGGTTATGATAGTGTTGTTCACCACTAGTGGGAACCTCCATTTGAATTGGAGGGGAGTTGACTAGGTTACCATCATGTACCATAACCTCAAACCCTTATTCCTCTTGCAAGGAACTGTTAGGGAGAAAACACGCGCTAAAATTACACGCAAGTATACGCATTTTCAAGTAGTATAATATATAAATCAGATTCGTACCCACAGAGACTCTTTTTAGTTAACTTTAAGATTATGCACCTATGCAACAATGGTATGGATATCGCTCAATGCTAAGACAATAACAAGTTAAGATGTTTATAACTAAGATTAAACTAACATGCAATTAACTAAGAATAAAAGTGATTGAATTAACTATATGAGACAAACGTGGGATTTTAAATTCATTAAATACTTCATTTAAAGTCATTGTTCTTAACCTTGGCATGCAATGGTGATGACAACTAATCAGATAACATGGAACTAGTAAACGCCAACTTTCATTGCACGAATACCCTACTACTAGACATCCACAAAAGAGATAGAAGCTGAGTAGACACCAATTATGCTTAGATCCTATACGTCTATAGAATTTGAAAACATAACGGTTTAATGGGCAAGTTATATATCGTCATTACATAGGGAAGTAAGATGATTAAAATTACCTATGAATCATGTATAACAATTATACATGAACCTATGGTAGCATGACAAGTTCTAAACCTCTATATTCACTTTCGCTTTAATAGAGATTAACACGCTATCTTATATGTTAGCTACGCACATAAGATGAATAAGCACAACCAATACTAGGATATCAATCAATCACAACACATCAAGATATTGAAATAAATTAACTATAGAAATCCATAAGTAAATCCGTCAGAACCCCAGGATAATGATTAGTTCATAACCGAACACATCATCACCATGGGTTCCAATGAAAGCATAGTATAAAAACTAGATCTTTATAAACTGAATAATAATCAAAAGTACATTAACAACAGTGTAAGGTTCAAACGAATAAGAAAAGAAGCATCCAACGTTACAACTTAAGCAAAAAATCACAAGTAAAAACAAGATCTCATCTCCTTTAATTTATTGTGCTATTAGGTCTTCTTACTTCACTCTCTTTCTTCTCGTTGTTCTAAAAAACGTCTTCAAAAGGCTTTATATATAAGCCCAATATGATCTGGAGTCTGAAAAATCATTATTATATTGCAATCAGGATTCGGCAATCCCGACCCAGTGCGGCCGCCCCGCATACCAGTGCGGGCGCGCTCACTTTCTGACAAACGGGCGCGACCGCTCCCAAGACTAGCGCGGCCGCCCTGACCTTCTGGAAATTCTGATTTTTCTTGTTTCCTTGACTTCAATTGCTGGTTTCTTTCGTACTAACTCCCCAGGCTCCTTCCTAACACCCTTTTAGCATATAATTAATGTAAATCTATTCCTTCTTCCAAATATACCTTGAAATGCAAAACACTACAAAAACACATCAAAAACACAAATAACTTAAGTATAAATCACCAATTTGAGCCTCTACGAAGCGTTCTAAGTGGATATAAATTCCACTTATCACACCCCCAAACTTAAAATCGATGCTTCTCGTCAAGCATAAACAAACTCAAAGAATAAAACAAAAATTCATGAATGCAACTACGTAAAAATACAACTAGATGATAATGCAATCGATCCCCTCAGAATAACCATAACCAAATGAATAAGCCAATGCCTCTAAGAATGCAACGACTTTTTACAGAGTTTGAATAAATCCCACAAATCAACTCACAGCCATAAACGTGCGTGTGTGGGATGCTTAACAAATATACTTTCGACACTAGATCAATAACCATAACTTATATTTCATCAAAACAATCACAAGCTTATAAACAGAATAGACGGTAAACACATAAACTCACAACACCTCCTTTCTACTAGAGTTATACAAGAATTCTACAATCCCGACCCAGCACGGCCGCCCCGCATACCAGCGTCGGCGCACTCGCTTTCTGACAAATGGGCGCGGCCGATCCCAAGACTAGCGCGGCCGCCCTGACCTTCTAGAAATTCTGATTTTTCTTGTTTCCTTGACTTAAATTCAATTGCGGGTTTCTTTCGTGTTAACTCCCGAGGCTCCATCCTAACACCCTTTTAGCATAGAAATAATGTAAAATCTATTCCTTCTTCCAAATATACCCTGAAATGCAAAACACTACAAAAACACATCAAAAACACAAATAACTTGAGTACAATCACAATTCGAACCTTTATAAAGCGTTCTAAGTGGATATAAATTCCACTTATCAGGAACTAGCACTTGAATGTTCTATACTTGCCTCCTCAATGAGTGGATCATTGGCAATTGTACTCCCAGCTTCAATTGTCAAAGCAATATCATCCAGGATTGTGACAGGAGTTGTCCCTTATAGAGGAACCTCCAATTGAATTGGAGAGGATTTAGGTAGATCCCCCTCAAGAGGACTACTCTCAAACTTGTCAATATGTGAAGATTGTTAAAGACATGAAGGTGCTAGAGTTTCTTGCACATGTGCTTCAGTTAAAATTGATGAAACCCATGTATTTGTGTTGGTGTCATCAAGGTCTGCCCCAACATGTAGCCTCTCACCAACTGAATGTAGTGTCTAGGTTTTGATCACAGTTTCTTAAACTATGTCACTTGATTTTGGCAAAACTTGAGATGAGGATTCAAGTTTTTCATTATAAGAAGAAAATAATTGTGAAATGAGATTTGTGAATCAGAATTGAGTGTTGGTAACTCCCCCGAGTAAATGAGGGAGTTTCAAATGATGTGCTCTCTTGGTGTAAGCCAACCAAATTTCTTTTATCACCAATTTGAGAGTGCTCAAGTTGGGGTGCAGACTCTTTACAGATTGTATTTGGGAGAATGCTTAATTCAATGGAGACACCTTGTTGAGAAGATGTCTCTAGAGTCTGTTTATTTCCCTCTATTACAACTGTGGCGCCCTCCAAACCCGGGTCAAAAGTTTGGGGTCCACAACATAAACACAATATATCAACCTGTATAAGAAATATTATTTATAATGACCCTGCTTCACAAAACCACGGATCGCAACAGGTTAAAGTATGAAAACAAGCCACAATCTTAATTATTACATCGTACCAAAACCCAACTAATTTAATTTATAATTGATAATAAAATCATTCTTACAATTTGACTATCTCTTTACCGCATGAAACTTCTGCTAGCTCGATCCAACTCGACTGGAACCTTAGCCCGCACTTTGGACTGAGGAACTTCAATATCATCCATATTCTTTTCGACTGTAAAATATATAAAAGAATCGCAAGGGTGAGCTATCTAGCTCAGGAAGTCATGATAACGATAACTGAGGTGAAACCATGATCAAATGAGATGATTCAAAGGAATCAAGTTTCTTTTTAACTATTCATTGGAATTGGATATTCATTTTAAGTTTTAAAAACCAAGGTTAGGCAGCTGATCAGTCACGCACTAACCCCGAGCAAGCACACAGCACTGCTCTAATTACTGGATCCAAGGCACACATTGGCCTAACTTGACCATTGGTATGGTCTGACCAAGAATCTGGTCCATATATATAAAAACTATCCAATTCTAAAGCAGTTCAATATTATAACAATATGATTCAATAAAACAAGATCATAATCGATGATGGTTAAACATTTGCATAAAAAAATATAAGAAAACTCATGGATATCTCAAAGGTATATCGGGGTATGTATAAGAAACGGTTTTTAGTTTGTACAAGGGTCAGGCATCAAACCAGTAATGATTTTTCAGGATATGGTTCTTTGATGTTACTAAGAATGATTGGGGTATAAAAGTTTCTGTGTTTTCAAACCATTTTCTTCTGGTGTTTGGTAGTTAAACATTTGGGAAATAGTATCTTATTTGTGTGGTTTGGTGTCTGAGGATCAACAAAGGATGGTTTACAAAGAACAAGGTTGACGGCTCAAGATCAAGAAAAATCAGGGATTCAAGGGTAAATAGTTTAATGCACTTGCAATGTAAACAAGAGTTATTTTAAATAATAGCGACATGTTATGAAATAGTTCAAAAACATTAATAATATATCTTGAAGAAAAATTTAGAAATACTTGCCTTACAAGGCTTTACAACTATTACTGATCAACTCTGAGCCGACTTTGCTGCTCAGGCTCTAACGTCCAATCACTAGATCTCATTGGATTCGATTTCGACACTCAGGTCAACCTGTTGGAACTCTACGGAGCTCGTCAACTGACCACTAGGTCATTTTTAGTCCATCGTCCACTTTCAGGTTCCCGACTATAACCTACAGGGTCGAAATACCCTATGTTAAACGTCTAGGTATGCTTGACATATCCTTGATACTAATTCTTACCCAACGATATTCAAACCCAACTCGTAATTATTCATATTAGAATAACACAGAAAACATTTAGGGTTCACATTCTCAAAATTGATCCAGTGTTCATTTTCAGAAAATACGTATATTTGTCATTTTACGAAATTAGGGTTACTGTGTGTTGGTTAAACCTATGACACAACATACAATTAGGTTCTGTATAAAACATACGTATATGTATTTACTTATACTCGCTCGACGTCCCGATAATCCTCGGATACGCTCCCGTATTTTTTTTAGTTCGATTTTCTCGGAAATCAGGCAGCGTCCCCTTTGTTTATCGGACTACCCGTCGAAACATCAATCGACGTCAATTCAACAACAACAACCCAATCACAACTCGCAAATTCCAATCACTGATACAATTTAGTAATCACAACCAACTTAACCATCACGATTCAATATTTACTAATTAGCTATTTCGATCCAGAATAGAAACACAACACGACTTTTATTTAATAAAAATATTAGGACTCAGAATCGTGTCATCACCATCCACCGTCGGCTCGCCGGGGCTCATCGCCGACGGCGGTAAAATTTGCGGGTACCCGATTCATTTGGGTTTCCAACGCTAAATTCTACCGATTAAAATTCCGAATAATTACGACTTCATAATTCAAATAATCATCACAATATTCATTCGAATTTTCCAAAATAATTCGAATATGTAATATGATAATAATCGAATTAATTTTAACCAAAATATCACAATAAAAAAAAGGAATCACAGGACCATCACCACACGCGCACACGCGCATATAACAGTACAGCACACAATCGGAAACAAGAGGGACACGGCCGGAAAAGCACCACACAGGCGGCGATACCACACACACCCGCACCTACAACTCACACTAACGCACGCACACAGGTTACACATACTAACACAGATATATACATAGGTACACATACGGAAACACATCACACGCGCCTCCACAACCACCTCGCCGGAAAGCGAGGGACGGCGGCGATCAGAACCAAAAGAACAGCGACACCGCATGCAGCACACGGCAGTATACACAACAAATACGTATATATATACTCGCATATAGGCCGCACCGGAGTTTCACCGAACTCACCAGAACAAGGTCGGCGACGGGGTAAAATATCAGATATGAAAACCAGAAAATGAAACAGGGGAGAGTGATGCTGTGGAATGAAAGAAAAAGAGTGGGGTTTGGTTTTATTATTTATTTTGTTTTCATTCATTCATTTTTTTTTCTCAACTATACAATGCAGTACACATGACAGTACAAGTAGTACAATCCTGAAATTCAAATATGTTTATTATTGGATAATTACGAAGATTCTAAGACCCGGTTTATCCCGAAATTCGAAATTAACGAAACGAGGTGCGAATAAAACAGCCCCCGAAAATTACGAAAATATTTTTAAAATATCATAAGTATCCCGGAGTTTATAAAAACATAAATTCCGTAATTTAACATAATTTCTGAAACGCGATTTATACCCGTATTTCTTATTTAACGAACCGAGGTGTACTTAAAACAGATTCAGAAAATCAGGAAAATATTCTTAAAATATTACAAATATCCCGAAGTTAATAAAAACATGAATTCTAAAATTTTAAAATGATTTTTAAAATGCACTTTATATCCGCTTTTATCAATGAAGCGAAACAACGAGCGCTTTAAATTAATCCCGAAAATTTCCAAAATAATTTTAAAATTCTCGGAATATTCCAAACTTAAATGAATATGAGTTTCATAATTTTTTGAAGAATTTTAGAATTAAATATGGATTTTACAAATAAAAGCATTCAGAAAATCATTTAAAGATAAATAATTAATAAAATATTGATTTCTTAATTTTATAAAATCCTAAAAATAATTATTGTTATTATAAAATTATAAAAATAATTTTTGAAACATTCCCAATATTTATGCAAATAAATTTTACACCAAATCCACTTTTGAAACTGAAAACAATCCAATACGACTCCATAATTAATCACACGAACAACTCGGTGTATTATAAATTACACCTATATAATAATCAACCAACACAGAGCGGTCAAAACCAATACACATATTTTATTTAATAATTTCCGTAATAATCACATATTTAAATATTTCAAAAACATACGAGTCGTTATATCCTTCCCCCCTTAAAAGGATTCTGTCCTCAGAATCTGGTGTAACTAATTAAGTGAGGATATTTGTCAAGCATATCTGACTCAAATTTCTGAGTAGACCCTTCTACTCGAAGGTTCAAATGTACTCATAATAGGTATGCATTCATTTCCAAGGACTTGCCTTTAACGATCAAGAATTTGGATTGATCACTATATGCAGAACAACTTGGACAAGTGCCCCATTGGCTTCTGATCAATTACTTAATTTAAACCCAATACTTATCACTTTAATATTGACAAGTAAAATACATTAGGTGTACACACGGGTGTGACGGTCATACCATTTATGAATAACTTTATCTATATTTATCAATACCCCGAATGGTTTACTAATTTTAGGACTTAGCTTGTCCCTTCTACTCAAACTTATCCAATCTTTTTCAAGACGACACTTTTACTAACACTACTGGTCCTATTTCTATACTCATACTTTCTCTCAATACAATTTCGTCTTCTCTTCTTCTCTCCCTTTTTTTTTCTACTCCGAGCTGCTTTAATCAATATCTCTACGCTCTTGGTGTGCTGAATTAATTTAGAATTTAACAACTTTCTTCCTCCTACTTTGTCTCAATAAGAATGGGGACCTACACTTGCGTTCACATGAAGATTAATAAAATAGCATTCTAAAGCTGACATTGCTGATAAATGATCATTCCGGTGTTTCCTTAAAGCTCAACCTCTCAACATATCTTACATTTCCTGAATTATTTTCGTACCTGGATTCTCCGCTTAAGGATAATAGGCGGTGCTCGTGTTCAACTTGGTTTCCAAGCATTTAAACATCCTTTACTCTTTTTCATCAGTTAAGGCTGAAAAGTAATTTCATATATTCACATATTATCACCTTCAGGTATTTGAACTTCAGATTTCACTCTTTCCAATTCGTTTATTAATTCCTTGGTAGTCTTAACTACACCCAATCCCTTCTTTCTGTATAAGGCATCTGTTATCATATGGCTTTGCTTAAGTAGTTGTAATTGGATCAATTCAGAATCTTTGGTTACCCTTAGTCAAAATTTCATTCTAAAAGACCCAACGTATGGTTGCTTTCCTTCTGATCTTTGGAGAAAAGTCTTTGGGTATTCCATGCAAGTTTTCTTATTCTTTGAGTAGCTGAGGATGTTATCAATAAATACAATTTACTTATCCAAGTACTCCTTATATACCATGTTCCTTAATTCCTTATAGACAATTGATACACTTGTTATTTCTGATAATATCACCGGGGCTTGCAATACTTATAACTTATTTTAATCGTAATCTCTGTTATGTACTCAGGTCGGATCTTAAGTTAATTCTCAATACATAACACACTTCTTGAATCAGGTCTCATAAGTAATCAATTCTTTATAGGGTCTCACTTCTTCTTATTCATTGTTTTGTTAAACTTCCGATAATCAGTACATACTCTTATAATTTCATTCCTTTTCTCTAACAATACCACTGATACATTTCACGATTCGCTTATTGTAAAACCATTCCTTGGTCTGCCTTGCCACTAGGTCTCTAATACCTCACCTTACTTCTTTGACGCGTCCAACACTTTCTAATCCGTCTTAACATATCCTTCTTATACCTGGTTATCATTATTTTTCTTTAATTTTTGAACATCTTGGCATCTCTTCAATAACTCAAATACTTAATGTTGTGAGTTTTCCTGTGAGATTTCATTTCTTAATTCTTCTACTTGTAGCGTCCAGGTGCCGGAAGAAAATCTGGAGATATCGTGAACATTTTCCTGAGCGCATAAATTTCCTCTTACTAACTGCTAACATCGTGATCCATTATTCTTTCTTTCCATCTCGTCATACTATCCATCCTTGCTTCTTTTGGATTATAACCTTTAGCTTCCAATTCCAACTTCCAAAATTCCATAGTTAATTCTTCTGGTGCAGACTCTATGCTCGTTCTCTCCTTTTTGCCTATCGCTTGTCACTATTTTTGCTTTTCCTCGTGAATACATACTTCAACTCTTATGGTCCATATAGATCTTACACCTTTCCCCATACATATCATGTTTCCCAATCTTTCAAAAGAAATATTATTACGGTTAGTCCGGATTATGAATAGGATACTTCTGCTCATAAGGTTTCGGTTGTCTGGGTGCATATACAATAACTTTATTGTGCTGCATCAACACACATCCTGCTTCCTTATGAGAAGCATCACTATAACTACCAAATCTCCTTGATATTTTTAAAATTGATAAAACAAGTGCTGAAATCACTCTTTCATTTAACTCTGCAAAACTTTCCCTTCATCCTTCTCCATTTCACAAAATTTCTTGCTTTTCCTGGTTAGCTTCGTCCAAGATATTGCAACTTTCACGAAATCTTGCACAAATTTCCAATAGTAACCGACCCCTGATAAAACTTCTTACTTTTGTTGATATTTCTGGTCTCTTTTCATTCATAGTAATTTTTAACTCCTGATAAATCTCTTTTGATCTTCTCTACATTGATTGTTTATGCTAAGAATTATATTTCATACAACCTCTTTCTTCTCCAACTTCCCAGTCATCATTAAATGCTTTGCATGGTCCTCCATTGACTTTAAGTAACACAAATACAACTCATCCAGATATTCCTTAAAAATTATGTCCATAGGTTTAATCTTTGATTTGGTGAAATACCAAGTCTTAAATCAGTCTTATAAAAGTACTTTGCTTCCTTCGTTTGATCAAACAAATCATTGGGTCAAGGTAACAGATACTTGCTCTTGATAGTAAACTTGTTGAGTTCTTGCTAGTCGACGCATAATCACATACTTCCATCTTTCTTATTAACATTTAATACCGGTGCACCTTATGGGGTATACTAGGTCTAATAGCTTCTTCTTCTAGCATTTCTTGCATTTACTTTGTTAACTCCTTCATTTTAAATGGTGCCATTCTGTGAGGGGCCTTGGACACTGGCTTCATTTCAGGTGCTAAGTCAGTCACGAACTCAATTTTTATATCCTAAGGAAATGTTGATAACTTATCCAAAAACATATCTTGAAACTCCTTAATTACTATAAAATCTTCAAACTTTGTTTGCTTCCGACTTTTATGTATTCCATAATCACCATAATGCTCATATCTTGATCACCGTAATCGTCATTAACAAATTCGTTACCTTCTTTCATCTTCTGAACCTCCTCATCTTCTCATTTGGCATCCTCAGAATTATCTTTTCGTCATGACGGTCTGCTTGGATATCACGCTTTAGTAGTCAATCCATTTCTTAGAATAATATCAAATCCTTTTATCTTCCAGGATATCAATTCTGCATCACTTATTGCCAGGAATCTCAATTTCACCATTGGTATTCACTTATTTAACAACTACACGTTCTTGACTTGCTAGTCCTTTAATTACAATCTTATCAATTCAACAGGGTAATTTATCTTATCAACAAAACTTTGAGAGATAACCAATTAAGTTTCTCTCACATCTTTTAATACTTTAATATAAGGTATTCACCCTAATCATCTATATCATCACGTCCATATTCTGAATAACATATTTCACAGGAAAATTGCATATTCTCATTCTCGAAAATGTATTCCTTATTGGAATAGATTCCCTTGATTCTTAGTGGCTTCTTCACTGGGACTAGTGATTTGCAATCCTCTCTAGGTGCCCTTATTTCCTTCCCATACATAAGATGTATATGGAACTTCGTCTACTTGATTCAGGATACGTTGATTTTTGTTTGAAAACTTTTTGCAAAGAACGACAGTACAACGAAACGACTAGAAGGATTCGAAATTCCACAAAAATTAGAGTTGAAAAGAAAGAAGAAATAAGAATTTGAATATGAATGAGACAACCACATTGGTACTTAAGATGGCCAGTCTTTCATACCATATGGCGTACAACACATGGTTAGGTGGTGTCCCACCCGACTCTTCGTCATTCTGACAAAGTGTCTCATCATAACAATGTTTGTCCCAATTAGAAAGCAAAACTTGAGGGAAGCAAATAAATTTGAAAGGAATGGAATATCTTCCTTTTTGATATCATTATAAAGAATTAAGAAAAGAAGTTCATACATTTTTAGGAATTAAAAAGAAATATACGCGGTAACATTGAAGACAAGAACGATACCACTGGTCACCATCCACATTTCATTTGTATTCATCTTTCGAGCTCGTTCGATCATATCCCAGTTGCGTCATATAACAACTTTAGAAAGTCCACTAAAATGTTTTCACAACCAAGTATTATAATGAATTCTTACTTGCTAAATTTTGCGTCTTTAACATCATACTTTCACGTATAATACCTTAACAATTCGATCATAATGGCGTTCCTACCTGGTAACTTCGAGATTCCTCTTTTAATTTGAAATAACCATGAATTGTTCAACATAGCGATCCTTTTTGCTAATAATCTTTTTCTTTTGGAAGGGTCTGGAAATCTTTCCAATCTCTTTCGATCACGCCCATGCTCTTTTTAAATCAATGAATTCTTTAACTCTAATGGTCTCTGCAACTAGATAAATAATTACTCCATACACGGATTCTATTGTTAATCTTATCAAACAATACTTGCACCTTACTGTTAGGAATAATCATCTTCTTCATAATCGCAGGTTACTTCATTCCTGGAATTAGCAATACTAGGTCTGAAACAACATCTCTTCAGGTAATCGGGGTTTTCTAGCAAACAAGAAACTCAAATAGTAACTTAACAACCAATGTTTAAAGATCATTTTATTCAAAAAGGCTTTTGGAAATTTTGTAAGGAAAATCTTTTTTGAAAACTTGTTAAAAATTTTGAAAATCACAAATCTGGTTGTTCTTACTATATGAGTTGGTTGTTGTCCTTCCGACCTATAACAAGATACCAATTTAAAGAAACAATCACATAAAGGTCCGTTCACTTCGATCTACCTTTTCTCCTTTATCGAGTCCACTTACCTTCCTTAATCGACGAAACTTCAATTGTTATCGCACATTATCTTATTCGTAGCTTCACATCAAGGCTCCCATATATTATCGTTACAGTAGTTAAGTAGAACAGGCTATCCAATAGTCAACAAGTCTATTTCTTAGAACAAAATTTGCCCGTATCACATCACATCACTACTTTACATATCGCATTTATCATATCATCATCATTTAATTTCACAAAAATTCCAGGTTTATACTTTTCTCTCTTACTCTTTCAAAATTCATCTAGTTCATCCCATAATTATTCACAGGTGGCTTAGTCACTAAGGGCTTCTTTTAACCCGATCAGCTATCCTTCAAAACACTTAAATCTCCTCTCTAAACTTCGTTTTACCTTTATTTATAACTCAAGCACTCGCCATTTACTGTAGCTCTCGAATCCATCCTTGTAGGTACAATCGCTTCATAGGACAAGTTCTAAACTGGGGGTATAGAACAGGATGTAGGGTAAACTAAAGAGATACACTCTCAGCCGAATGTCCAGTGAAAGAAGAATAAACAGATGGAAATTCTTGAATAGGTAATCTCGCATTAAGAGGTGGAGAAATAGCGTAGAATAGCTTGAAGAAGTGCATCCGTTATAACAGAAGGTAGTGCCATTAATACTGATGGAGGAATAAGGTATAAATCCAATTTGAGAGAAGATGACGATCCTCAAACGGAAAGCTCCGAACGATCAAATGACATCGGGAAATCAGGATCTGCCATTGCCGTTGTCTGGAAATCACGTTGCAAGTTGAGAATCCTGAATCGTAATACGAACTGTGCCGGAGACTTACTATGTAATCGCACTCATCCTCGCGACATCTTATCTTTCTATTTCATATTCCTAATCCTAACCCTCTACCCAATCCCGACAATCTAGGCTTATTTCAGTGACTTATAACCTGTAGCTCTGATACCAACCTGTGGCGCCCTCCAAACCCGGGTCAGAAGTTTGGGGTCCACAACACAAACACAATATATCAACCTGTATAAGAAATATTATTTATAATGACACTGCTTCACAAAACCACGGATCACAACAGGTTAAAGTATGAAAATAAGCCACAATCTTAATTATTACATCGTACCAAAACCCAACTAATTTAACTTACAATTGATAATAAAATCATTCTTACAATCTGACTATCTCTTTACCGCATGAAACTTCTGCTAGCTCGATCCAACTCGACTGGAACCTTAGCCCGCACTTTGGACTGAGGAACTTCAATATCATCCATATTCTTTTCGACTGTAAAATATATAAAAGAATCGCAAGGGTGAGCTATCTAGCTCAGCAAGTCATGATAATGATAACTGAGGTGAAACCATGATCAAATGAGATGATTCAAAGGAATCAAGTTTCTTTTTAACTATTCATTGGAATTGGATATTCATTTTAAGTTTTAAAAAGCAAGGTTAGGCTGCTGATCAGTCACGCACTAACCCCGAGCAAGCACACAGCACTGCTCTAATTACTGGATCCAAGGCACACATTGGCCTAACTTGACCATTGGTATGGTCTGACCACGAATCTGGTCCATATATATAAAAACTATCCAATTCTAAAGTAGTTTAATTCAATAAAACAAGATCATAATCGATGATGGTTAAACATTTGCATAAAAAAATATAAAAAAACTCATAGATATCTCAAAGGTATATCGGGGCATGTATAAGAAACGGTTTTCAGTTTGTACAAGGGTCAGGCATCAAACCAGTAATGATTTTTCAGGATATGGTTCTTTGATTGTTAGGAATATGTGTGTTAGTTTGATGATAAGTTAAACAAAACACTTAAGTAGAAATCTAGTGATTGTAGCCTCAACGGATAAGACCATCTTGGCTATCCGTTGAAGGAGTAGCTTTACTTAGCAATAAGTTTAGTATTGTAGCACATTTCATTCTCTGGATTCAAGTTGTAATTCTTAGATGTTGTAGCAAATTATCAGTCATGTTGACTACTAGTGGATATGCAAATAGGAGGGCTAATTGTAAATATTTCATGCCTTGTAATTTTGTATAAGTGAAGAAGTATCAACGGATATTGAAGACGTTCAACGGATCAGAAACAAAGCTTCAACAGATGTCTCTAATGCTTCAACGGATAATATCCATCAACGGATAAGTGCTTCAACGGATAAAGATAATGCATCAACGGATAAAGCTTCAACGGATAAAGCCTCAATGGATAAGGCATCAACGGATGAAAGCTTCAACGGATGCTTAGCTCATTAGCAGTTGATAGTGACAATTCACAAGCTGACAGAGGCACATGGGTTGACAGAGACAAACTGGAATGTGGAAGCCTCTAGGAGGAATCAAGAAAATACAGCATTTCCATTCTGATGCAAACAAGGAAGTATTCAAAGATCTACAGCCAAGACTAAATTGCATTTGATAGAGAAATGAAGAAGAAACATGTGAAGAATCTTTTTAATTGTATTTTACAGTTTTCTCTTCACTTGTAAACT
Organism: Apium graveolens; assembly: GCF_009905375.1. Taxonomy (NCBI): domain Eukaryota; kingdom Viridiplantae; phylum Streptophyta; class Magnoliopsida; order Apiales; family Apiaceae; genus Apium; species Apium graveolens. Next base: position 105,436,481 of record NC_133652.1, read on the forward strand.
TGGTGATATATATAAACCAAGTAGCAGCTAGTAATTAGATAAAAATTTTCCTGAGCTGTTTAGAAATATCCAGAGAGAAAATCATCTAGTTTGTACTAGGAAGCAGCTGTGATTTAATTCTTTGAATCACAGATTTTCTGAAATAACACATCTCTGGTGGAACAACAAATCCACCAGAAAAGTTTTTAAGTTCTTTGTGTTCTTTACATTTGTGTTTGAATATATATATATCTGTCTGTATCAGCTTCAAGCAATTCACACACATTTGTTCACTTAAACACTTAGCCTTAGAAACTATTCAAAACTTGAAAAAGTTTTGAGATTTACATTCAAACCCCCTTCTGTAAATCTCATTGTTAGTCCACTGGGAATAACAATTGGTATCAGAGCTAGCTCTTAACATACAAAGAGTTTAAAGATCTATCCTGCTAACATCATGAGTAAGAAGGATATTGGTGTAAAGATTCCAATCCTGGAAAGAGATAACTATCATCACTGGAAGGTGAAGATGCATTTACATCTTCTCTCTCAAGATGAAAGCTACATCAACTGCATTGAGAATGGTCCTCACATCCCACACAAGGTGGCAACAACTGCTATTGCAACAGTTGCTGTTGGACAGTCTATTCCCAAGCCAAAGGCAGAATGGACTGTTGAAGATATTGAAGAGGTCCATAAGGACAAGAAAGCCATGAACATTCTGTTTAATGGCCTGGATCAAGATATGTTTGACAATGTCATCAACAGCCAAACTGCTAAGGAAATTTGGGATACTGTGCAGCTTATCTGTGAAGGCACTGAGCAAGTTAGAGAAAACAAAATGCAGCTTCTCATTCAACAGTATGAATATTTTCACTTTGAAGAAGGAGAATCATTGAATGATACCTTCAACAGATTTCAGAAACTGTTGAATGGATGGAAGCTGTATGAGAGAGTGTACCAAGTCAAGGACTCCAATTTAAAATTTCTAAGGTCTCTACCACAGGAATGGAAGCCTATGACTGTTTCTCTAAGAAATTCTCAAGATTATAAGGACTTCACACTTGAAAGATTATATGGAATTTTGAAGACATATGAACTTGAGATGGAGCAAGATGAGCTGTTGGAAAAGGGAAAGAGAAAAGGAGGATCAGTTGTACTTGTAGCTGACAGTGAGAAGGTTGAAGCCAGGAATGAGGAAAAGACAATGCCAAGTCTCAAAATTGGCATAAGCAAATCAGAATCAAGCAAGGGTAAAGAGCAAGTAGCTGAGGATGAAGACAATTCCAGTCAGGATGACTCTAATGATATTGATGAACATCTGGCTTTTCTGTCCAGAAGGTTTGCAAAGGTGAAGTTCAGGAAAAATACAAAATTCACTAAGCCAAAGAAAAACATGGTGGACAAATTAAAGTTCAAATATTACAACTGTGGCATTAGTGGACACTTTGCAAGTGAGTGTAGGAAGCCAACCTCTGATAAAAAGAAATTTGAGCAAGTTGATTACAAAAAGAAGTATTTTGATTTGCTCAAACAAAAGGAAAGATCTTTTCTCACTCAAGATGATTGGGCAGCAGATGGGGTCAATGAAGATGATGATGTGGAATATGTCAACCTAGCCCTGATGGCTAATTCTGATGAAAATGAAACTAGTTCATCAAGCAACCAGGTAATTACTACTGATCTCTCTCAGCTTTCTAAACATTAATGCAATGAAGCCATAAATGATATGTCCAATGAATTATATCATTTGCGTGTTTCCCTTAAATCACTAGCCAAAGAAAACACTAGGATCAAAGAGAATAATGTATTTTTAAGTGATAGGAATGCTGTGTTAGAGAATTAGGTAATTGAGCTTGAAAAGATTAAACTTAAATGCTTGACTGTTGAGAGTGAACTAGAAGAAGCTGTTAAGAAAGTAGAAATTCTTTCTAAACAGTTAGAAAGTGAGCAAGAGGTAATCAAGGCCTGGAAAACATCTAGGGATGTTAGTGTTCAAATTGCCAAGGTTCAGGGAATTGAATCATTCTGTGAGGATAACTGGAAGAAAAACAAAAAGGAGTTAGAATTAATTGATGGATTGTCAACGGATGTGGAATCAACGGATGATGAAAGTTATTCATTGAAGGAAGAAAAGGAGCATCCGTTGAAGGCTCATCAATTAAAACAGGCAAGTAATTTTAAAAATAAAAACCTTAATAAGAAGAATGATTCTACTCTCAAGAACTTTGTCAAAGAAAGAGCTAGCACATCCAAAGATGCCAGTAAGGTGAATATAGGACACATGACTTTGGATCAGCTGAAAAATAGGCTTAAGTTGGTTGAGGATAAGAAGGAAATTAAAAGAAAATCTAAAAGAAATGGGAAGGTAGGGATTAATAAACATAATAATTACACACCTGATAGGTATGCTCCTAGAAAAAGCTGTGTGCATTGTAAAAGTGTTAATCACCTATCTGATAATTGCAAATCTGTTATAAATTCTCCCATGCCTTCAAATCCCTCTATGCCTAACATGTCTATGTCGCCTCTGCATGCCATGCCTGTTATGTCTCATCAGAATCCCCATGCACATTTTGCAAACATGCCATATATTAATAATCCTTATTTTACTGCATTTAGTATGCCTCAAATGCCATGCAATATGCCTATGTGGAATAACATATTTGCACAATCTATGCCTTATCAAATTCAATCAAATGTGCTAAATGATTCTGTGACTAACCCTACACTTCAACCAACCACATCTGAGATCAAGGTTGACCCAAAGTTACCTAAGTCAAAAGATGCAGGAGGAATGAAGTCTAGGAAAAAGACTAACAAGGCTGGACCCAAGGAAACTTGGGTACCAAAATCAACTTGATTGATTTTGTTGTGTGCAGGGAAAAAGGAGGAATCTATGGTACTTGGACAGTGGCTGTTCAAGACACATGACAGGAGATTTCACCCTTCTCACAGAGTTTAAGGAGAGAGCTGGCCCTAGCATAACCTTTGGAGATGACAGCAAAGGATTCACTATGGGATATGGCTTGATTTCAAAAGAAAATGTCATCATTGATGAAGTTGCATTCGTTAATGGTCTCAAACACAACTTATTAAGCATCAGTCAACTATGTGACAGAGGAAATATTGTTTCCTTCAATTCTGAAGCCTGTATTGTCACAAGTAAAAAGGACAATAAAGTGGTTCTAACTGGAGTTAGAAAAGGGAATGTGTACTTAGCTGACTTCAACTCTACAGATGCAGAATCCATTACTTGTCTATTCAGCAAAGCAAGTGCAGTTGAAAGTTGGCTATGGCACAAGAAGCTGTCCCATTTGAATTTCAAGACAATGAATGATCTAGTCAAAAAGGACTTAGTTAGAGGAATGCCTCTAGTGGAATTCACAAGGGATGGACTGTGTGATGCTTGTCAGAAAGGAAAGCAAAAGAAAGTATCATTCAGTAAGAAGCTTAAATCTGCAATTGATGAACCATTAGAACTGCTACACATGGATATTTTTGGACCAGTCAATGTATTGTCAATTTCAAGGAAAAGATATTGCCTAGTGATTGTTGATGATTTCTCTAAGTTTTCATGGGTCTATTTTCTTGGATCAAAGGATGAAGCTAGTGAAATCATTATCAATCATATCAAGCAAGTCAACAATCATCCCGATTTCAAAGTAATGAATATTAGGAGTGACAATGGAACTGAGTTCAAGAATTCAACCATGAAGTTGTTCTGTGAAGAAAATGGGATCATGCATGAGTTCTCAGCTCCAAGGACCCCACAACAAAATGGTGTGGTGGAAAGGAAGAACAGATCACTAATTGAAGCTGGAAGGACAATGCTTGAAGAGTCAAAACTCCCAACTTACTTTTGGGCTGAGGCTGTTAACTGTGCATGTTACACTCAGAATATTTCTCTAATCAATCAGGAAAAAGGCATGACTCCCTATCAATTATTCAAGAGAAGAAAACCAACTTTAAACTTTCTGCATGTCTTTGGTTGCAAATGTTACATCTTAAGGAATCAATCTGATCACAAAGGAAAGTTTGATGCAAAGGCTGATGAAGGAATATTTGTTGGTTATTCTGCTGGAAAATCATATAGGGTCTACAATCTAAGAACCAACATTGTCATGGAATCTGTGCATGTTGTGTTTGATGATAAAAAGATGGATGGACTAACAGATGAGGGACATCATGAAGGACTCAAATTTGACAACATTGAGATATATTGTGATGATAGTGAAGATGAGAATGATGAAGAAGGCATCTCAAGAAGAATTCAGAATCTGCCTTTGGATAATGCACAGAATGCTGCATCCGTTGAAAGTCATAATTCAGCTTCCGTTGAAAGAAGCAATGCAACATCCGTTGAAAGATAAAGTGCATCATCCGTTAAAGTTCATAATGAAGCATCCGTTGATCACAGTCTGTCAACGGATAATCAATTCACTTCATCAGTTGATAGAGCTCCCAATTCCTTTCAAAGGATCAGCAACTCAGGGGGAGTTTCAACCAATCAACATTCTATCTCACATCATGACAATACAGAGGCAACCTCATCTAGAGCTAATCTACCACCTCAAAGGAAATGGACCAAGAATCACCCTTTTGAACTGATCATTGGTGATGCTACATCTAAAGTGCAAACTAGAAGGGCTACTCAAGATGAATGTCTGTATAGTAGCTTTCTATCACAGGAGGAACCTAAGAGAGTGGAAGAAGCTCTATTGGATCCAGATTGGATTTTAGCAATGCAAGAGGAGCTAAACCAATTTGAAAGGAACAAAGTATGGAAGCTGGTACCCAAGCCAAAGAACAAGAGTTCTATTGACACAAAATGGGTATTCAGAAACAAGATGAATGAAAATGGCATTGTCATAAGGAATAAAGCCAGATTGGTTGCTAAAGGCTATTCTCAACAAGAAGGGATATATTTTGATGAAACATTTGCTCCAGTTGCCAGACTTGAGGCCATCAGAATCTTTCTAGCCTATGCAGCCCATGCCAATTTCAAAGTCTATCAAATGGATGTCAAGAGTGCATTTCTAAATGGGGAATTGGAGGAAGAAGTTTATGTAAGCCAACCTCCAGGATTTGAAGATCCAAACTTTCCAGACTATGTGTATTATCTGTTGAAAGCACTCTATGGACTAAAGCAAGCACCTAGAGCCTGGTATGAGACTTTGTCAAAATTCCTTCTAGATAATCACTTCACAAGAGGTACTGTTGACAAAACTCTCTTCTTTAGAAATGTTAATGGCTCTAAAATACTTGTTCAAATTTATGTAGATGATAATATTTGGATCTACAGATGATAAGCTTTGTAAAAAGTTTGCTAAGTTAATGCGAAGTAAATATGAAATGAGCATGATGGGAGAGCTAACTTATTTTCTTAGTTTACAAGTTAAACAAGTTAGTGATGGAATTTTCATTAGTCAAACTAAATACATTTATGATCTTTTAAAGAAGTTTGACTTAATGGATTGTTCATCTGCAAAAACTCCCATGGCCACTGCCACCAAGCTTGAATTAAACAAGGCTGAAAAGTCTGTGGATATTCCAAGTTATAGAGGCATGGTTGGCTCACTTTTATATTTAACTACTAGTAGACCTGATATAATGTTTTCTACATGTCTATGTGCTAGATTTCAAGCTGACCCTAAAGAATCTCACTTAGTGGCTATTAAAAGAATCTTCAGATATCTCAAAGGGACTCCAAATCTAGGAATTTGGTACCCTAGAGAGTCTGGTTTTGATCTAATTGGCTACTCAGATGCAAATTATGCAGGCTGTATAATAGACAGGAAAAGCACAACTGGCACCTGTCAATTTCTAGGGAACAAGCTTGTGTCATGGTTCAGCAAGAAGCAAAACTATGTTTCTACATCAACAGCTGAAGCTGAGTACATTGCTGCTGGTAGTTGCTGTGCACAGATACTATGGATGAGGAATCAACTATTTGACTATGATTTGACTGTTGACAAAATTCCAATATTCTGTGACAACACAAGTGCCATTGCCATTACTGAAAATCCAGTGCAGCACTCAAGAACCAAGCACATTGATATCAAGTATCATTTCATTAGGGAACATGTGATGAAAGGTACAGTGGAACTTTATTTTGTTCCAAGTGAAAAGCAGATTGCAGGCATATTTACCAAGCCACTTGATGAATCAACATTCACAAGATTAGTAAGTGAGCTAGGTATGCTTAATAATTCATAAATTTATTTTCTCTATATAATCTGCATTGAAGCCTGAAATGAATTTGCTGTAAGAACAAAATTGGCTTCAAGAAAGACCTATCCTATCAACGGATATTCCCTATCCGTTGAAAGCCAAAATTGTTCTATCAACGGATGTTCATTATCCGTTGAAAGACAAATACATTTCTGGTAATTTTATCCCTCAACGGATAAAATAGTGTTGGTCATCAATGAATAACTATTTACCTTATCCGTTGAAGTGTCACATCAGTTACTTTCAGTAAATCACAGCCGTTGATTTCTTTACTTAACCGTTGATACAGATATACACTGTTGTATGTATTTGTTTTAAAGGCAGTTTAGAATTTCTACAGTTTTATTTATTCTTAAACGGCTGTAATTTACTTAAAAGTATCATTTTATTTACGTTTTAATTCAAGAAAGTATAAAAGCCCATTGAACTCTTATTTTTCACTTTACGCTTTCTTGCAATTTTCATTCTCCTTCTCTTCCAAAATTCTCAAGTTTTTCTCTGCAACCTCTACTCACAACAATTGCACCAGTAGTCAAAATTATGTCTCAAACAGGATTTGTTTATGAAAAGAATAATTTCGTAGCCTTGGTTGAAAAGAATGAAGCCCATTCTGATTATCACAAGATGATGGACTTCATCAAACACTGCAAACTGAGCTATGCAATGCTGGAAGCCCCAACCATCTACTGTGAGGTGATTGAGGAGATTTGGACAACTGCAGAGTTCAACTCCACAGATATGACTATTGCCTTCTCTCTCAAAGGTAAGGATTATTGCATTAACTGTGATGATATATAGTCTTGCTTTAAGTTGCCTAATAATAATGCCATAACACCACACACTGATAAAGATGTATCTGCTATGTTAGATTCCATAGGCTATGCTTTTGATTCTGCTAGTTTAGGTAGCATTAGAAGGAAAGGCCTTAGGAAAGAATGGAGTTTTCTTGGAGATGCCTTTAGTAAGGTTTTCTCTGGGAAGATTAGCAATTTTGATGCCATAACTTCATCTCTTGTTAATATGCTTTATATGCTAGTTTCTGATAGGTACTTTAATTTTAGCAACTGTGTCATGCTAGAATTAGGTTCCAGATTAGGTAACAAAGCTAATAGACCACATAACATCTACTATGCTAGATTCTTTATGTTATTGGCTAACCATGTTGCTGAAGGATTGGCTATATCAAATGAGAATAATAAACTCAAATGCTGGGCACAAGAGAAAAGGGTCCTTGCAGACCTTTTGAGAATGAACCTCAACAGCCAGGTGCCATTGGTATATTTGCCAATCATGAATGCACCACAGGTAGGTGAGGTAAACACTTCTATAACTCCTACTATCTCCAACCCCATTGTTTCTTTGTCTTTCAGTGTGGCAATGGGATCTGTGTTTTTGCCCAAACAGGTTCCTACCAAAGCCACCAAAACTAAAGTTTCAAAACTCAAGTCAAATAAAACTACCTCTGTTGTTTCTCAAAAGACAACAATTGTAACAACTACCATAAACCCTGAAGGGAGTGAACAGGGTGTGAGTGGTGAGGGGAGGGGTGAACATCAAGAAACCCCCCAGGATAAGGTGGGAGAGGTGATGGTACCCAAGCCAGCCAAGCCACAGTCTCTCAAAAGACTATGGTGGTTCAAAAGGAGTCTAACAAATCCCTAGTTGCATCCTCCCAAAAGGGTGCAACTATTGAAAATAGTCCCCAACCAGGGACACAGACCAAAAGAGGGAGGGACACTGAAGCCACACATTCACCAATTAAAGCCTTTTCAAGGAAGAAGAAGGCCAAGACCCTAGTTTCCACACAAGGGGCACACACAGCACAGATACATCCACCTGTATCTGAGCCTTCTCAAATTCAGCTTGATGTGATTCCAGCAAATGTGGAGTCACAGCCCCATTCTCTCATAATAGAAACACACCAATCATCAAACTCTCCATCACCCTCTCTGGATGTGGATATGATATTCACATCAATTCCTGATTCTCCCTCATTAAAACTCAGGGAGGATCCCCACTCAAAACCTGATGATCATCATCTTTTAGATGATTTGTTGGATCATCAGCCAATTCTTTCAGATGTAGTTGGAGAATCTGTGTTACCTCACTTAAAATCAATTCACACAGACTCAACAATTATGTCACTTTCTATATCTACATCTTTTCATTCTTCAACGGATATCTCTCATCCGTTGACAAGTGGTTGTTCTTCAACGGATAAGCTTAACAACAGTTATCCGTTGATACCATCAGTTTCCACTTCAACGGATACTCCCTATCCGTTGATGGTCTCTACACCCATAACAGAAACAATTACAACTGTAGAGGACATGGCTACTGTACAATCACTTTTAGGTTTGAGGGAAGGGAGTGATCTTTTGAGTGAGAGGTTGGGTTGCTCCCAGGCAAAAGGAGAGGTTGAGACTCATCATATGCATGCTATTTCTTCCAGCATGGCAAAAGTGAGTGAGGGGAGTGCCACCTTAGAAGGTGAGGGTGAGGGTGTGAGGGTGTGTGTGAGCCAGGGGGAGCCCCTGATGCAAGAAAATAGAGAAAAAGAGAGAAAGGCAGGTACAGAAGCTATAAGGGTGGATCCAGCCATTGCTAGTGAGTCAATGAAAGTGGATGATGCAGAAAAAGAAAGACAATTTTAGCAACATTACAAAGCTGTAATTGATAACATTTCCTTAGATGCTGACACTTTTACTCATCCTGTTTCAGCCTATCAATTATTGGCTGCTCAGGGCAATGTGGAGGCAGAACAGACATTAAACATTGTACACACTTCAGAATCTCTTCTCAGAGACAAAGCTGCTGTTAACAAGCTGCCTTCTCAAGCTGGTGAGCCATCTGAAGAATTTGGAGTAAATTCTAATGATGATGACTCTGATTCTTTGGATGAGAGCATGAATTTAGGGGGAGTAGCAGGCCCAAGTTCTGTTCCAGATCTTCCTGAATGGGCATGGGCAAAAGCATCAACACCAGGAGAGTTTGGTGTCACTTTGGTCAGACAAGTCATGACAATTCAGAAGGCCCTTCAGGAGACTACAGATGCTGGTACCAAGGCAATTCTTCAAGCTCATCTGGAATCTCTGCATCTCTTGCAGTTGCAGCATTTCAAACAGAATCTAAGTGTGGATGAGCTCAAGCAGGATATTGCTGATCAAAAATCCTACAATGCTGAGAAGTTGGATTCAGTCATACCTTATGGTACTATGCAAGATTTGTTGGGGAGACTGAGGAAAGAATCTGATGCTGACAAGAGACTGGCCAGATTGGAAACCAGAGTTCAGATCATTGAAGACTCTATGGTCACCATTCTTCAGAATCAACAAACTCGAACAAATCTACTCATGCAGCTGGCAAATGCACATGGCTTGACCCCTACCCTTGATGATAACAAAAAGGGGGAGAATAAAGGGGAAGGGGAAGGAGAGCCATCAACAACAGTTCAAATTTCTCAAGTGCTAGTTCCTGCCATCACCACTTCTCCAATTATTCAAATCAAAGGAAAGCTTGATGGAATTGATCTAATCCAGATAGCAGCAGCTGAATTGCAAGTCAAAGAGCAAAGGAAGAAGATTGATGAAAAGATGCAACAAATATTTGGTTCTACAACTTCTCAATCACAATTTGTGAAGCATAGCACAAAAGTGGAATCAATTATTATGGAGCTCAAGACAGTAGGGAGGAATAAGGTTGGAGAGACTTCTTCCAAGGATCTGAAACCTATGGTTCTCAAGCCCAACAACAGATCCAATAAGGACTCTACAAAGAATCTTCTGAAAGAAGTGGATTTTCCTCTTCCAAAGGCTGATGAGGACATGCTTTTGGGTAGAAGTATCACAAAGCTCAAAGAGACCATGGATGTGGCTGTAAGGATGAACATGGCTATTATCTTCAGAGAGGGAAAGAGCATATGTGTGTTGCAAGGACATCCCAAATTCTCAATAGCCAAGAGGGAAGAAACCAGAAGGTTGAAGGAAGAAGCCAAACAGCTAAAGGCTGACAAAAGAGCACAAGCAAAGCTTGAAAAATAGCTAAACTCAAGTCAGGCTGAAGAACAGAAAGAAATTGAAGACAAAAGTGAAGATGAAGCTATGGGGGACATGGTTGATACTGATATGGAGGAAAGAAGTAAGGGAAGAGAAGAATGGCAGAAAGGGAACAGAAAGAAGGTCAATGCAAAGAGAAAGATGGTAGATAAGACTGAAGAAACCCAATCAATATCCAAACCACTACGCTCTATTCCTGAACCCATTGTGCCTGACCCCTTCATGAACATTCATGGTGAAACAATCATTCCCAAGGAGGAACCAATTGATTGGGACACCATCAAATTGCCCACCTTCCTAACCTCTTCTCCACCATCAAAGAAGCAGAAAAGAAGAATCAAATCAACACCCTCTAAAGCCTCAATCAAATTCACACAGAAGTGTAAGTCATATGTCATAGCCTATTTGTATATTCGAGGATTCAACTCAACTCAAATAAGAATGTAATAAGTATATAGTGGATCTACCGTCAAAAGAGATCTCACAGAGTAATATATGTCAATGGATTCAGAAACAAGGTTCATCTACAGACTTGAGGAATTAATTCACTGGAAGAAGTTCAAGAAATTGATCATGCCTCAGTGATATAATTCAAGAGTGTGGATTTAATCAAGTGACAGAGATCTCGTCAGAGTATCATTAATTACAAGGATTTAATCTGAAGAAAATCAAAGTATCAAAGTCAAGACATGAAGAAACGTCACGGAAGTTAGTCACTCATGAACCAGATAGTACATCGAGTGTCAACGTTGAAGTGGTGGAATTGATTCATAATTCTCAGTGATTTTCAGAAGATATTCAGAAGATTGGTTGTTGCTCAGGGTTAGTATTAATTCTCTATTAATTAATTAGTCATATAATTTAATTAAGAAAATAAATTATATCTGCAAAGATTAATTTATTTGATTAATTAAATTAATTGATTAATTAATTCATAATTAATATTAAGGTTTTTCAGAATTTAAATTGGATTAAAATTCATTTAAATTTAGCAAGTCAAACTGATTGTACTAGTATGACAATCGGTATGACAATCAATAGTCATACCGAAAGTCATGCTAGTACAAACAATTGTCTTGCCGAAAGTTACACTGGAAGAGAATTGTCTTGCTAGTTCAATCAGATTGTCTTGCTAGTACAAACAATTGTCATACCGAAAGTCTCTCCAGTTCAACAGATTGTCTTGCTAGTACAATTGGATTGTCTCACCGATTGTCATTGCAGTTCATTCTATTCTGTTGTTTGATTAAAAGAAGCAGAAGCAGAACACAATCAATCATCCAGAACACAGAAGTCAAGAAAAAAGCAGAAAAGAAAAACAAGAAGAAATATTTCATCTTTTCATCTGCATACTTCAAGATTAAATTTCTAGATTGTAAAGTTAAATCCAATCAACTAGAAATCTTTATCTTGTTCTTGTGTAACAATCTAGCGGATCAAAATCCCTAGAACTTAATCTCAAATTGCGTTTAGCATTTGAATCTTTTTATTACAAAAATAGAAAAAGTTCATATCGAATTTATTCTAGATTTGTGATAATTAATTTGAGATTAATTCCTTGTAATCGATACAGTTGTTGTAACACCTTTCAAGTTTAATAATATTTTTATTTAACTTGAATTTTGTTTCACATTTTTTATTTTATATTTATTCGATTATTCAGTACTGTTTGTATTCAACCCCCCTTCTACAAACACATTGGGACCTAACAAGAAGCCTAAGCCTAAGCCTCAAGCCTCTAAGGATGATTATGTTCACATATGTGACATAAAAGAATTTTCAGACATTGAACTCTATCTGGATGAGCTGGAGGAAGTAAGGGGAATAACTGCCTACAGACAGCTACCAGAAAGACTAGTGTTCAAATACAAAGGAGATGGGGAAAGAACCTGGCCTCTTTACAGAATTCTGAATGAAGGCTACCTTGATTAGAGTCTACTCAGCCATACAAAGGGATTCTGGCTTTACCAGGACTGCCAAGACTGAGATTCTCAACAAGATTGCCAACATAAGGAAAACTTGGAGGGAGCCCAATGCTTTGCCTAGAACATTACTCATTCAAGAAAGAGGAATTACAATTCACAAATCACCTCATTGGTTGATGGAGTTCAGAGACAACAAAAGACTCAGAAGATTTTTCAGAATTGAAGATCAACTCAAGATTGCCAGTAATGAAACTCTCAAGGATATGCAATCTAAGTTAGACATCAATGAAGAAGATGAAGTTGAATTCTACAGACAACTTCAACTTCAAATAGAGGAGAATGACAGGAGGCTAGGAAAGAAAACAAGGAATCAAAGGAAAAGAAACTAATCTGCTCAGGCTAAAAGAGCACCCTTAGAAACAATGTAATTCTTCAATTCCATCTCAGCATACACATTTTTGTAGCACTTTTGAATTTCTGCTTTATTACAGTTTATATATTTGTCAAGTGTTTTGTTATCATCAAGCTAAACCCAAATTTATGCCTACAGTTCTAGTAGACATAAATAGGGGGAGATTGTTAGGAATATGTGTGTTAGTTTGATGATAAGTTAAACAAAACACTTAAGTAGAAATCTAGTGATTGTAGCCTCAACGGATAAGACCATCTTGGCTATCCGTTGAAGGAGTAGCTTTACTTAGCAATAAGTTTAGTACTGTAGCACATTTCATTCTCTGGATTCAAGTTGTAATTCTTAGATGTTGTAGGAAATTATCAGTCATGTTGACTACTAGTGGATATGCAAATAGGAGGGCTAATTGTAAATATTTCATGCCTTGTAATTTTGTATAAGTGAAGAAGTATCAACGGATATTGAAGACCTTCAATGGATAAGAAACAAAGCTTCAACGGATGTCTCTAATGCTTCAACGGATAATGTAATAACCCCAAAATTTTGAAACAATTAAGGGATGAAATTGGAGGGCAAGTAAGGGATGAGATCCAACCAATAAGAAGAGGGCAAGTAAGGGATGATGACATCATAAGCATGACATAAGCATGACATAGGAGGGAAGGAGGTGTGGATGAATGATAACCACACAAAGTTCAAGGTTATTAAGGTAATTAACCAAAATCTAAATAAAAACAACCAACCAAAAACAAATCAAAGCAAAAACACAAAATCATCTCTTTCTTCCAAGCTTGCTCTCGGCTTTTCCCCATTTTCAAGAAGAAGAATTTCAAAATTCAAGTTCCAAGCTTCCTTAATTGGTAAGATAATTATCTAGTACTCCTTATGCATAGATATAGCTATTCCATGAGTTTAAGCTTCAAATTCCTTCACAATCTCTTCCAATAATTCAAGGAATAAGATGGTGAATAGTAACTTTCAAAGAAATAACTTTAGTTTCTTGAATTTTTATGAAAGTTTAAGGTTATACAAGCAAGGATCAAGGTTCTTTAGGCATTCAAAGTTCTTGTGTTGTGTTAAGAAGCTTGAAGAAGGTATAAACTCCAAACCCTAGATTTACTTTTGAGTATTTAGGAATGGTTATGAGTAATATAGTATATGTGAAGCATGAAGCTTGTTTGTTTAGAGTTTGGGTTGGAGTGGTAGTGGTATGAATGCTGAATCTTGTTGATTTGTTAAAGGAATTAAGTATAGTTTAAGTTCATGATGAGAATAACATAAATTGTAAGAACTTGATGTGTTGGGACTGTTGTAGTGTGTTTTGGATGGATGTTGGTTGTATGAATGAATTGAGATTGATTGGTGATTGATTTGGATTGGTTTAAATTTGGGAAATCGCGTAAACATAGCCGTCGTAATGCCCGATTTACTTTAGACTGTTTTTGTTCTTAACATTAGGACCCGTGAACTCACTACTAGGTTTTGACCATTTCCATGTTTAGATAGTTCATGTTATGAGCTTCATTTTGATATGTGGTTCGTTTGATTCCGATGTACGGTTTAGGAGAAACGGCCGTTTTAAGTAACGACGTTTCGCGAACGAATCATTACCCCTCGCCTTACTTTGAAACATATGTTAAAGACCTAAAAGGACTAATTGGAGTATGAAACAATTATGTAAAGTGGATTAGGCAGTTGGTAAGGCACTCGCGAAAGAATCGCCTTAAAACCCGTAATGGTTAATTTATTAAAAATGGTGAAGCCGAGGGTACTCGAGCGACTTAAGTAAATCATTAAGCGCGAAAGCGAGCGTAGAACTCTAAATGGTTTAAGTCTAGTTTCTTAAGCGACCGGGGGTTTAATTCTGACTTATGTTGTTGTTCATAGGTTATCGGACCCACTCTAAGCTTAAGTCTATCCGGGAGCACTCAGACAAGTTTTCTACCCGTTATACTGTTGTTGTGATGTAAATATATGTATATGCATTATCTTGTGATAAGTGCATGATTGTTATTAGCAAATTTTGCGATATATTGGAGCATGCTGATATGGTATATATGCATGTCTATTTCGTAATCTGGTTATCTATCTGTTGATTTCAATGCTTATTAGTTGCATAATACCTATGCTAGAGATAAGCAGTTGTTGCGTATACCCTGAGTATAGGGGACCCAAAGGTGAACCCTTTTCTAAAACCGGGAGTAGATGTTCCCGAGTATATGATATATATATATATATATATATATATATTTATATATATATATTGATATGGTTTTTAAAAACTATTAATCGAATAAGGTTTATTTCATAACTTCATATTATTTAATGAATATTACTTGAATATTCATTCGAGGATTTATGACTCCTTTTATTTTATTTAATGAATATTACTTAAATATTCATTCGAGGACTTATGACTCACTTTATATTATTTATTGAATATTATTTGAATATTCATTTGAGGACCTATGACTCCGATTATTTACTGAATTTTTTTTTTATTTTATTAAAGAATAAGGTGTCGATAATCAAACTTATTTTTGATTATTCAAATAAAGATAGTACTTTCGTATAAGTATATCTTTGGTTATTTAATACTCATTTCAAGTATAAGTTTTACAACTTCTACTTCAAGTTATTTATATAGAGATTATCCTTATGGGAATATTATTTAATAATATTCATATATTTTCTAATATATCGGGACTGATTTACTTTATTAAATCAACATTACTCCAAACATTCTTAAAAATGTTTTCGAGTCTTCAAAAT
The DNA here is from genome assembly GCF_009905375.1 of Apium graveolens. Classification (NCBI taxonomy): domain Eukaryota; kingdom Viridiplantae; phylum Streptophyta; class Magnoliopsida; order Apiales; family Apiaceae; genus Apium; species Apium graveolens. The sequence goes on from NC_133652.1 coordinate 105,451,858, forward strand.
AATTTTAAAAGTTAGAGTGGACCCCAAAAATCATTTTTATATTTAAGATCTTCCTTTCAAAGGGGATTTAAATACTCGCTCAAAACTTGGGGGATCCGGCTCTGTGGTGTATTTTACATTCGCAACGTGGTTGCTGTTTTGATAAATGAATTAATTACTTGCCCAACGTTTGGGAAGTAAGTCCCTCTAATTGAGTCGGCATAAGCGACAGGCAGGGGTACGGTCTATCAAAGTGTAAGTGGCTGGGTGGCAGTCCATCAACGCGTAAGAGGCCGGGTGGCGGTCCAGCACAAGGTCCTTATGTGGCCAGGGTGATGACCGGTGGGGGATTCATCCATCTACTAGTAGAAAAGGTTACTTATTGGTATCTTTGCCTGATCAGCAAGATATCGGGTTTATGCCAAAATTCTTTTCTTTCCAAAATTCATTGGATATTGCAACTCTGTTCATACTTTACATGACAGAGGTATTCAGGAAATGTATGAGAGATATATATATATGGATATATATATATATATATATATATATATCGGGACTTAATGAAGTATCTCGTAACTTCATTTCATTCAATAATATTTCAAAGATTGAATCTATTCAAGTCTTATCTTGTATTCTCATCTATGTGATGAACTTTTGAAACTAATTATAACTTGAACGGTGGTAGTTCAAGTAGTATTCGGAAAGATATAAGTATATTGGAGTATCTTGTAACTTCATCTTTTAAACTTATATCTAGTAAATGATTATCTTGTGCGTGTCAAAGATTTTCGGAAAAATGTTGAGACAAGGTTAGATATATGAGATCACCTTGCAACTATATTTTTATACAGTTATAAAATGGACTCTGTGTATATTATACACGTCAGAGGATTTCAAAGATTGTGAAAAGTATATATGTACATATACTGAATATTATGCGACTTCATCACATTAAAATATCAAACTTGGTTCATTTCTTTTGACCAAGACTTTCATGAGTACTATGAGAAGGCTCATATATTGTTAATCATTATACATATTATTTTGGTGGGCTTGTTGCTCACCCTTGCTTTCTTCTTTTATCACACAACAACAGATAGAAAAGATGAACATGACCAAGCTTCCAATTCGCAAGCGGTTAGGAAACGTTCCGCAGTCTTCTGGAAGCGTTGATGCCGCCGTAGCTGAGGTAGGAGCTACCAATAGGCTAGGTTTTCAACTATTGATGAACCAGACTTATGTATAATATGAATTGTAATAATGGCAAGGAATATGTAAATTTATTCAGAACTCTTTTAAAGTGTAACGGTTTATAATTGTGGAATATAAGGACTTGTGTTATTTTTGGATATTCATCTCTGAGACTATAACTTGTGGTGTGTGTGTTTATTGTGGGGTCACAGTACAGAGTAGTTGATTGTTTATTAAGATTGGGTGTTATTAAGGGAAATGGAACTCGTGACAACCCGGATCCCCGACCCCGGATTTGGGGGTGTTACAGAAGTGGTATCAGAGCTAAGCGTTATAAACCTCAGAGATGATGTGACGTTAAGATAATAAGTTCACTAAGATAATAAGAACTCTTTCCAAGTTCATAGTCGGGCTACCTAACGTAGTACTGACAGTTAAAACCCTTATGGGAACCCTTATAAATATCGTGATAGAAGCGTAGTTCATTATCGTATATGTTAGCGGGACTCCGAACCCTGAGGTTGAGGAGCAACAACGCGATGATGTTTCATTAGTTATTGGAGATCAGATTGTGGATCCAATAGAGCGTCCTAACACGGGACCGGATGATGTTCATATTGAGGATGTAGCGGTTTAGGATGTTGTCCTAGAAGGGATAGTTGCTGAGGAGGATCCCATGGAGGATCCTGACAAGAATGAATAAAGGACCACTAATGAATTGATGACCATGGTTAGGTCGACTACCAGAGGTAGGATTGGTCGGTCACTACCGGAGGTTCGTTCAAGTTTGTAAAGATTGTAGCCCCCTTTAACGCGGCTTACTCGTAAGACTGAGAAGTTGAATGGACAGAGAAATACGAGAACAACTTTCAAGAACTGAAGCAAAGATTGGTGACGGCCCCTATGATGGCGTTGCCAGATGGAAAATGAGATTTTGTGATGTATAGTGACGCTTCGCATAAGGAATTAGGGTGCTTCTTATACAGCACAACAAGGTAATCACGTACGCGTCAAGACAATTAAGGGAATATAAAATTCGATATCCCCACCCATGAGCTTGGGCTCGTGGCAATAGTTTTGCCCTAAATATTGGAGGCACTACTTGTATGGAGAGAAGTGCGAGATTTACACAAGCCATAAGTGCTCTAGTGCATTTTCACGCAGAAAGAGCTCAACATACGCCAGAAAAGGCGGTTAGAGCTAATCAAGAATTATGATTGGGAGATTCTTTATCATTCGGGGAAAGCTAATGTGGTGGCTGATGCCCTTAGTAAAAAGGAGAGACTCAAGATAATAATGTCTTTGTGAGAGTTTATAAGAGATTTTGAGAAAATAGAAATAGAAGTGAAGGTAACCGGAGCCGGTACCGAAAAGCTGTTTGAGATTGCAATACAGACCGAATTATTGGAAAAGAACATATTGTGCCGGAAAAAGTGATGAATAAAGGCAGAGAGCCAACAAATAGATATGAGATTAATATCGAGAAAGATGATAAGGGAATAATGAGGTATTCCTATAGAATTTGGGTTCTAAATGTTCAAGAGCTTAAAGATGAGATCTTAGATGAAAGTCATAGTTCAAGGAATAAGATCAAGGGCAAACCCTGAATGTGATAGTCAGGGAGGACGCCATCAAGATAGAAGGAACCCATAACATAATGAAGTGGAAAATGAGGATTTTAACGTATAAGATAACCCCAAGTATGGGAGAAGGATGAAACATTTCATACTAAGGAAACAGAAAGTCGAGTATGGAAAGGAGACCCGAGACGGTACTCCTATACGGCAATTCATGGACCTGTCTAAAAAGGACTTAGACTATTATCCCCAACCACCACCCTGAGGAAACAATGCGGTGAGAAATTCTTTCAGGACCTTTAAGTCGCTAAGCCCTTAGAGTTCCAAGGAACAAGCTGACCCAGTCGAGGCAAGAGCCTGACTAAAGGAAATATAGGAATCATTTGAAATTCTAAATGATTGACGAATCACAAAAGACTGTTTTTGTCACTTACCCTCCTAAGAAAGAGGCCACCCGCTGGTGAAAGGCCAAGGAAGGCACGAAGCAAGAGATTATAATAAACTGATTTAAGTTCAGTCAATTGTTTTCAGGAAAGTACTTCCCAAGGTTATGGAGATAGTGTAAAAGCTTTAGAGCCAGAACAAAGACAGACGAGTATGATGAATTATGAATCTAAGTTGTAAAAGTTGTCAAGATTCGTTCTGATGACAAGAATCCCAGAACGATGTGATGCTTGAAGTCAATGATTAGTGGGTTCATGAAATAATGATAAGAGAAAGGAAAATAAAAAGAAACTGAAGGGGAAAGGAATATAAAGGCAATAGAGTTTGAGGAATGATAAGGGAGTTGGGTATGCGGAAACCCTAAAGACTCGTAGCATAGAAATAGAAAAGTATGCATTCGTCAGGATGAGGGTGATTCACCATGAGTTAAAAATTGATGGTTGAGGGCATAAGAGATACATATATTTTATCCCCTGTGAGTTGGGAGGATTCGAGGAAACCTTGAGATAGTTCGAAGGATAAATAATAAGACGCGGATAGACTAAGGAGACAAGAAATAAGAAAGTAGGAAAATTGGATGAAGGAAGTGACCTTCAAGAATGTGAAGTGTAAGACCGGTGGCTTGATACCCAGAAAGGAAGATGCCAGGTATGAAAGATATCCCAACATTGAGATGACTGTTGAGATAAACAACAAAAGTAAATAAGGAATTATTAAGAAGAAGTTCGCGTTGAACACGACCAATATCTTCCAGAACATCCTTGTTATCGTTACCAAATTAGGCAAGAAAAGCGGATAACCGTTGTTATCTTTTGGAGGCCATATTGATTGACCCCATTTTGAATACAGATGTTATTGTGAAATTAGACATATACTATCGAGGTGGGAATGATGGAATAAGACACCCTTATCAGGGATATATGACTTGATTTATCCATGGAATGATGCATGTACCTTTTTAAAGGTGGAATTAAGGATAGAACATCAGTAACTTAAAATGAATCCTAGGGGAATGCCTAAAGGTTGGCATTTCACCCTTAATAGGGATAGTATGAGTTTTGACAGTATGAATTGGAAAGAATTAAGGTAACAACAATATTTAAGGATCAGTGGAGAAATTTTTTCAAAAGTATATAGAGAATGATTCTGGTATTAATAAATGGTATCTTGATATGCCCTGTGCCTAGGGTGTACCTGATGAAGGATTTAAGGATAACCTTAGAGGTTTTACAAGGAGAAAGGTAATATTCAAAATTCTCAAGAATAGAAATGTTGATAAAGGAAATGTGACGTAATTATAATGATGCCAAGTGGGGCACGTGTTAAACCATGAGAAAGTATGGATCGAACCAGTAATGGTCGAAATTTTTCAGGGCAATTAGGACTTAAGATAAAAGATGTTCTAAGTATGATTGAGAGTCAGTCTTGACAGTGATTAACCTCTAAAGACCGAGGCAATAACTTATGGAAAAATGGTGATATTTGTTTTTTACTCATCAGATTTTAAGGAAAACATCTTCACATAAGCTGTGATTGAAATGAGGTAGAAAATTTATTTGGAGGTGGTTAAAATGACATTGACTGTAAGAAAATTTTACTATCAGGAAAGGCCAAAGAGGTGGCCGACACTTTAAAGGTAAGAGGATAATTATAGGCGCTTGTGCCAAAGGAATAAAGTGATGATGGTTAAAGCTGAAGGTTGTATTATGGTTTGGAAGATTGACATTCCTTCTGATGACTGTACAATACCCAACCGTAATAGTAGTTGGTAAAGGTTTAATTCGTGTAATCACCATGAGTGGGCTATCTATCTCAGAAGACACTATCTTGAGATAATCCAGGACCATGTTTCAAAAAGGACTAGACGAACCCTTGAGTTAAGTCTTCTATTTAAGGCATACGATTAAGAATAGTATTAACCTGCTATCGTTGCTTTGACTGAAACTCTTCTGCAATTTTATCTGCTTCATGTCATGTATGTATGTCAGGATCAGGAGTGTTCTTCATGAATCAGGAATGGTGATTATGTTACCTCCTTAGAAGGATTTGATACGACATGTATGGACTACGTATGGTTAGATATTAAGATTTCATGGAAAGTGAATGACGACAGTAGGTCAGTGGTGGACCATAGTAATGCAGCAATGATTCTGCGAGTAATGAGCTGATTACAACCGTGAGAGTTGTATTGGAATGGATGTTGAGATTGAGTACCACTAATCGGGTCGTGGTAGTGTATAAGTTATCATTGATAGACTAATTAAGTAGAGTATCTACCTATTGAATATTTATTCCCTCTTATGAAAAGAGAGTCGTATTACTATATGAGGAAGGTTGCGGTGCAAGCATAGAATTCTAGTAACGATGATGTCTAGAATGAGATCCCAGATTCGATTTTCGATATCGAGGGAGTTTCAAAGGTGATTGTGTATAAGCTCAAGGAAGAGCATGGGTCCATAGAATGATGGACGGAATAGCAAAAATATTTAGGCATGTGAAATACGATGCTATAATACTTGATGTTGATATAAATACACATATGTTTTGTTTTCCTATGACAAACCTCTATAGTTCAGAGGTAGATTCCAAGCCAGATATTTTATGGCAATAATTTTTTTTTACGAGTATACGATTCTCTTCAGTTCGTTATTTTCTCTCCTTTTCATTTCATATAAGCTGAGAAGAACAACCCTTCCAGAAGGGGAGGTATTGCCGAATGACTATCTATCTGTGTGATAGAAGCCTAGTAGGATACCATCTATTGTTTAATTGCTTGTCAAGTACTAAAGGCTGGCCACCTTCTGTTCTAACTAAGTGATATAACAAGTGTTCATGATCATAGTGATCTCTCAACAAATTCCTTTACTTCTATATGATTGATCAAACTTTGGAAAATAGAAACAGCTGAAAAATGAGTAATAAAGTTGTGGTAGTATTCGGAATGGAAACACATTCGTGATACTAAGGTTGACGTGGTTATTAAAAGGTTATAGAACGCTAACGAGCAAAAGTATAACCAGTATAATATTAGGAACGGAAGGTAGTAGCGATTACGGACTGGAAAAGAATGGGTATTGAGAAGCAATAGACTTGAAAGAAATTGGAATGATCACTTAACACGGATTGAGTTTTCTTACGACAGTAGATCATATGTCAGTATTGAGATATCGCCTTATGAGATCCTTGAGGGAAGACAATGTCGATCTCCCTTATGTAAGGATGAAGTTGTAGAGCGCAAGATGCTCGGACCAGCAGTGGTCCAAAGGACCAAGGATATGATAGATCTAATCAGAGGACGGCTGGTAGTAGCCCAAGATGGACATGATAAATATGTTGATTTGACATGAAAGGACAAGGAATAGGAAGTAGGGGACCTAATGCTGTTATAGGTATTCCCTTGGAAAAGATGGATGAGGTTCGAAAAGAAAGGAAAGCTAGGCCCACAAATTGTTGGACCCTTGGATATAGTAAGACGTATTGGGAAGTTAGCATACGAGCTAGCCCTACCCCCGAACCTGTAGCAAGTTCATAACGTGTTCCACGTATCAATGTTAAGAAAGTGTAATTCGGATGCCAGATAAATAGGGGCATATGAGCGCATAGACATGTAACCCGGCGTAACCTATATGGAGCAACCAGGAAGGGTTATAGAGTGAAAAGGAACAAGTGCATAGGAGAAGGGTTATCAAACTAGGCAGAGTTTGGTGGTAGGACCACAATGTGGGAAAATTTACTCAAGAGTTAGAAAGTGCAATGCTAAGAGAGTATCCCTATTCATTTTCTATCTGATTCCGGGACGGAATCCTTTTAAGGAGGGGAGACTGTAATAACCCCAAAATTTTGAACTTTTTGTAACCCTTATGAATAGTGTTTTTGCTGAATGAGAAAACTTTTCATGCCACACTATGTAAGGGTTCTGTTATGGATATTCTGAGATTTTATTAGTACTCTATATGGTATATAAGTGTATGTAAAGATCGTCAGAATACAATTCCGAACACTTTGATTTTTCCCGGAAATCCACTAGATGCGGAAAGAATTGAATATAAGGTAACAGGATAAAAAGGATTTAAAATAAAGGATTATAAGAGAGGATCATAAAAGGATTATAATGTATTGAGAAAGGTTAAGGAAACCCAGGTAATAAGATCCCGGGTATGATCCCACAAACGAGAAACGAGAACGAAAGTTAAGCGAACCGTATAACAGATCAGCGGTCATTAGGCAAACAATTAGGAAGTTAATCAAGGAGGTTAGGGATGATGAGGTCATCCAACCAATAAGAAGAGGGCAAGTAAGGGATGATGACATCATAAGCATGACATAAGCATGACATAGGAGGGAAGGAGGTGTGGATGAATGATAACCACACAAAGTTCAAGGTTATTAAGGTAATTAACCAAAATCTAAACAAAAACAACCAACCAAAAACAAATCAAAGCAAAAACACAAAATCATCTCTTTCTTCCAAGCTTGCTCTCGGCTTTTCCCCATTTTCAAGAAGAAGAATTTCAAAATTCAAGTTCCAAGCTTCCTTAATTGGTAAGATAATTATCTAGTACTCCATATGCATAGATATAGCTATTCCATGAGTTTAAGCTTCAAATTCCTTCACAATATCTTCCAATAATTCAAGGAAGAAGATGGTGAATAGTAACTTTCAAAGAAATAACTTTAGTTTCCTGAATTTTTATGAAAGTTTAAGGTTATACAAGCAAGGATCAAGGTTCTTTAAGCATTCAAAGCTCTTGTGTTGTGTTAAGAAGCTTGAAGAAGGTATAAACTCCAAACCCTAGCTTTACTTTTGAGTATTTAGGAATGGTTATGAGTAATATAGTATATGTGAAGCATGAAGCTTGTTTGTTTAGAGTTTGGGTTGAAGTGGTAGTGGTATGAATGTTGAATCTTGTTGATTTGTTAAAGGAATTAAGTATAGTTTAAGTTCATGATGAGAATAACATAAATTGGAAGAACTTGAGGTGTTGGGACTGTTGTAGTGTGTTTTGGATGGATGTTGGTTGTATGAATGAATTGGGATTGATTGGTGATTGATTTGGATTGGTTTAAATTTGGGAAATCGCGTAAACATAGCCGTCATAATGCCCGATTTACTTTAGACTGTTTTTGTTCTTAACATTAGGACCCGTTAACTCACTGCTAGGTTTTTACCATTGCCATGTTTAGATAGTTCATGTTACGAGCTTCATTTTGATATGTGGTTCGTTTGATTCCGATGTACGGTTTAGGAGAAATGGCTGTTTTAAGTAACGACGTTTCGCGAACGAATCATTACTCCTTGCCTTACTTTGAAACATATGTTAAAGACCTAAAAGACTAATTGGAGTATGAAACAATTATGTAAAGTGGATTAGGCAGTTTGTAAGGCACTCGCGAAAGAATCTCCTTAAAACTCGTAATGGTTAATTTATTAAAAATTGTGGAGCCGAGGGTACTCGAGCGACTTAAGTAAATTATTAAGCGCGAAAGCGAGCGTAGGACTCTAAATGGTTTAAGTCTAGTTTCTTAAGCGACCGGGGGTTTAATTCTGACTTATGTTGTTGTTCATAGGTTATCGGACCCACTCTAAGCTTACGTCTATCCGGGAGCACTCAGGCAAGTTTTCTACCCGTTATACTTTTGTTGTGATGTAAATATATGTATATGCATTATCTTGTGATAAATTCATGATTGTTATTAGCAAATTTTGCGATATATTGGAGCATGCTGATATGGTATATATGCATGTCTGTTTCGTAATCTGGTTATCTATCTGTTGATTTCAATGCTTATTAGTTGCATAATACCTATGCTAGAGATAAGCAGTAGTTGCGTATATCCTATGTATAGGGGACCCAAAGGTGAACCCTTTTCTAAAACCGGGAGTAGATGTTCCCGAGTATATGATATATATATATATATTTTTATATATATATATATTGATATGGTCTATAAAAACTATTAATCGAATAAGGTTTATTCGATAACTTCATATTATTTAATGAATATTACTTGAATATTTATTCGAGGATTTATGACTCCTTTTATTTTATTTAATGAATATTACTTGAATATTCATTCGAGGACTTATGACTCACTTTATATTATTTATTGAATATTATTTGAATATTCATTTGAGGACCTATGACTTCGAATATTTACTGAAATATATTCTTTATTTTATTAAAGAATAAGGTGTCGATAATCAAACTTATTTTTGATTATTCAAATAAAGATAGTACTTTCGTATAAGTATATCTTTTGTTATTTAATACTCATTTCAAGTATAAGTTTTACAACTTTTACTTCAAGTTATTTATATAGAGATTATCCTTATGGGAATATTATTTAATAATATTCAGATATTTTCTAATATATCGGGACTGATTTACTTTATTAAATCAGCATTACTCCAAATATTCTTAAAAATGTTTTCGAGTCTTCAAAATAATTTTAAAAGTTAGAGTGGACCCCAAAACTCATTTTTATATTTAAGATCTTCCTTTCAAAGAGGATTTAAATACTCGCTCAAAACCTGGGGGATCCGGCTCTGTGGTGTATTTTACATTCGCAACGTGGTTGCTGTTTTGATAAATGAATTGATTACTTGCCCAACGTTCGGGAAGTAAGTCCCTCTAATTGAGTCGGCATAAGCGACAGGCCGGGATACGGTCTATCAAAGTGTAAGTGGCTGGGTGGCAGTCCATCAACGCGTAAGAGGCCGGGTGGCGGTCCAGCACAAGGTCCTTATGTGGCCAGGGTGATGACCGGTGGGGATTCATCCATCTACTAGTAGAGAAGGTTACTTATTGGTATCTTTTCCTGATCAGCAAGATATCGGGTTTATGCCAAAATTCTTTTCTTTCCAAAATTCATTGGATATTGCAACTCTGTTCATACTTTACATGACAGAGGTATTCAGGAAATGTATGAGATATATATATATGGATATATATATATATATCGGGAATTAATGAAGTATCTCGTAACTTCATTTCATTCAATAATATTTCAAAGATTGAATCTATTCAAGTCTTATCTTGTATTCTCATCTATGTGATGAACTTTTGAAACTAATTATAACTTGAACGGTGGTAGTTCAAGTAGTATTCGGAAAGATATAAGTATATTGGAGTATCTTGTAACTTCATCTTTTAAACTTATATCTAGTAAATGATTATCTTGTGCGTGTCAAAGATTTTCGGAAAAACGTTGAGACAAGGTTAGATATATGAGATCACCTTGCAACGATATTTTTATACAGTTATAAACTGGAACTCTGTGTATATTATACACGTCAGAGGATTTCAAAGATTGTGAAAAGTATATATATACATATACTGAATATTATGCGACTTCATCGCATTAAGATATCAAACTTGGTTCATTTCTTTTGACCAAGACTTTCATGAGTACTATGAGAAGGCTCATATATTGTTAATCATTATACATATTATTTTGGTGGGTTTGTTGCTCACCCTTGCTTTCTTCTTTCATCACATAACAACAGATAGAAAAGATGAATAGGACCAAGCTTCCAATTTGCAAGCGGTTAGGAAACATTCCGCAGTCTTCTGGAAGCGTTGATGCCGCCGTAGCTGAGGTAGGAGCTACCAATAGGCTAGGTTTTCAACTATTGATGAACCAGACTTATGTATAATATGAATTGTAATAATGGAAAGGAATTTGTAAATTTATTCAGAACTCTTTTAAAGTGTAACAGTTTATAATTGTGGAATATAAGGACTTGTGTTATTTTTGGATATTCATCTCTGAGACTATAACTTGTGGTGTGTGTGTTTATTGTGGGGTCACAGTACAGAGTAGTTGATTGTTTATTAAGATTGGGTGTTATTAAGGAAATGGAACTCGTGACAACCCGGATCCCCGACCTCGGGTTTGGGGGTGTTACAGATAATATCCATCAACGGATAAGTGCTTCAACGGATAAAGATAATGCATCAACAGATAAAGCTTCAACGGATAAAGCCTCAACGGATAAGGCATCAACGGATGAAAGCTTCAACGGATGCTTAGTTCATTAGCAGTTGATAGTGACAATTCACAAGCTGACAGAGGCACATAGGTTGACAGAGACAAACTGGAATGTGGAAGTCTCTAGGAGGAATCAAGAAAATGCAGCATTTCCATTCTGATGCAAACAATGAAGTATTCAAAGATCTACAGCCAAGCCTAAATTGCATTTGATAGAGAAATGAAGAAGAAACATGTGAAGAATCTTTTTAATTGTATTTTACAGTTTTGTCTTCACTTGTAAACTTGGTGATATATATAAACCAAGTAGCAGCTGGTAATTAGATAAGAATTTTCCTGAGCTGTTTAGAAATATCCAGAGAGAAATTCATCTAGTTTGTACTAGGAAGCAGCTGTGATTTAATTCTTTGAATCACAGATTTTCTGAAATAACACATCTCTGGTGGAACAACAAATCCACCAGAAAAGTTTTCAAGTTCTTTATGTTCTTTACGTTTGTGTTTGAATATATATATCTGTCTGTATCAGCTTCAAGCAATTCACACACATTTGTTCACTTAAACACTTAGCCTTAGAAACTACTCAAAACTTGAAAAAGTTTTGAGATTTACATTCAACCCCCCTTCTGTAAATCTCATTGTTAGTCCACTGGGAATAACATTGATGTTACTAAGAATGATTGGGGTATAAAAGTTTCTGTGTTTTCAAACCATTTTCTTCTGGTGTTTTGTAGTTAAACATTTGGGAAATAGTATCTTATTTGTGTGGTTTGGTGTCTGAGGATCAACAAAGGATGGTTTACAAAGAACAAGGTTAACGGCTCAAGATCAAGAAAAATCAGGGATTCAAGGGTAAATAGTTTAATGTACTTGCAATGTAAACACGTGTTATTTTGAATAATAGCGACATGTTATGAAATAGTTCAAAAACATTGGTAATATATCTTGAAGAAAAATTTAGAAATACTTGCCTTACAAGGCTTTACAACTATTACTGATCAACTCTGAGCCGACTCAGGCTCTAACGTCCAATCACTAGATCCCATTGGATTCGATTTCGACACTCGGGTCTTCCTGTTGGAACTCTACGGAGCTCGTCAACTGACCACTAGGTCATTTTTAGTCCATCATCCACTTTCAGGTTCCCGACTATAACCTACAGGGTCGAAATACCCTATGTTAGACGTCTAGGTATGCTTGACATATCCTTGATACTAATTCTTACCCAACGATATTCAAACCCAACTCGTAATTATTCATATTAGAATAACACAGAAAACATTTAGGGTTCACATTCTCGAAATTGATCCAGTGTTCATTTTCAGAAAATACGCATACTTGTCATTTTACGAAATTAGGGTTACTGTGTGTTGGTTAAACCTATGACACAACATACAATTAGGTTCTGTATAAAACATACGTATATGTATTTACTTATACTCGCTCGACATCCCGATAATCCTCGGATACGCTCCCGTTTTTTTTTAGTTCGATTTTCTCGGAAATCAGGCAGCGTCCCCTTTGTTTATCGGACTACCCGTCGAAACATCAATCGACATCAATTCAACAAGAACAACCCAATCACAACTCGCAAATTTTAATCACTGATACAATTTAGTAATCACAACCAACTTAACCATCACGATTCAATATTTACTAATTAGCTATTTCGATCCAGAATAGAAACAGAACACGACTTTTATTTAATAAAAATATTAGGACTCAGAATCGTGTCATCACCGTCCACCGTCGGCTCGCCGGGGCTCATCGCCGACGGCGGTAAAATTTGCGGGTACCCGATTCATTTGGGTTTCCAACGCTAAATTCTACCGATTAAAATTCCGAATAATTACGACTTCATAATTCAAATAATCATCACAATATTCATTCGAATTTTCCAAAATAATTCGAATATGTAATATGATAATAATCGAATTAATTTTAACCAAAATATCACAATAAAAAAGAATCAGGAATCACAGGACCATCACCACACGCGCACACGCGCATATAACAGTACAGCACACAATCGGAAACAGGAGGGACACGGCCGGAAAAGCACCGCACAGGCGGCGATACCACACACACCCGCACCTACAACTCACACTAACGCACTCACACAGGTTACACATACTAACACAGATATATACACAGGTACACATACAGAAACACATCACACGCGCCTCCACAGCCACCTCGCCGGAAAGCGAGGGACGGCGGCGATCGGAACGAAAAGAACAGCGACACCGCATGCAGCACACGACAGTATACACAACAAATATGTATATATATATTCTCGCACATAGGCCGCACCGGAGTTTCACCGAACTCACCAGAACAAGGGCGGCGACGTGGTAAAATATCAGATATGAAAACCAGAAAATGAAACAGGGGAGAGTGATGCTGTGGAATGAAAGAAAAAGAGTGGGGTTTGGTTTTATTATTTATTTTATTTTCATTCATTCATTTTTTTTCTCAACTATACAATGCAGTACACATGACAGTACAAGTAGTACAATCCTGAAATTCAAATATGTATATTATTGGATAATTACGAAGATTCTAAGACCTGGTTTATCCCGAAATTCGAAATTAACGAAACGAGGTGCGAATAAAACAGCCCCCGAAAATTACGAAAATATTTTTAAAATATCATAAGTATCCCGAAGTTTATAAAAACATAAATTCCGTAATTTAACATAATTTCTGAAACGCGATTTATACCCGTATTTCTTATTTAACGAACCAAGGTGTACTTAAAACAGATTCAGAAAATCAGGAAAATATTCTTAAAATATTACAAATATCCCGAAGTTAATAAAAACATGAATTCTGAAATTTTAAAATGATTTTTAAAATGCACTTTATATCCGCTTTTATCAATGAAGCGAAACAACGAGCGCTTGAAATTAATCCCGGAAATTTCCAAAATAATTTTAAAATTCTCGGAATATTCCAAACTTAAATGAATATGAGTTTCATAATTTTTTGAAGAATTTTAGAATTAAATATAGATTTTACAAATAAAAGCATTCAAAAAATCATTTAAAGATAAATAATTAATAAAATATTGATTTCTTAATTTTATAAAATCCTAAAAATAATTATTGTAATTATAAAATCATAAAAATAATTTTTGAAACATTCCCAATATTTATGCAAATAAATTTTACACCAAATCCACTTTTGAAACTGAAAACAATCCAATACGACTCCATATTTAATCACACGAACAACTCGGTGTATTATAAATTACACCTATATAATAATCAACCAATACAGAGCGGTCAAAACTAATACACATATTTTATTTAATAATTTCCGTAATAATCACATATTTATATATTTCAAAAACACACGAGTCGTTATAACAACTGCATCTTTTTGGGAAGATGCAGAGGTGGTTACTTGAGTGGTCAACTCAAGTTTATTTGTCTTCTTTGGCATTCTAACCAGGTTAGACATAAATTTTGTTTGTTCCTCACCACTCTCAGAAATTATAGTCAATGGTGCATTCTTTCTCTTCTTTTTACTTACTCAACCCTGTTGAGAGGATGAAGTGGTTGGTTCCCTAGCTTCTAAAGATAATAAAGAATTGGTCTCAGTTGTGGAAGGCCCCTCTTGATTATCCTATGTTTATACTTCCACAGGTATAGGGCCATAATTGTACTAGATATGGCACTGGATCTCATATCAGGCATAAGGTATGGGTAGCTCCTAAATTTCTCCAACATAAGTTAGTGACATTTAGGGCTACCTTCACCTGGTTCTTTTTAATGAGTGATCCAAATAGAATTTTGGACACTTGTTTACAATTGTCAATTTTAGTACTATCAATACCATCAAGTAGATGTATGTCTGCAACTTTATGATATAAATTATACATAATAAACCTAGAAAAGAAAATTTCCTTACCTCTGTTGGCCAATGGCATTGTGAGCCTAGTGCTGAGTTCTTCCAGGATCAATAGCCCCCACATTAATGTGCCTGTTGTAAGCCATGGAGAACATCAACTTTAACATCACACTGGATATATTGTCATACCCAGTCTTCCTGTAGGTGAAGGCTCTAACGATTGAATCAAATAGAAAAGACCATTCCCTCCTGAGATGCTTCTTGTTCAAGATGGCAAGGTTGATATTCTTACTGTAGTTTATGAAATCCATAAACTCAGCTAGCTCCTGTTAAGTTGGTACCTCCACCATGCTGTCTTTAGGAATGCCCAATGCTTTGTTGACATCATTGGCATCAAATTCCACTTTTTACCCTGAATTGCACAGTTTACCACCAAGGACACTGCTTGATTATCATGCACAAAAGTGTTAACTATAGCTGAGTTCCAAAACTCACTGAGCACGTCCAAGTACAAGATAGGATTAGCAGTCAAGGCACCTGCAAGATAAGACTCAGACAAAAACTTAACAAAACTCTTGAAGCTATCAAGAGCTTGGTTAGCATCAGTGAAAGCTAGGTAGTTGGTACCGTCCTTTGGGATAATAGCTCTAACATTGTTTGCAGCCATTGTAAGTGTATGAGTTGAATGTGTATGAAATTTGAGAGACAAAAAAAACTTGAAATAAGAGAGAATGGTGAAGATTTGCAAAAGCTAGGTCAGTTGAGATCTCGAAAGCATAAAGAGGGGTTATGTCGAGATGTCTGGGTATTTATAGAAAAAAAGTGACTTGTCAAGAAGTAGGAATAAAAGATTGATATTTGCTTATCGAGAAGTCACATGAATTCGTAAACTCATATCCAGATGTCACTTTCTTGACTCTTATCGAGAACTAGATAGTGAGTTATCGAGATGTGGAATAAATACCCAGTTTATTCTGATTGGACTGAATTATTCGAATTTATATTGAATAAATTAACATAAAATTAGAATTGATTTTGTGTCAAAATTATTTTACTAAAATAATTTATAGAATTAAATTATCTCAGTTCTGAGTTATTGATAAGTCTAAAAGTTATACTTATAGAGAACTCCATATATACATATAGATATATATGTGTGTGTGTCGAGATCTCTACGGTACTTATCGAGAAGTCATAAAGAGGTTTGTAGAGAAGTCCATCGAGAAGTCATAAGAAGACTTATCGAGAACTTTATCGAGAAGTCTCAAAATGACTTATCGAGAAGTCATTTAGTCTTATCGAGAAGTTATGAAAAGACTTGTCGAGAAGTCTATCGTGAAGTCATGAAAAAGACTTATCGAGAACTCTGTCGAGAGTCTCAAAGTGACTTGTCGAGAAGTCTTTTAGACTTATCGAGAACTCAGTTCTTTATATAATTTTGTTTCTCTTCAGTTCCTTCTTATATCAATTTCACATATTAAAAATATGAATTAACATTTAGACAGTTTTCTCAGAATTTGGAAAATTCCAAGCTGAACATTAAAAATTAAAAAATAAATATACAGAGAATTCTGAAATATTTATAAATCATATTCCATTTAATTTCCAATTAAATTAAAATAATTTTGATTTATTAGAAATTAATCCGCTGTAACATATTAGCTGAGTTCTTGCCTTTAGGATGAAGAATTTAATATACCAATTTCACCAACAAGTCTAGTGAAAGTTGCTTCATCCAAAGGTTTACTGAAAATGTCAGCTAATTATTTTTCTTTTGGAACAAAAATGAGCTCAATACTACCATTTGCAGCATGTTCTCTAATAAAATGGTAACTTATAACAATGTGCTTAGTTCTAGAATGATTAACTGGATTAGCAACAATAGACACGGCACTAGTATTGTCACACATGATTGGAATTTTGTGTAACACTAGGCCATAGTTCATTAGTTGATTTCTAATCCAAAGCACTTGAGCACAACAACTTCCTTCAGCTATATATTCAGCCTTAGCTACAGAAGTTGACACAAATTGTTGTTTCTTACTGTACCAAGATACAAGTTTTTGACGAGGAAATTGACAGCTTCCATTAGTACTCTTCCTGTCAACCCTGCATCCAGCAAAATCTGCATCTGTGTATCTAACAGCTCCAAAACCAGTTCCCTTAGGATACCACAATCCTAAGTTTGTTGTTCTCTTAAAATATCTGAATATTTTCTTTACTGCCATCAAATGTGATTCTTTGGGATTTGCTTGAAATCTAGCACACAGACATGTTGCAAATATGATGTCTGGTCTACTAACTATTAAGTGTAGCAAAGATCCAATCATTCCTTTATATCCAGATATGTCTACACTTTTTCCTTTCTTAACTTCATCCAACTTGGTAGCTATAGACATTGGTGTAGATGCAGGTGAACAGTCAACCATTCCAAACTTCTTCAATAAATCTTTAATATATTTGGTTTGACTGATGAAGATGCCATCACTTCTTTGACTAACTTGAAGGCCAACGAAGTAACTGAGCTCTCCCATCATGCTCATCTCATATTCACTCTGCATGAGTCTTGAAAATCTTTGACATAACTTCTCATTAGTAGAACCAAAAATGATATCATCCACATAGATTTGAACTAGGATAATATCATCACCATGCTGCTTGTAGAATAAAGTCTTATCATTAGTTTCTCTGGTAAATCCATGTTTGATGAAGAATTCTGATAGTGTGTCATACCATGCTCTAGGTGTTTGCTTCAATCCATAGAGAGCCTTTAACAATTTATAAACAGAGTCTGGAAATTATGGATCTTCAAAGCCAGATGGTTGTTGCAAATAGACTTCCTCTTCCCATTCACCATTGAGGAATGCACTTTTTACATCCATTTAATACACCTTAAAATTTGAGTGTGCAGCAAATGCATGGAAGATTCTTATTGCTTCAAGTCTTGTAACTGGAATAAAAGTTTTATCATAGTCAATTCCTTCTTCTTGTGAGTAGCCCTTTGTAACCAGTCTTGCTTTATTCCTTGTCACAATTCAGTTTTCATCCATCTTGTTCCTATACACCCATTTTGTTCCAATAATGCTTTTATTTCTTGGTGCAGGAACTAATTCCTAAACTTTGCTTCTCTCAAACTGATTTAATTCTTCTTGCATGGCAGTTATCCAGCAAGGATTAAGCAAGGCCTCTTCAGTTTTTTTGGCTCAATTTGAGACAGAAAACATGCATGTAAGTATTTATTTCAGTAGCACTTCTAGTTTTCACTCCAGTATTGGGATCACCAGTTATTGCATCTCTGGTATGACTTCTATCCTAGTTCCTGATGTGATCTTATTGACTAGAATTGTTCTCATCATTGGCATGATTTACTGAACCACCATCTTTTCCCTCCCTGAATTTGTGCCATCAACCTCAAGTGAAATTCTTTCTTGATAAGAATTTACATTTTCAAAGATCACTTGATCAGTTGTTTCTTGCTCCATTCTATTTTCTGTATTGATATCAGCATCATCCTCAGAATCAATGTCAATATTGACATTTTCAAACTTCGAAGCTTCATTTTCATTAAGGCATTCCAAGCTTGGACACTTGTCATCACTAAAAGTCATATATATGTTTTCCATAATTTCTTCTGTTTAAGCACATAAACTCTGTAGGCAGTTCTCTCTAATGAATATCCCAGAAAAATTGCTTCAAAAACCTTAGAGTCAAATTTTCTAACATATTCAGAGTTGTCCTTGAGCACAGAGCATTTGCTTCCAAACACATGCAGATACTTCACAGTAGGCTTTCTTTTTGATAGAATTGAGTAAGGTGATTTACCAAGGTTTTTGTTAATCAAATATTTGTTTTGAGCATGCAGTGTTCACAACTTCTTCCCATAAACTTGTTGGTAGATTGGCATCTTGTAGCATTGTTCTAGAATCTTCAACTAGAGTTAAATTTTCCTCTCAACAACACCATATTTTTGAGGTGTTCTTACAGTTGAATTTTTTTGAACAATGCCTTTGCAAAATTCACTCGATGCTGCATTTCTGAATTATGTGTCATTATCACTTCTCAGTCTTTTTACATAATTTTGATCTTCAGCCTGCTTTTCAACTTTCTTTATATGTTCAATAATGATGTGTGGAGTTTCATCCTTTGAATGCATAAACTCTACCCATGTATACCTTGAGTAGTCATCCACCATCACCAGTGCATATTTCTTTTCAGAAATATGTTAGTCCCTAACAATACAACAAGAATTACAGTAGGGGGGTTGAATCTAATTCTGGCTACTTTTTTTAGATTAAAGAAAAATGGTTCTAACTAAATAATATATAAGTGTTTGATTTGCAAAGTGCGGAATGAAGAGTTAGATAAATCAAAACACATGTAATTAAAAATACAAGTCTTTACAAACTTTCTGGTGGATTTGAATGTATCTACCAGATATATATATATATATATATATATATATATATATATATATATATATATATATATATATTGTTGGTGAGACTCCGTAGCTGTATGAACAGTTACGTGATAACTCAACACGATAACAACACTAGAACATGACAGGTTAATAATACTATGTATACACAAGAAATCGGGAATAATAAGGACAAGGCAAATACAAAGAATCAGAAGATTAGAAGAAAGCCTGAAGTCTGTCTTCAGGTCACTGAAAGAAGTTCATTAATATGATCATGCCTCAGTGAAGAACAAAGGTTAAAGACTTTCAAGGTTTCAGAAATGTTGAAGATTCAGTATACAAGTGTTACCAGAAGATTTCAGTGTATTGGCATTGATTGAAGATAGACAGTGTATGAAGCATAGGAATTTGAAGAATTGAAGACAGGATATAAACAGAGGTTAATGAAGACGTTGTCTAAAGTACCAGAAAAGATTCCAGTGAAAGTACATTTGTTTATTGACAGTCAGTGTTCGAAGCAATAAAGTTGAGGCAAGCTTAACAATGTAATCAAGGTTATAATACGAAGACCTTAATCGGGGTTAGTCGTTTGTGAACCAGACCAGTTGCACTAGGCGTCAACAGCTCGTGAAAGGAATCTGGGTATTATTTTTAGAAGGATTGTTAAGTTGAGGAACGTACTTGGATTGAACGTTTATATGTTAAAGTACGAGAAGAGGTGTGCGGGGTATACAGCTCAACAGCTCAGGGGACTGCGAAGCTCAAAGTTTAATTGTTAAATTAAATAAATTATTTAATGTACTTTAAAATAATTTATTTAATAAACTTAAAATGATTTATCTTATAAACTTTAAATAAGTTTATTTTATAAATCTAAATTAGTTTATTTATATAAGTTATATTTAAGTTTATTTTATAAATTAATTTAATTAAAATTTAAACTTAAATAGAAAAAGGAAAAAGAAAAAAAAGGAGAAAAGAAAAACAAAAGAAAAAGGAAACAAAAAAAAGGAAAAACAAAAAGGAAAAACAAAACAAAAAGAAAACCAGAAAAACAAAAGAAAAAAGAAAAACAAGAAAATTCAATAAAAGAAAAAAAGGGAACCTGGGTGACTTTATTTTCGCCACAGGTGAACATATGTTGTTAAGTACATTAACATGTACTTGGAAAACATAATGTCGCCAGAGAAGTTTTTTTTTGTTAAGTACAAAATATACTAGTACCCCCTATGGTCGCCACAGGGGAGTTAGAAAAATAATCAGCAACTCCTCCTGCAGTCCTTGTCACCACACAACTTGTCGCCACAGAAAAGATTGTACTCCTGTCGCCACAGAAGCACTCAACCTCAGCCACAAAAATTATTGGATAAAGTCTACACAATTGTAGCAGAAGATATTCGGCCATTCATTCTGAATTATTTACTGTTCATCTTCTCTCCCAAAAGAGAAGTGAAAATGGCAGCATTGATTTACAGAGAAGCTCAAGCTATTTGTATATCCGTTTAACTTCTCACCGGAGTAACGTTATAATTCCCGATTCAATTCTTGTATATTCTTAGGGGCATTATAATCGTTACCCGGTAATTAAATCCTAGTACAAACAAAAGTTAGATTATTGTATAGGATTTGATTTATAAATCTTTGTAGAAGCTAGGAACTTTATTATTCTTAGATTGTAGCCGGTTAATTTATTTACCGGAGTGTAGCAACACCCTCGAGGATTTATATACGAATATATATATATTTCCCCGAATATCTTGTGTTCCTTGTTTTTATTGTTCCAAACACCATTCCTCTCAAGAACATGAAACCACTAATCGAGCACTAAATATTTTATCCGCTACAGATTCGAAAGAATTTTTAATTTAGTGATTATCGTATTCAACCCCCCCTTCTACGATAATTCGGGATCTAACATATATATATATATATATCAAGAGAACCCTGTGAAACTTGAATAGCTCACAGCTGCTTACAAATATGAACAACTAAACTTACAGAGAAATGCTACAGGATTCAACTTACAATTGTTTCTCTAAGAATGTATTTGCTTAGTCCTCTTGTTGTTCTATTTGCTACTCTTGGTTTATATATCACCAAGATTACATAATAATAAGACAAGATAATAAAACAAAACCTATCAATTCTAATACCATGCTGCTTCACTACTCTATTCCAGCATCTTTGAATATCTTCATAATAGCATGGAAATGGTAATGCTTCTTTGTTCTCAAAAACCCAGCTGAATAGGCTGCCACATTCCTTTTGCAAACACTCGACGCATGTGACTGTGTTGTCACTGTCAACAGATATTTGAATTGATCATCCGTCGGGTACATGATTATCATCCGTCGGGTAGCCTTGTTGATCATTCTTCGGGTAGCTTTGTTGCTCATCCGTCGGGTAGATATTTGACACTTAACTTCATTTCATTTATGTAGAATTACAAGACATCTTATATTTACAATTAATCAACCTATCCTGCATATCTAATTAAAGTCAACATGACTTTTATGCTACTACAGAATCTATACAAAGGTGTTTGCAGAAATATGCTACATGACTTATTGTTACATAAGCTACTCACTCGATGGATGTCAAATCATCATCCGTCAGGACTATATTGAGTCATCTATCAGGACTATATCTGATTATCCATCAAGTGCTATATTTTTCACTAAGTTGAATCTACTAAGGTGTTTTGTTAATGTAATCATCAAGTTCACAACATATTCCCAACAATCTCCCCCAATTTATGTCTACTAGAATTGTAGCCATAAATTAAAAGAAACTTGATGATAACAAAACACTCTAAAAATACAGATTTAAAAAGTAGTAGATAAAACTAAAAAGTGTTGCATTAGTTACTGAAAAATTTACAAGACAAAGTGTACAAAGATTTACTCACAATCATTTTCAAGGTGCTGCTCTAGTCTGAGCAGATTGATCTATTTCCTTGATTGTCTGTATTTCTTCCCAAGCTTCCTGTTGTTTTCTTCAATTTGATTTTGGAGCTGTTTGTGGAATTCAAGTTCATCAGATTCTGAGAGATCTAGCATTCCTTGCATTTCCAGAAGAGTCTCATTGCTAGAGATGCTCAACTGGTCTTCTAATATGAAGAATCTTCTAACTCGCTTATCATCCATGAATTCCATTAGCCAGTAGGGCCTTAGATGCACTCTATTCCCTGTGTAAGGAATAGTTAAAGTCTTTGGGAGTGCATCTTTGGCTCTAATACTCCTCAGTTCTTCAATCCCTCTAACTTCTTCCAGTTCATCCAGATAGAGGTTTAGATTAGAGAATTCCTTGATGTCACAGATGTACATGATATCTCCCTTGTTGACCATGGTTTGGGCTTTAGTTAGGGACTTGGATCTGAGAGTTGAGGGCTTTACTTTCTTGATTGCCCTGGTCTTTGTCTTCTTTGGCTTCATGAAATGAGGTAGATTGAGTTCAGGAATTGGTAGATTATCCCAGTCTATTGGCTCATCCTTTGGAATGATAGGTTCACCATGGAAATTCTTGGATGGATCTATCTTGAATTCTTCATGTGCCACAGAGGGCATGGATGTTTGAGTTGTTGTAGAAGTAGACTTTTTGGGAAACTGATCTTCCAATCCTTCATCAAAGTTCACTTTTCTCTTGGAGTGAAGTTTGTATCTAAACCTTCTTTTCTGCTGTGATTCTTCTTGTATTTTCAGATCCTTAGATCCAGTGGTTTCAGATGGTTGTTCAGGAATTTGTTGTGGGGGTTTCACAGCTTGCAACTTGGCCAAGATAGCAGCTTGCTCCTTATTTTGTTTGAGCTTTTTAGCATCTAGAGCAGCTTGCTTCTTTTCTTGCTTCAATCTTGCCTTTTCATCGCTTTTTGTTTCAGTAAATTGAGGGTGTCCAGCCACCACACAAATTTCCTTACCGTTTCTGAAAACTTTGGCAATTCTCATTCTCAATGCTGAATCAGCTGGATCCTTGTAGAATGCAATAGATCTTGATAATAGTTTCTTCTCATCAGGCTTTGGTGTCTCATACACTGTATCCAAAAGATTCTTTAGTGAAGATTTTGGGTAGTTCACCTTTGGCTTCATGATTAGATCTGCCTTTGGAGACTTGATGCAGGATGTCTGGCCTCTTTCCAGATAGTTCATGCTCATTTCATTCACATAAATTTGCTTGACTTGAGAGTGATGAATGGCTGATTTTTCTAGCTTCTTTGGTAGACCAAATTTCTTTTGAATATCCTCATCAATTTTCTCCCAATTTATTGTACTAAACTGCTTCTTCTCAGCTGCTCTCAAAGTGGCAGCTGCTTCATTAATTAGATCAATGTTATCTTTAACTGGTGGCTTTGTGAAAACAATTGTTGGCACAATTGCTTTACTCACTTGAATGTTGAGCACTTTTTGCCCCCCCTCACTCCTAGAGCTCTCTTTCTCCCCACTTTTTGTTATCATCAAGCTAAGTAGAGGAGGAGGTATGTGCAGCCACCAGTTTCTGAAGCAAGTCTGTTTGTTGTGCTTGGTGTAGATGGATTGCTATAAGAGATGCTTCCATTGCTGTCATTCTTGTATCCAAGGCATCTATCTTTGTGGCAAGATCATAATTTTTCCTGAGTTGTCTCTTAATGTTAAGCATTGTAGCTTTTGGAAGTTTAGAGTCTATCATTTCATAAATGTCCTTTTTCATCTGATCAATATTACCCTTAATAGTGTTGACATCTTGAGCATGTTGAAGACCTTGGATTTGTTGTAGTAGCAGAGAAACAAGATGTGCTTGAAGGAGCTTTTTGGTGCTGGCATTTGTGGTGGGTTGAAGAGCAGAATTTGTCTGATTTTTAAGTTGAATCAGGGTTGTCTTGAAGTAGTGTTCATCACATTGCTTTGAAAATGCCCAAGATGGCATGCCTGATCTTGAACTAGGGCCTACTTCTCCCCTATGTCCAATGGCTCTTCTTCACTATCTCCACCCTCACCTCCAAAGAATTCTTTAGAACCACCAGTCTCATAATCAACATCACCAGCTGTTGAAGGCAAAGATGTGATGGCATCCTTAGCTCTTTGCATAGACAGTGTGGTGTGCACCAAGTTTAGCATCCTTTCTGTATTGTCATTGCCCTGTCCAGCTAGAAGTTGATAGGCTGGAACAGGGTGAGTAAATTTCTCAGCATCTAAGGAGGTGGAATCTAAAAAAACTTGAGTTTGCTGAGATAGTCCCTCCCTGTCTACATCCTGGAGATTCATTAACTCACTTATAATGACATCCACCCTTATATCTCCAGTACTTGCATTTCTGTCATTATCTCTCTTTTCTTGCATCAAGGTCTCACCTTGGCTCCCCACCCTCACCTTCACCATCTAAGGTGGGACTCCTCACACTCACTTTTTCTAGTCCTGAAGAAATGGACTACATTGGATCACTCTTTTTCTCTCCTTTTTCCTGGGAGCAACCCAAACTCTCACTCATGTCACTACCTTCCCTCAATCCTAATAGTGATTGCACAGTTACTAAGTCATCTACACTTGTGACTATAGTTGAACTTTGGAGTTGTGCAGAGACACCCGACAGATGAGAAATATCCATCAGGATAGTAATTTGACTATCCGACGGATGACTGCTGTTAGGCACATCCATCGGGATACAATCACTACTCGACAGATGAACAATATCCATCGAGTGAGTAGAAATGAATGAGTTTGGAGTGGAAACTATTTTAGACTCTGTACAGATTGATGAAAATTTTGGCACAGATGTCTCAACAGTCTCAGAAAGAAATGGCAAGTGAGCCAACAAATCATCTAGAAGATGATGCTCACTTGCATGGATTTTTGGCTTCTCCAACAGAGTTAAAGATGGAGAATATGGTTGTGATGTTTGAATCATGTTAACATCCAAAGATTGTGGGGGAGAATTTGTTGTTTGAGGTGTTTCAATTTGTACAGATTTTGGCTGTGACTCCACAGTTATTGGAGCCACATCAATTTGACTTTGAGATGGTGCAGTGACTGGGTCTTTAGCTCCAGTTTGCACTGTGTGTGTACCCTGTGCATCCCCAAGGGTTTTAGATTTCTTCTTTCTTGTGTAGTTTGTGGTGAACTTGTGTCCCTACCCCTTTTGTTCTATGCTCCTGGTTGAGAGCTTGTTTCAATAGTTACATCCTTTTGGGAGGATGAAACTAGAATTGAGCTTTTATTCTTATTAACAACCACAGTTTGTTGGAAACTGTGGTGTGGCTTGGTTTGGGTACACTACGCTCACCATCCTTATCCTTAGGACTTCTTTGATTTTCACCCTATCCCTCACCTGTCTTTCCCACCTTCACACTCCCCTCTTTGTGTTTAGTGGATTTTACAACTGGCATCTTTTGAGAGACACCAGAGGGGGCTTTCTTTGTCTTTGGTTTTGAAACTTTGGTTTTGGTAGCTTGGGTAGGCATCTGTCTGGTCATTGACACAGATTTCACTGCTACACTAGAAGGCAAAGAAATGGTTGAGGTTGGAAGAGTAGAGACAGTTGAAATTACCTCACTTACCTGAGGTGTCTCAATTACAGGAAAGTAGAAGAGTGGCACCTTTTTGTGGTGATCTGCTCTATTGAGATCTGCAATAATTCTCCTTTCTTGAACCCAACAATCTAACTTGTTGGTTGGGTTCTCAAGCACAATATCCTCAAAGAGGTGGTTAGCAAGCATCATTAGAAATCTAGCATAATAAACATTCTTACCCCTCTTGTTAAGCTCCCCTAACTTAAACAAGACAAGATTACTAAAATTGAAGTATTTATCAGTTACTAGCATGTAAAGCATGTTGAGTATAGAGATATTAACATAATCAAAGTTGCTAATTTTACCAGAAAATACTTTAGTAACTACATCACACAGATAACTCCATTCTTTCCTAAGTCCCAATCTCCTAATTTCACTTAATGTAGAGATGGTAAGTGCATAACCCATGGAGTTTAACATGTTAACAATATCAGTGTCTGTGTGTGGAGTAGTGACAGTATTATCAAAAATCTTAAAGCATGCTTTAACAATGTCACTATTAACACATAATTCCTTACCTTTAATAGTGAAAGTGATAGTCTTGTCAGTTGAGTTATACACTGCAGTCGTCCATATTTCCTCCACAACCTCACAGTAGATAGTGGGAGACTCCAACATGGCATATTTGAGCTTACAGCCTTGCACAAAATCCGTCATTTTGTGGTAGTCGCCAGACTGTTGAATCCCCTTATTCATTAGAGCCGTGAAGTTGTTCTTCTCATAGATAAAGCCTGTTTGAGACATGATTTTGACGACTGGTGCCATTGTTAGAGAGTAAAAATTGCAGAGAGAAAGAGGGTAATTGCTTTTGAGACAGAAAGAAGTTAGAACAGATGAATTGAGAATGATAAAAGAAAAGAAATGAAATGAATTTTGCTTTTATACTATCTCAAAAATTAACTGTCAAAAGTAATAAAGTAAAATAAAGTGACCAATAAAAATTTCCCAAAATTGCCGTTTAAAAATAAACTATAAAAATTCCATCACTTATCCGTCATGTTATGCTTACAAACTGTAAGTATACTCGATGGATAATGTTCAGAAAATCAACGGCTAGGAATGAGACAATTTGACGGATGAGGATAAATCAGTTATCCGTCGAGATATAAAATATTCCAGAAAAATATTTGATTTTATTAAAAAATTGTATAACGATGGATGATCGAACTCGATGGATAATGATCATCCGTCGAGATGTAAATTTTGACTTAGCCAAAATTTCATCCAAGACTGAAAAATCAATTAAATTTCTGACTACATTACATTTTGCAAAATATCTGAAAAGATTCAAGAGTAATTAAGCATACTTAACTCACTTACCAACCTTGAAAATGTGGATTCATCCAGTGGCTTGGTAAATATATCTGCAAGCTGTTTTTCACTTGGAACAAAATGTAGTTCCACAGTACCATTCATTACATGTTCCCTTATGAAGTGGTACTTGATGTCGATGTGCTTTGTTCTTGAGTGTCGTACTGGATTCTCAGTAATGGCAATTGCACTTGTGTTATCACAGAAAATAGGAATTCTTTCCACTTGCAGACCATAGTCTAGCAATTGGTTTTTCATCCACAAAATCTGTGCACAGTAACCGCCAGCAACAATATATTCAGCTTTTGCTGTAGAAGTAGAAACTGAATTTTACTTTTTACTGAACCAGGACACAAGCTTGTATCCTAGAAATTGACAGGTTCTTGTAGTACGCTTTCTATCAATTCTACAACCTGCATAATTTGCATCTAAATAACCAGTTAGATCAAAACCAGAATCTCTAGGGTACCAAATGCCAAGTTTTGGTGTACCTTTAAGATATCTGAAAATTCTCTTAATAGAAATTAAATGAGATTCTCTAGGATCAGCCTAAAATCTAGCACAAAGACATGTAGCAAACATTATATCTGGCCTACTAGCTGTTAAGTATAGAAGTGAGCCAACCATGCCTCTGTAACTTGAAATATCCACAGATTTTTCAGTAGTGTTTAATTCAAGTTTAGTTGCAGTGGCCATGGGAGTTTTTGCAGATGTGTAATCCATTATTTCAAACTTCTTTAAAAGATCAAAAATATATTTAGTTTGACTAATGAATATTCCATCACTAACTTGCTTAACTTGCAAACCAAGAAAGTAAGTTAGTTCTCCCATCATGCTCATTTCATACTTACTTTGCATCAATTTGGCAAACTTTTTGCAAAGTTTTTCATCTGCAGAGCCAAAAATAATATCATCTACATAAATTTGAACAAGTATGCTAGAGCCATTAATATTTCTAAAGAATAAATTTTTGTCTACATTACCTCTAGTGAAGTGATTCTCTAAAAGAAATTTGACAAAGTGTCATACCAGGCTCTAGGTGCTTGCTTCAATCCATAGAGTGCTTTCAAAAGATAGTATACATGATCAGGTAGATTTGGATCTTCAAAACCAGGAGGCTGACTGACATAGACTTCCTCCTCCAAATCTCCATTTAGAAAGGCACTCTTGACATCCATTTGATAGACCTTAAAATTGGCATGGGCTGCATAGGCTAGAAGATTCTGATGGCTTCAAGTCTTGCAACAGGAGCAAAAGTTTCAACAAAATCTATTCCTTCTTGTTGACAATAGCCCTTAGCAACAAATCTAGCTTTGTTCCTGACTACTATGCCATTTTCATCCATCTTGTTTCTGAATACCCATTTGGTGTCTATTGGATTCTTTCATTTAGGCTTGGGTACCAGCTTCCATACATTGTTCGTTTCAAATTGGTTTAGCTCCTCCTGCATAGCTAAAATCCAATCAGGATCCAACAAAGCTTCTTCTACCTTCTTTGGTTCTTCCTTAGATAGGAAACTGCTATATAGACATTCTTCTTGAGTTGTTTTCCTTGTTTGAACTCTAGAAGATACATCACCAATGATGAGCTCAAATGGGTGGTCCTTTGTCCATTTTCTTTGTTGAGGTAGATTAGCTCTAGATGAAGAGGCGTCATTGTTGTCTTGATGTGTGATTGAGTTTTGATTATTATCAACTCCCCCTGAGTTTGTGAATCTATGATTTGAGAAAGGGGAACTTTCTGCAAGTGATATATTTTGACTTTCAGCTTCTTTTGATGACCCGACGGATAGTGAATTTTGAGCTCTGACGGATGAAGCTGATTGTCTCCTGACGGATGATGCAGATTGTCTACCTACGGATGAAGCATTTTGTAACTCGATGGATGTTGAGTTATTAGCTTCATTGGTAGTATATTTTTCTGCACTTTCCTTAGTTGTAGTTTCTTGATCACTTTCATCATCACTGTCATCACTAACCATCTCCACATTGTCAAACTTGAAGCTCTCATGGTAATCTCCATCTTGTAGTCCTTCAATCTTTTTATCATCAAACACAACATGTATTGATTCCATAACAATGTTGGTTCTAAGATTGTAGACTCTGTATGCTTTACCAACAACATATCCAACAAAGATTCCTTCATCTGCTTTAGCATCAAACTTCCCATTTTGATCAGTTTGATTTCTCAAGATATAACATTTGCAGCCAAAGACATGAAGAAAATTTAGAGTTGGCTTCTTGTTTTTGAACAATTGGTAGGGAGTCATGCATTTTGCCTGATTAACCAAAGAAATATTCTGAGTGTAGCATGCAGTATTTACAGCTTCAGCCCAGAAATATGTTGGTAACTTTAATTCTTCAAGCATTGTCCTTACAGCTTCAATAAGTGATCTGTTCTTTCTTTCTACTACTCCATTTTATTGTGGAGTTCTTGCTTCTAAAAACTCATGCATAATTCCACTCTCTTCACAAAATACTCTCATAACAGAATTCTTGAACTCAGTTCCATTATCACTCCTGATTCTTCTAACTTTGAAATCATGATGATTGTTGACTTGCCTTATGTGATTGATGATGATTTCACTAGCCTCATCTTTAGACTTTAGGAAATATGTCGAAGAGAACTTTGAGAAATCATCTACAATTACTAGGCAAAATCTTTTCCTTGAGATGGACAACACATTGACTTGTCCAAACAAATCCATGTGTAACAGTTGCAAAGGTTCTTCAATTGTTGAATCAAGCTTCTTTTTGAATGATGCTTTGATATGCTTTCTGTAATAACCCCCAAAATTTTCAAATTTTTGTAACCCTTGTGAATAGTGTTTTTGCTGAATGAGAAAACTTTTCATGCCACACTATGTAGGGGTTCTGTTATGGATATTCTGAGATTTTATTAGTACTCTATATGGTATATAAGTGTATGTAAAGATCGTCAGAATCCAATTCCGAACACTTTGATTTTTCCCGGAAATCCACTAGATACGGAAAGAATTGAGTATAAGGTAACAGGATAAAAAGGATTTAAATTAAAGGATTATAAGAGATGATCATAAAAGGAATATAATATATTGAGAAAGGTTAAGGGAACCTAAGTAATAAGATCCCGGGTATGATCCCTCAAACGATAAACGAAAACGAAAGTTAAGCGAACCATATAACAGATCAGCGGTCATTAGGCAAACAATTAGGAAGCTAATCAAAGGGATTATAGAGGATGATGTCACCCAACCAATAAGAAGAGGACAAGGAGGGAAAGATGACATCATAGCATGACATAAGCATGACATGGGAAGGAAGGAAATGTGGTGGAATATTAACCACACAAAATCAAGGTTAAATTGGTAATTAACCAAAAACAAATCAAATATTCAACCAACCAAGCCAAACAATTCATTTTTCTTCAAAACAAGAACATAAGGCATTTTATTTTCTTCATGCTCTCGGCTTTTTCATTTTCAAGAAGCTAGAATTTTCAAAACTCAAGATCAAGGCTTCCTAAATTGGTAAGATAATTCCCTAGTCATCCTTATGCATAGTTATGGCTATATTATGAGTTTAAGCCTTCAATTCTTTCTCAATCTTCTTCAAGAAATCAATGAAGAAGACAATGAATAGTGATTTCAAAGTTTTTAACTTGTTTTTTTCTTGTTTTCCTTTAAGATCCAAGCTTTCCTAAGACTCCTCAAGGCTTCCAGGCTTCTCCCACCACTTCAAGGAAGGTATATCATCTCCAAACCCTAGATTCCTTTGTATAATAAGGTGATTTTGATTGTTATGATGATATAGTAGCTTAATGCTTGTGGTTTAGAGTTTGGGTTGGAGTGGTAGTGAAATGGAATGGTGAATCTTGTTGTTTTGGTTAAAAGAACTTAAGTATAGTTAAATTCAAGCTTAGGCATAAGTATAAATGTTAATATTGAATTGATTGGGGCTGTTATGATGTGATAAGGATGGACTTTGGTTGTATGAATGGGTTGACGTTGAATTGTGATGGTTTTTGAATGGTTTAAATTTGGGAAATCGCGTAAACATAGCCGTCGTAATGTCCGATTTACTTAAGACTGCTTTTGTTCATAACATTTGGACCCGAGAACTCCCTGCTAGATTATGACCATTGCGATGTTTAGATAGCTCATGTTATGAGCTTCGTTTTGATATGTAGTTCGTTCGATTCCGATGCACGGTTTAGGAGAAACGACCGTTTCAAGTAACGGCGTTTCGCGAACGAAACTTTTCCCCTCGCCTTACTTTGAAACATAGGTTAAAGACCAAAAAGGGTTAATTAATGTATGAAACAATTATGGTAAGTGTGTTAGGCAGTTGGTAAGACACCCGCGAAAGAATCGCCTTAAAACCCGTAATGGTTAATTTATTAAAAATGGTGGAGCCGAGGGTACTCGAGTGACTTAAGAGAATCAGTGAGCGCAAAACGAGCGTTAGAGTCTAAGTTGGTTAAAGTATAGATTTACAAGTGACTTTGGTTTAATTCCAACTTACTTGTTGTTTATAGGTTACCAGACTCGTCCCGAGCCTTTTATCACCCCCAGTTGCTCAGGCAAGTTTTCTACCCGTTATACTGTTGTTGTGATGTATATGTGTATATGCATGTTCTTGCGATAAATGCATATTTGTGATTAGCAAATTCTTGCGATATAATGTAGCATGTGATATGGTATATATGCATGCCTGTTTCATATTCTTGGATTATATATCTGTTGGTTAAAATGCTTACAGTTGCATAATACCTATGCTAGAGATAAGCGGTATTGAGTTTACCCTTAGTATAGGGGATCAAAAGGTGAACATATTTCTAAACCGGGAGTCGATGTTCCCGAGTATAATATATATTTTTATATATATATGGTTATAGTTTTCAAAACTATTAATCGAATAAGGTTTATTGGATAACTTTAACTTTATTTTATTATTGAATATTATTTCAAATATTCATCCGAGGACTTATGACTCCTTTTATTTTATTATTGAATATTATTTCAAATATTCATCTGAGGACTTATGACTCCTTTATTTTATTATTGAATATTATTTCAAATATTCATCCGAGGACTTATGACTCCTTTATTTTATTATTGAATATTATTTCGAATATTCATTCAAGGGCTTATGACTCAGTTATATTATTAATGATTATTAATTGAATATTCATTTGAGGATGTATGACTCCGTTATTTTATTTAATGAATATTATTTATAATATTCATTCGAGGTATTATGACTCCGCTTGTTATTTAATAATATTCTTTATTTTATTAAAGAATAATGTTCGATAATCAAACTTACTTTTGATATTCAAATAAAGATATTACTTTCGTATAAGTATATCTTTGGTTATTTAATACTCATTTCAAGTATAAGTCTTACAACTTCTACTTCAATTATTTGTATCAAGATTATTCTTTATGGGAATATTATTTAAATAATAATATTCAGACATTTTCTAAATATATTGGGACTGATTTACTTCATTAAATCAGCATTACTCCAAACACTCTTTAAAGTGTTTTCGAGTCTTCAAAATGATTTTTAAAAGTTAGAGCGGATCCCAAAACTCATTTTTATATTTAAGATCTTCCTTTTAAAAAGGGGATTTAAATACTCGCTCAAAACCTGAGGGATCCGGCTCTATGGTGTATTTTATATTCGCAACAAGGTTGCAGTTTTGGTAAATGAATTGATTACTTACCCAACGTTCGGGAAGTAAGTCCATCTATCGAGTCGGCATAAGCAACATGGGCTCAGTGGGCGTCCATAATAGTGTAAGTGGCTCAGTGGGAGTCCATCAAATGCATAAGTGGCTGAGTGGCAGTCCAGCATAAGGTCCTATTGTGACCAGGGTGATGACCAGTGGGGAATTCGTCCATCTACTAGTAGAAAAGGTTACTTATTGGTATCTTTGCCTGATCAGCAAGATATCGGGTTTATGCCACAATTCTTTTTCCCTTCCAAAAATTCATTGGATGTTACAAACTCTGTTCATACTTTACATGACAGAGGTTTTCAGGGATAGTATAAGGAAGATGTATATGTGGATATATATATCGGAACTTAATGAAGTATATCATAACTTCATTTCCTTCAATACTACTTCAAAGATTTAATCTATTCAAATCTGTCTTATAGTCTCATCTATATGATGAATTGTTGAAAGCTCGTTATACTTTGAACAGTGGTAGTTCAAGTAACTTTATAATTGATATAAGTATAGTGAAGTATTTGGTAACTTCATCCCTTGTTTTTACTTATATCTAGTAAGTAATTATCTTACACATGATAAAAGATTCTAGTAAGTATCCATTTAGATACTTGTATTATTGTTATCGCTATATATTATCTTGCAAGCTGTAAGGCTCACTCTTGCTTTATTTCTTCGTCACACAACAACAGTTAGGAAAGATGGCCAGACTCCAGCAGACCCAGCGCAAGCGCGTGGGAAGCGTCCCGCGTCTTCCCGTTGATGTTGTAGCTGCTATAGCTGCAGAGGTAGATCTATTGGTAGATCAGGCATTCTACTTTTGAGAATCAAATTATGTATAATTATAACTTGTGGCAGATAATGGCAATTAACTGTAAATTTATCAAGTAATCATTTTGGGTTGTAATAACTTTTAAGTGTGGATTCAAGGACTTGTACTTATTTCAATTTCATCTCTGAGACTATAACGGGTTGTGGTGTGTGTTAGTGTGGGGTCACAGCATAAGGTTATTTATTATTAATTAAGTGAAGTGATATTGTGGAAAGAAAGACCGTGACGACCCGGATCCCTTACCCCGGATCTGGGGGTGTTACAGAAATGGTATCAGAGCTAAGCGTTATAAACCTCAGAGATGATGCGACGATATAATAACAAACTCACAAAGATAATAAGAACTCTTGCCAAGTTCATGGTCGGACTACTTAAAGTAGTGCTGACAGTTAAAACCCTTACGGGAACCCTTATAAGTATCATGATAGTAACTTAGCTCGTTTAATATGTAGGCGCCTGAGATAGAGGACCCTGAGATGTTCGAGCGTGAGCATGATGAGGCACTGCTAGATGTTGAGGATCAGGAGGAGCCTGAGATGGAGGAGGATGAGGAGGACCCCTCAGAGGAGTCAGAGACGGAGGTCATTGCTATTTCAGATGAGGAGGACCCCTCAGAGGAGTCAGAGACAGAGGTCATTGCTATTCCAGATGAGGAGGACCCAGATGAGGTCCCAGTAGCTGAGGAGCGTGTCGGACCTATGGTAGTGTATGCTGGTACCCCTTTACCCATACTTCCGGTGGTCAGAGCTCCTACCCCTCCACCACTATCTTGGATCCCTTATGATGACAGCTCAGAGACCCATACTTCCGAGCCTAGACAGACCGAGGAGGCACCCCCAGCGGCTCCGGATTCACCACCTCTTGACCCTGCCCACAGGTAGTCTTCGTTAGCCCACGGCTATGTTTAGGATGTACTGAGGACCCGAGTGGCTGTTGCTGAGGCCCGACTGGATGAGGCCAGGAGGGAGTTGGATGCGGAGAGGGCGGGTAGGCGTACCCGAGCTTATGAGACTAGGGCTTCTATACCCCGATCCTTACGGAAGGAGCTTACGGGGATAGAGCTCACGTCCCGAGCGAGACTCAGATCTCTCCAGGGGGACAGGCATGGTAGGATCTCCAGGTGGCAGGCCGACTATATCTTCCGTCGTGCGATGGAAAGGGTATGGGAGCTGACCCGCTCCGGTGTGTGATTCAGGATTGACGATGGAATAGTCTAGTTGTCTAGTTAGCCGAGGCCTTAGTAAGAGCCAATTTTCCGGGATAGTTGACTTGTATATAACATCCTTTTTTCTGACTAGACAGATAGACTCTTGTGTATCACTTTTGGGACAGATGGCTGTAGCACTGTTGTACTTTTGACCAGATCAAACTATGTATTTCTCGCATTATGTATATATTTGTTTCCTTTCGATTCAGTTCCTTAGTGATGAGGTCACTGTTTTTATCATTATTATTACTGCACTTCGTATTAGAACTGTCATAAAATAATAGAATTGCGATATACGTTCTCCCCATTATAAGAGTTGTGCAAGTCACAATGTTGTATATGATTGTGACCTAACGTTGAATTTCCCAATAATTTTTTTTATTATCAGAATCATGCCGCCAAGAAAGATTGGAACTAGGGCGAACCCTAGATCTGTGGACCAGGGAAGCCATAATCAGGATAATAGAAACCAGGAACACAGTGAAGAGGAAGATGAGGATTATGTGGAACAGGATGACTCCCTGTATGAAGAGGAAGAGGAAATATATGATGTTGAGGGATTTGAGATAGAGGCTGAAGAAGGAGAAACTGAGGTTGAGCAACCAGTACCAAACCCAGGCATGGATCCCATGGGCCAGTTCATGCAACTCCTAAGGCAGAATTTGGAACGTTAACCCAACCCCCCCTCAAGGAAATAACAATGCTGTGGCAAACTCTTTCAGGGCTTTTAAGTCCCTTAAGCCCCCTGAGTTCCACGGATCAGCCGACCCAGTTGAGGCAAGGGCATGGTTAAAGGAAATGGAGAAATCCTTTGAGATTCTGAGTACCGATGAGGCACAGAAGACTGTATTTGCTACCTACCTTCTGAAAGGAGAGGCTAACTACTAGTGGGAGGCCAAGAAAAACATGGAGACAGATGCTATCATAACCTGGGAGAGGTTCAATGAGTTATTTCTGGGAAAGTATTTTCCGAGGTTTATGGAAAACCAGATGGAGCTCAAGTTCTTGGAGCTAAAGCAGAATAATTTATCTGTAGCAGAGTACGAAGCAAAATTTACTGAGTTATCAAGGTTTGTGCCAGAATTTGTGAGCACCGAGGAAAAGAAAGCTAGGAGGTTTCAGCAGGGACTGAAACCGTGGATTCAGAATAGGGTGGCAATCCTTGAGCTTACGGACTATGCCACTCTGGTGCAAAAGGCAACGATTGTAGAAGCCAGAAGTGAACAGATGCAGAAGGAAAGAGAGAAGAAGGGAATAAAGAGGAAAAGTATGAGCATGGGTGGAGGTTCCGCAGGAAGGAGCTTCCCAACTAGATTTAATCGAGGAGCAGTGTCCCTACCGGGAAGGAACACTGGGTTTAAGCGGCCAATGAGCGTGAGTGTGAGCCAGAGCGGCCAGAAGTCAAGAATGTCCTATTCCAACCAGTCTCGACCCCCATTGCCAGCCTGTAACACATGTGGAAGGATGCACACTGGGGAGTGTAAAGGAAAGCCAGTAACCTGCTTTAAGTGCGGTCGGGAAGGTCACTATTCAACTAAGTGCCCATCATCAACCCCTGCCGTCATTCCAACCACCACTTGTCATCAGTGTGGACGCCCGGGTCATTGAAAGAGGGAATGCCCAATGAACAAACCAGCAGCTTCGGGAGCAAGCAGGGCTGCCTCCAATAAGCCACCTACTGCAAGGACTTTCAACATGACAGTCCAGGATGCTATGAAAGATTCAGATGTGATAGCAGGTACCCTTTCTCTAAATTCAGTCAGTGCAAACGTTTTATTTGATTCAGGAGCAACTAAATCTTTTATATCAAGGGACTTTACGCGTAAATTAAGACTTAAGGCTGAACCCTTGATAGAACCCTTACAAGTAGAAATAGCCAATCATGAAATTATTCCTGTTAACCAGATTCACCCCGCCTGTGAGATAGGCATAGGGGAACAATCTTTTAGTGTTGATCTGATTCCTTTTAAATTAGGGGAGTTTGATGTAATTTTGGGAATGGACTGGCTATCTAGCAATGATGCTCAGATAGACTGTAAAGGGAAGAAAGTTAAGTTAAATATCCCAGGGAAGAAAGAAGTTATATTTAGAGGAAAGAGGCAGACGCAGAAATTTTTGACTATGGCCCAGGCCAGAAGGATGCTACGAAAAGGAAATGAGGTCTACCTAGCCTATGTGGTGGACACACAGAAGGAGGTGCCCAACTTACAAGATATTCCAGTAGTCAACGAATTTGAAGATGTATTCCCACAAGACCTTCCGGGATTACCACCCGATAGAGTGATTGAATTTGCTATTGAATTGGCCCCCGGGACGGCGCCAGTTTCAAAAGCACCTTACCGGTTAGCCCCATTAGAAATGAAGGAATTAGCTATCCAATTGTAGGAACTCTTGGATAAGGGTATGATAAGACCCAGTGTGTCTCCGTGGGGAGCACCAGTTTTATTTGTTAAGAAGAAAGATGGGAGCATGAGGCTGTGCATCGACTATCGAGAGTTGAACAAGCTAACCATAAAGAACAGGTACCCATTACCTAGAATAGACGATCTGTTCGACCAGCTAAAGGATGCTGTTTATTTTTCCAAGTTTGACCTGAGAACTAGATATCACCAACTAAAGATTAAACCCGAAGATATTCCCAAGACAGCGTTCCGTACCAGGTATGGGCATTATGAGTTCTTGGTAATGTCCTTTGGATTAACCAACGCCCCAGCGGCTTTCATGGATTTAATGAATAGAGTATTTAAGAAGTACTTGGACAAGTGTGTGATAGTTTTTATCGATGATATTTTGATTTACTCAAGGACTGAGGCAGAGCATGCAGAGCATTTGAGGATAGCTCTAGGAATACTTAGAGAGGAACGGTTATATGCCAAATTCTCGAAGTGTGAATTCTGGCGGAATGAAGTACAGTTTTTAGGACATGTGATCAATAAAGAAGGAGTATTGGTCGACCCCTCCAAGATAGAGGCGGTCTCAAATTGGGAAAGGCCAACCACACCCACAGAGGTAAGGAGTTTCATAGGATTGGCCGGCTACTATCGTAGGTTTGTACAGGACTTTGCGAAGATCGCAGCCCCTTTGAAAAGACTTACTCGTAAGACAGAGAAGTTTGAATGGACGGAGAAATGCGATAACAGTTTTCAAGAATTAAAGAAAAGGTTGGTAACGGCCCCGGTGTTGGCATTGCCGGACGGAAAAGGAGATTTTGTGATATATAGTGACGCGTCGCACAAAGGATTAGGATGTGTGCTTATGCAGCACGGTAAAGTGATTGCGTATGCGTCAAGATAACTGAAGGAATACGAGATTAGATATCCTAGTCATGACCTTGAGCTCGCGGCAATAGTATTTGCCTTAAAAATTTGGAGGCACTACTTATATGGAGAGAAGTGCGAGATTTTCACAGACCATAAGAGCCTCAAGTACATATTTATGCAGAAAGAGCTCAACATGCGCCAGAGAAGATGGTTAGAACTAATCAAGGACTATGATTGTGAGATTCTCTATCATCCGGGGAAAGCCAATGTGGTGGCTGATGCCCTTAGTAGAAAGGAAAGACTCAGAATGATAACGACTTCGGAGGAGTTAATCAGGGATTTTGAAAGAATGGAAATAGAAGTAAAGATAACCGGAACCGGAACTGAAAAGCTTTTTGAGATCTCAATGCAGCCAGAGTTATTGGAAAAGATCCGATTGTGCCAAGAGAAAATAATGAATGAAGGCAGAAAGTCAATGACTGGAGAGGAGATCCATACTGAGAAAGATGATAAAGGGATAATGAGGTACTCCTACCGGATTTGGGTTCCGAATGTTCAAGAGCTTAAAGATGAGATTTTGGATGAAAGCCATAGTTCAAGGTATTCCATTCACCCGGGAAGTACCAAGATGTATAGGGATTTGAAGGAATATTACTGGTGGCCCAACATGAAGAGGGACGTAGCAGAATGGGTAAACAAATGTTTGACTTGCCAAAGGGTAAAGGCAGAGCACCAGAGACCCAGTGGACTTTTACGACCCCTGGAGATTCCCGAATGGAAATGGGAACATATAGCGATGGATTTTGTTGTAGGCTTGCCAAGGATGAAAGCCAATCATGACGCCATATGGGTAATTATAGACCAACTGACAAAGTCAGCTCATTTCATTCCTATCAATGAGAGATACAGAGTCGATAGACTGGTGGACATTTACCTTAAGGAAATAGTGACGCGACATGGAGTCCCAGCGTCCATTGTCTCAGACCGAGACCCCAGGTTCAACTCCATATTTTGGAGGAGCTTTCAAGAATGTGCGGGGACCTAGTTAAATATGAGTACCGCGTACCATCCCCAGACGGATGGGCAGAGTGAAAGGACCATCCAAACACTAGAGGATATGTTGAGAGTCTGTGCAATAGACCTTAAAGGAAGTTGGGATGACCACTTGCCGTTGATCGAGTTTTCTTATAACAATAGCTTTCATGCTAGCATCGGAATGCCGCCTTATGAGGCCCTGTATGGAAGAAGGTGTCGATCTCCCTTATACTGGGATGAAGTAGGAGAGCGGAAGATGCTCGGACCCGAAGTGGTCCAAAGGACCAAAGACATAGTGGATCTTATCAGAGGACGGCTTGTAGCAGCCCAAGACAGACAGAAGAAATATGCAGACGTAGCCCGAAAGGACAAGGAATATGAAGTCGGGGACTTAGTACTGCTAAAGGTATCCCCTTGGAAGGGATTAATGAGGTTCAGAAAGAAAGGAAAACTAAGCCCAAGATACATTGGACCTTTTGAGATATTAAGACGGATTGGAAAGTTAGCTTACGAGCTAGCCTTACCCCCTAACTTGCAACAAGTTCATAATGTATTCCATGTGTTAATGCTAAGGAAGTATCATCGGGATGCCAGACACATAGTGGAGTACGAGCAGATGGATATGCAACCAGATCTGACTTACATGGAGAAGCCAGTAAGGATTATCGATAAGAAGGAGCAGGTGCTTCGGAACAAAGTAATCAAGCTAGTCAGAGTGCTATGGCAGAATCATAATATGGAAGAATCAACTTGGGAACTAGAGAGTGCGATGCTAGAAAAGTACCCTCATTTGTTTTCTATTTGATTCCGGGACGGAATCCTTTTAAGGAGGGGAGACTGTAATAACCCCCAAAATTTTCAACTTTTTGTAACCCTTGTAAATAGTATTTTTGCTGAATGAGAAAAATTTTCATGCCACACTATGTAGGGGTTCTGTTATGGATATTCTGAGATTTTATTAGTACTCTATATGGTATATAAGTGTATGTAAAGATCGTCAGAATCCAATTCCGAACACTTTGATTTTTCCCGGAAATCCACTAGATACGGAAAGAATTGAGTATAAGGTAACAGGATAAAAAAGGATTTAAATTAAAGGATTATAAGAGAGGATCATAAAAGGAATATAATATATTGAGAAAGGTTAAGGGAACCTAAGTAATAAGATCCCGGGTATGATCCCTCAAACGATAAACGGTAACAAAAGTTAAGCGAACCGTATAACAGATCAGCGGTCATTAGACAAACAATTAGGAAGTTAATCAAAGGGATTAGAGAGGATGATGTCACCCAACCAATGAGAAGAGGACAAGGAGGGAAAGATGACATCATAGCATGACATAAGCATGACATGGGAAGGAAGGAAATGTGGTGGAATATTAACCACACAAAATCAAGGTTAAATTGGTAATTAACCAAAAACAAATCAAATATTCAACCAACCAAGCCAAACAATTCATTTTTCATCAAAACAAGAACACAAGGCATTTTATTTTCTTCATGCTCTCGGCTTTTTCATTTTCAAGAAGCTAGAATTTTCAAAACTCAAGATCAAGGCTTCCTAAATTGGTAAGATAATTCCCTAGTCATCCTTATGCCTAGTTATGGCTATATTATGAGTTTAAGCCTTCAATTCTTTCTCAATCTTCTTCAAGAAATCAATGAAGAAGACAATGAATAGTGATTTCAAAGTTTTTAACTTGTTTTTTTCTTGTTTTCCTTTAAGATCCAAGCTTTCCTAAGACTCCTCAAGGCTTCCTAAGGCTTCCTAGCTACTCCCACCACTTCAAGGAAGGTATATCATCTCCAAACCCTAGATTCCTTTGTATAATAAGGTGATTTTGATTGTTATGATGATATAGTAGCTTAATGCTTGTGGTTTAGAGTTTGGGTTGGAGTGGTAGTGAAATGGAATGGTGAATCTTGTTGTTTTGGTTAAAAGAACTTAAGTATAGTTAAATTCAAGCTTAGGCATAAGTATAAATGTTAATATTGAATTGATTGGGGCTGTTATGATGTGATAAGGATGGACTTTGGTTGTATGAATGGGTTGACGTTGAATTGTGATGGTTTTTGAATGGTTTAAATTTGGGAAATCGCGTAAACATAGCCGTCGTAATGTCCGATTTACTTTAGACTGCTTTTGTTCATAACATTTGGACCCGAGAACTCCCTGCTAGATTATGACCATTTCAATGTTTAGATAGCTCATGGTACGATCTTCGTTTTGATATGTAGTTCGTTTGATTCCGATGCACGGTTTAGGAGAAACGACCGTTTCAAGTAACGGCGTTTCGCGAACGAAACTTTTCCCCTCGCCTTACTTTGAAACATAGGTTAAAGACCAAAAAGGGTTAATTAATGTATGAAACAATTATGGTAAGTGTGTTAGGAAGTTGGTAAGACACCCGCGAAAGAATCGCCTTAAAACCCGTAATGGTTAATTTATTAAAAATGGTGGAGCCGAGGGTACTCGAGTGACTTAAGAGAATCAGTGAGCGCAAAACGAGCGTTAAAGTCTAAGTTGGTTAAAGTATAGATTTACAAGTGACTTTGGTTTAATTCCAACTTACTTGTCGTTTATAGGTTACCAGACTCGTCCCGAGCCTTTTATCACCCCCAGTTGCTCAGGCAAGTTTTCTACCCGTTATACTGTTGTTGTGATGTATATGTGTATATGCATGTTCTTGCGATAAATGCATATTTGTGATTAGCAAATTCTTGCGATATATTGTAGCATGTGATATGGTATATATGCATGCCTGTTTCATATTCTTGGATTATATATCTGTTGGTTAAAATGCTTACAGTTGCATAA
The DNA here is from genome assembly GCF_009905375.1 of Apium graveolens. Taxonomy (NCBI): domain Eukaryota; kingdom Viridiplantae; phylum Streptophyta; class Magnoliopsida; order Apiales; family Apiaceae; genus Apium; species Apium graveolens. The sequence goes on from NC_133652.1 coordinate 105,494,034, forward strand.
TACCTATGCTAGAGATAAGCGGTATTGAGTTTACCCTTAGTATAGGGGATCAAAAGGTGAACATATTTCTAAACCGGGAGCCGATGTTCCCGAGTATAATATATAATTTTATATATATATGGTTATAGTTTTCAAAACTATTAATCGAATAAGGTTTATTCGATAACTTTAACTTTATTTTATTATTGAATATTATTTCAAATATTCATTCGAGGACTTATGACTCCTTTATTTTATTATTGAATATTATTTCAAATATTCATCCGAGGACTTATGACTCCTTTATTTTATTATTGAATATTATTTCGAATATTCATTCGAGGGCTTATGACCCAGTTATATTATTAATGATTATTAATTGAATATTCATTTGAGGATGTATGACTCCGTTATTTTATTTAATGAATATTATTTATAATATTCATTCGAGGTATTATGACTCCGCTTGTTATTTAATAATATTCTTTATTTTATTAAAGAATAATGTTCGATAATCAAACTTACTTTTGATATTCAAATAAAGATATTACTTTCGTATAAGTATATATTTGGTTATTTAATACTCATTTCAAGTATAAGTCTTACAACTTCTACTTCAATTATTTGTATAAAGATTATTCTTTATGGGAATATTATTTAAATAATAATATTCAGACATTTTCTAAATATATTGGGACTGATTTACTTCATTAAATCAGCATTACTCCAAACACTCTTTAAAGTGTTTTCGAGTGTTCAAAATGATTTTTAAAAGTTAGAGCGGATCCCAAAACTCATTTTTATATTTAAGATCTTCCTTTTAAAAAGGGGATTTAAATACTCGCTCAAAACCTGAGGGATCCGGCTCTATGGTGTATTTTATATTCGCAACAAGGTTGCAGTTTTGGTAAATGAATTGATTACTTACCCAACGTTCGGGAAGTAAGTCCATCTATCGAGTCGGCATAAGCAACATGGGCTCAGTGTGCGTCCATAATAGTGTAAGTGGCTCAGTGGGAGTCCATCAAATGCATAAGTGGCTGAGTGGCAGTCCAACATAAGGTCCTATTGCGACCAGGGTGATGACCAGTGGGGAATTCGTCCATCTACTAGTAGAGTAGGTTACTTATTGGTATCTTTGCCTGATCAGCAAGATATCGGGTTTATGCCACAATTCTTTTTCCCTTCCAAAAATTCATTGAATGTTACAAACTCTGTTCATACTTTACATGAAGAGGTTTTCAGGGACTGTATAAGGAAGATGTATATATGGATATATATATATCAGAACTTAATGAAGTATATCATAACTTCATTTCCTTCAATACTACTTCAAAGATTTAATCTATTCAAATCTGTCTTGTAGTCTCATCTATATGATGAATTGTTGAAAGCTCGTTATACTTTGAACAGTGGTAGTTCAAGTAACTTTATAATTGATATAAGTATAGTGAAGTATTTGGTAACTTCATCCCTTGTTTTTACTTATATCTAGTAAGTAATTATCTTACACATGATAAAAGATTCTAGTAAGTATCCATTTAGATACTTGTATTATTGTTATCGCTATATATTATCTTGCGAGCTGTAAGGCTCACTCTTGCTTTATTTCTTCATCATACAACAACAGTTAGGAAAAATGGCCAGACTCCAGCAGACCCAGCGCAAGCGCGTGGGAAGCGTCCCGCGTCTTCCCGTTGATGTTGTAGCTGCTATAGCTGCAGAGGTAGATCTATTGGTAGATCAGGCATTCTACTTTTGAGAATCAAATTATGTATAATTATAACTTGTGGCAGATAATGGTAATTAACTGTAAATTTATCAAGTAATCATTTTGGGTTGTAATAACTTTTAAGTGTGGATTCAAGGACTTGTACTTATTTCAATTTCATCTCTGAGACTATAACGGGTTGTGGTGTGTGTTAGTGTGGGGTCACAACATAAGGTTATTTATTATTAATTAAGTGAAGTGATATTGTGGAAAGAAAGACCGTGACAACCCGGATCCCTGACCCCGGATCTGGGGGTGTTACACTTTCCCTTTTGGCAAGCATCACACAGTCCATCCTTAGAAAACTCCACTTGAGGAATACCTCTAACCAGTTCTTTATTTACAAGCTCATTCATGGTCTTAAAGTTTAGATGGGATAGCTTCTTGTGCCATAGCCAACTTTCATCTTGACTTGCTTTACTGAGAAGACAAATAACAGATTCTGCATTTGATGAGTTGAAGTCAGCTAGGTACACATTTCCTTTTCTCACTCCAGTGAGAACCACTTTGTTGCTCCTCTTGTTTGTCACAACACAGGCTTCTTTAGAGAAAGTTACTAAATTGCCTTTATCACAAAGCTGGATGATACTCAACAAATTGTGCTTGAGACCATCCACTAAGGCAACCTCCTCAATTATGACATTGTCTTTTGAAATCAAGCCATATCCCACAGTATAACCCTTGTTGTCATCTCCAAAAGTAATACTTTGGCCAACTCTTTCCTTGAACTCTGCGAGCAGGGTAGAATCTCCAGTCATGTGTCTTGAACAACCATTATCCAAGTAACACAGATTCTTTCTGTTTCCCTGCACACATTAAAATTAAATCAAGTTGATTTTGGTACCCAAGTTTCCTTGGGTCCTGCCTTGTTAGCTTTCTTCTTTTATTTCTTAGGTTTGATCTCATTTGACTTGGGGATATCAGATTCATCCTTACACATCTGAGTTGAACCTTTGAAACCATTCATTAAAAACAGAATTATCATGCATATTTTCATTAATAAGAAATGGCATGCTATTTGCAAACATGTTATTCCCAGTAGGGCATGCTGAATGGCATTTGAAGCATATTAAATGCATCATAATAAGGATTATATGCAAATGGCATATTAGCAAATTATGCATTCATATTCTGTGTAGACATAACATTCAAAGGCATAAAAGGCATAGCACTCATGTTGGTAAAAGAAGGTGGTACAGTCATAGAAGTAGGCATGGCAAGTTTGCAATTAACAAACAGATGATTAACACTACAACACTTAACACGGATTTTTCTAGGAGCATACTTATCAGCTGTGTAGTTGTTATGTTTGTTAATCCCTACTTTCCCATTTCTATTGTTTTTCTTTTTAGCCTCTGTTTTAACCTCAATCTTTTTTAGTCTGTCATTCAATTGCTTGATGGACAGATGACCAACATTCACTTTCTTCTCCTTCTTCACTTGACTAGATTCTCCTGAAATAAAGTTTTTGGAAACTGATCCATATTTTTCATTTAACTTGGCAAGTTTGGCTTTACTCACAAGTTTGCTCACAGCCGACGGATGAGGATTTATGCCACTCGACGGATAACCTTTTTGATTATCTGACGGATGACTCTCATCATCCGTCGAGTCTACATTTGTTAGAAATCCTTCAACCAAATTGGATTCTAGCTTCTCTTTACTTTTTTTCCAGGCTGCATCAGAGAAAGACTCAATACCTTGAACTTTGGTGATTTGAGCATGGACATCTCTATATGATTTCCATGCCTTAATCACCTCATGTTCACGATCAAACTGCTTCTTTAAAATTTCTTCTTTCTTCAAGGACTCAGTTTATTCCTCCTTAGCAATCTTACATTTTATTTTCAATTTTTCAAATTCAATAAACTGGGACTCTAGCACATTATTCCTCTCACTTAAAAACAAATTGTTTTCTTTGATTTTAGCATTTTCCTTAGTGAGGGACTTAAGTGTAACACGCAAATGATATAATTTTATAGACATGTCATTTATTGCATCATTACACTCAGCTTTAGATAAATGTGCAAGGTTAGTGGTGATTACCTGATTACTTGAAGAACTTGTCTCTGTTTCATCAGACTTGGCCATTAGGGCTAGATTTATATAGCTAACATCTTCATCCTCATCCAGACCATCTACTGCCCAGTCACTTTCTTGTGTAATAAAAGCCCTTTCCTTTTGTTTGAGCAACTCAAAATACTTCTATTTATAATCCACAGGCTCAAACATTTTCTTGCTGGAATCTGGCTTTCTACACTCACTGGCAAAGTGCCCTGCCAAGCCACATTTGAAACATTTGAATTTCGATTTATCCATCATGTTTCTATTTGGCTTAGCTGCTCCAAAGTTCTTCTTGAACTTGAGCTTGGAAAATCTTCTGGAAAGAAATGCAAGATGTTCATCAATACCATCCATATCATCTTGGCTCAAAGAATCTTCATTTTCTGCTACCAGCCCCTTGCCCTTGTTTTCACAGACCTTTGAAGTAGACTCAACAACTTCTATCTTCATCTCCTTCTCTTTCTCTAACTCAGCAACCAGTGCAATGGACCCTCCTTTCTTTCTCCCTTTCTCCATTCTTTCATCTTGCTCTATTTCAAGCTCATAAGTCTTTAGAATTCCATACAGTCTCTCTAGTGTAAACTCCTTATATTCTTGTAAATTTTTCAAGGAGACTGTCATTGGTTTCCATTCTTTTAGAAGGGATCTTAGGAATTTGAGGTTAGAGTCTTTGGTTTGGTAGACTCTTCCATGTAGCTTCAGAGCATTCAGTAGCGTTTGAAATCTACTAAAGATATCAGTGAGAGTTTCACCTTCTTCACAGTAGAAATGCTCATATTGCTGAATTAGTAACTGCATCTTGTTTTCTCTAACTTGTTCAATGCCATCACAAATTATTTGAATGGTGTCCCAAACCTCCTTGGCTATCTTGCAAATAATGATGTTGTCAAAAATGTCACCATCAACTACATCGAATAAAATATTCATGGCCTTCTTTTCTTTCCTAACTTGTTCAATATCAGGACCATTCATGCCTTGGTTTGGGAACTGATGGCTCATTTCCAGTTGCAGCTCTCATAGGTACGTGAGGACCTCTCTCTATGTAATCCACATAGGCCTCATCTTGAGAAAGTAAATGAAGATGCATCTTTACCTTCCAGTGATGATAATTATCTTTATCCAGAAAAGGAATCTTGACTCCAACATCCTTCTTGTTCATCTTGCTGTTTGTTGTGATCTTTAAACTCTTTGTGCTTCAAGAGTTTGCTCTGATACCAATTGTTAGTCCCTAACAATACAACAAGAATTACAGAAGGGGGGTTGAATGTAATTTTGGCTACTTTTTTTAGATTAAAGAAAAATGGTTCTAACTTAATAATATATAAGTGTTTGATTTGCAAAGTCGGAATGAAGAGTTAGATAAATCAAAACACAAGTAATTAAAAACAAAAGTCTTTACAAACTTTCTGGTGGATTTGAATGTATCCACCAGATATATATATATATATATATATATATATATATCAAGAGAACCCTGTGAAGCTTGAATAACTTACAGCTGCTTAAAAATATGAACAACTAAACTTACAGATAAATGCTACAGGATTCAGCTTACAATTGTTTCTCTGAGAATGTAGTTACTTAGTCTTCTTGTTATTCTATTTGCTACTCTTGGTTTATATATCACCAAGATTACATAGTAATAAGACAAGATAATAAAACAAAACCTATCAAATCTAATACCATGCTGCTTCACTACTCTATTCCAGCATCTTTGAATATCTTCATAATAGCATGGAAATGGTAATGCTTCTTTGTTCTAAAAAACCCAGCTGAATAGGCTGCCACATTCCTTTTGCAAACACTCGATGCATGTGACTGTGTTGTCACTGTCAACAGATGTTTAAATTGATCATCCGTCGGGTACATGATTATCATCCGTCGGGTAGCCTTGTTGACCATCCATCGAGTAGCTTTGTTGATCATCCGTCGGGTAGCTATTTGACACTTAACTACATTTCATTTATACAGAATTACAAGACATCTTATATTTACAATTAATCAACCTATCCTGCATATCTAATTAAAGTCAACATGACTTTTATGCTACTACAGAATCTATAGAAAGGTGTTTGCAGAAATGTGCTACATGACTTATTGTTATATAAGCTACTCACTCGATGGATGTCAAATCATCATCCGTCGGGACTATATTGAGTCATCCGTCGGGACTATATCTGATTATCCTTCGAGTTCTACATTTTTCACTAAGTTGAATCTACTAAGGTGTTTTATTAATGTAATCATCAAGTTCACAACATATTCCCAACAAAATAGATAGGCCATTAACTTCTGGAATTCAGAGTTTTGCTCTTGTGATTGGACCTCTTCATTTTTCCTTTCTTACAAGCCTCACAAACTTCATCTTGAGCAAATTCCAAATTTGACATGTCTCTCACTAATTCCTTTTTCATCAAGGTATTAATTGCTTTGTAATTCAGGTGAGAGAGTTTCTTGTGCCACAGCTTGTTTTGCTCAATGGATGCCTTGGTATAGAAATAGAAAATTCCATCCTTCTTTGCTGAACTTAGATCTGCAATAAACAAGCATCCTTTTCTTACTCCTTTCAGGGCAATCTCACCAGTCTTCTTGCTGATAATTGAGCAGTTTTCTTTTTCCAAATTCACCTTGAATCCCTTGTCAGTAAATTGGCTGACACTTAAAAGATTTACTTCAAGTCCAACAACTAGTACTACATCATCTATGACAACATTTCCTAAAACTAGTTTGCCATATCCCATTATGAATCCTTTGCTATTATCTCCAAAAGTCACGAATGGGCCAGCCATCTCCTCAAATTGTGATAGCAGGATCTTATCACCTGTCATATGTCTGGAGCATCCACTATCAATGGTCTATATGACTCTCTTCATCTTGCACTGCACACAATGAAGATTAAGTGTGTTTAGCTACCCCAACAGTGTTGAGTACTTTCTTTTTTTTCATAGAAGTTGCAGAAGTAGAATTTGAATTTTAAAAAGAACAACATTTATGGTTTAATCAACATTTTCCTTTTTAATCTCAGATCCAAGATTAACCTCCTTGAATTCATTTCTTAATTTATGACAGCTTGTCATATCCTTCATATTGCAAGAAATGCAGTCACACTTATCACATAATGAATAGGGATCTTCAGCCAATGCCTCATTGTATTTGCAGGCTCCCAACTTTGGCTCACTAACATCCTTTTTACAAAGGTTAATTAGGTGATTTGTTGAGCCACATTTTTGAAACTACTTCCTGGGAACATCTGCAACAAAAGCATAGTTATTGCTCTTATTCACACCTATTTTTACATTCCCGTTCTGTTTTTTTCCCCAACATTCTCAGTTTTGACCTCCTTGCTTAGTGTCTTGATAACTTGATTGACTATTGGTTTCTTTTCAGTTTCATTTGTAGTAGTGGTTTCTGAATCCTTCTTTTCACTATCTTCATTTGCTAGTTCTTGCTTGATGACCAACTCAACCTCACTGAAATTAACCTCACAAGCCTTGAACAAAGGTGCATTTACTTTTCTCAGCACAATTGAGACATCTTGATCTGCAATTTCTTTTCCTTTGTCACCTTCATTTTTCTTGTTTCTGTTCAAGGCATCATAGTCCGAACCAATAGCTATATTAGCACATGGTTTGATTTTCTCATGGTATTTTCCAACCAATTGAGATGCATTTTTAAAGGACTTCAATTTTACTTCATTTTTTCCAATTTTTCACTCAGCACTGCTTTAGTTTCACTTGCATACTTGAGCTTGTTTTTCAGATATTCATTTTCTTGCTTGACTATTTCAATCCTAACAAGCTGTAGCTCCAACTCGTGCTTTTCAATCTCAAGCTTCTCATTTATTTTTGACAGTCTACTAACTTCCTCAGTAGCTGCTATCATGCTTGTGTGGATGTGAAACATTTCTACACTAATCTTTTCAATAGTCTCTTTATATTTGGATTGTATTTAAATCAATTGTGGTTAGAGTTGGTACCTATGATTTTGATATGGATGATTCTCCTTGCTCTAAAGCCATGAGTGCATAATTTCCATTATCATCATCTTCATAGTGTCATGCCAACTCTTGCCTTCAACTATGTAAGCCTTTCCCTGTTATTTTCTCAAGACAACTTCATACTTTGCTTCCAACTCCAACTAGGCTTTATCCTTCTTCACTTTCTTTGGCTTCCTACAACCAGTTGCAAAGTGGCCCAACTCATCACAGTTGTAGCACCTAATTTTTGATCTGTCAACAGATCCGTTTTGTAGCCACCTTTGCCAACTGAGTAGTACTGAGTTTTTTTTTCCAGTTGTTGTTGTTTGAGGTTTGTCCCTTGCTTTTAAAGTACTTTGGATTTTTCACCCTAATATTAAAAAAATTTCTAGCAAGGTAAGCCATTGATTGATCAATCTCATCTAGTTCATCAAGGGCGTAATATTCATCCTCTTCCAGGTCCAATATGACTTGTTTCTGGGGGTCCCTGTTCTTTTGCTCAATAGCATGAGTGATTGGAGTTTGAGCTTCTTGTTCATCTTCAAGCATTGTACTGTCATTGACCATTAAGGCACTAGATCCATCAACCACATGTCATTTTTTTACCTTCAATGACTTTCTCTGCAACATCTCAAACTCATATGTTTTCAAAATCCCATACAAGACCTCTAATGTCATTTGACTTAAGTTTCTTCCTTCTTTAATATAAGATATCTTTTATTCAAGATGGTCAGGAAGGCTAAGAAAAAATTTTATGTTAACTTCCTCAGCTTCATAATATTTATCATGAAGTTGTAGGTCATTAATCAACTTGTTAAATCTTTCAAAAACTTCAGTAATTCCTTCTTTCGGTCTAGCCATGAAACCCTCATACCGAGACACCAGTATTCTTCTTTGATTAGATCTGACTTCCTCTGTTCCCTCACACAGTATCTCAATTTTCTCCTAGATCTTATTAGCAGATTCACAATTAATAATATTATTGTACATCACATTATCAAGTGACTTAATTAGTATGAGTTGTAAACTATTATCTAGTGGAACATTTTCCTTTTCAGGCTCTGTATAGGTTGAGGGATCTTTAGGTGCATAATGAGCTGTTATGACCATATCTCCATCTGTGGATTCCAGAACCCTTTCCATAGGTATGAAGGGTCCATTTTTAAGGATTTCAATATACATAGGATTGTCCATCCTTATGAACAACATCATTTTCTTATTCCATAAAGTATAGTTGATCTTGTCAAAAACTAGTATCTTCATACTGCTTAATTTCTGAGCACTCATTCTTCCAAGATCTTTATCTGTTTACTTTCAGATTTTGCTCTGATACCACTTATTAGATATTGAATGCACAGAAAAGTAATACAGATGGGGGAGGTGAATATGTTTCTTGGATTTTTCTTTATTTTTAAGCTCTTTGGATTATGGATGAACAAAGAAAATAAGATATGTAAAGATATTATATTTCACAGAATCACACAACGCACATAATATCAAAAAAATCACTTAATTATATTATTTAAGTTTGTCTTTCTACAAATATGTGTTCTTAAATAATAAGAACTCAGCTTCTATCTTGAGAATTTACAAGAAAATCTAGATCTATTTGTTACTTCTAAACTAAGGACCCGTGCATGCTTTATAGACTAGCAACACGGGTTTACAAAACTTGCACTAAAATATACTAAAACAATTTCTAAAGCAACCTTGTCTATTTCCTTTCTGTGTTAGCAAACTTGTGCAGAATCTAGCAGGTCTGTGACCACCATTTATCCAGTAAATCTTGTCCCTTGATCTTATTTTCTTCAAGATGCTTTTGTAGAATTTCCAATTCAGTAAATGAATTGTTTGTTGACTGATAATCTTAAATCTTGAACTTGTATTCATTTTGAATTTGAGTTAGTATGTCGAGATCTCCAATTGTTCTATAGAGAAGTGACATATTGATAAGTATAATGACTTATCGATATCTCTGAGTTGTCTATAGGTATATTTGACTTGTCGAGGTCTCCAATTCTCGACATGTAGAATAACCTGTCGACATCTTCCAGTTCTCGATATAAGCTTTTGACTTGTTAACATCTCGAGTTCTCTACATGAAGAATTTGACTTGTCGATATCTCCGAGTTCTCTACATGAAGAATTTTACTTGTCGATATCTCTGAGATCTCTACATGGAGAATTGACTTGTCGATATCTCCAGTTCTCTATATCTTCATTTGACTTGTCGATATCTTTGAGACTTCTCTATATGACATTTTGGACTTCTTTACAAGTCATTTTGGACTTCTTGAATGACTTATCGATATATCTTGATATGTGACTTGTCGATATCTTGACTTAGAACATTTTTTTATAGGACAAAATTATTCAACTCCAAGCTTCTACATCTTTTCTCTAAGGCATAATCATGAATTGATCTAATTCTAGAGTTTATTCCTTAGCTAAAAACTGTTCACAGAAAAATTCTCCAGTCTAATCTACTAAACATTTTTACAGACTCAAGGAATACAATTACAGAATACAAATATTGATCATCATACAACTTAATCTTAGGGCTATCAATATGACTTAGTCTTGTTATTATACAAGCATGTCTTGCACAATAGTATATCAAAGTATGTATGAAGAATGGGTTCAAGTCTGTAAGAGAATCAGATACAAGATGGAAAAATGGTTTAATGGTCATACAGGGTTTGGTTCCTTGAAGTTGCAACGTATTGTAGGATGTATGTGTTATCGTATGTCAGGTACTCTGTTTTAGTGTTTGGTATTTGGTATGTATGTATTTATAGAGTGACATAGTGTTTGTGTAGTTTAGTATCTGGTAATTCAACAATTGATGGTTCTCGATCGATATGGTTCACAATTCAAGTATCAAATGAAATGGTTCAGGGTTAAATATAAGAAAAGTAACTAACACATGATATAACCAGATATCTCAAAGTCTATTCAAAGTACTTGCAATATAACACGAGAAAAGTTCAGGATACTTGCAATATATCACAATAAGGTTCGAGATTACTCGCCTTATCTCAACATTTTTAACTTCAGTTGCACTCGTCTTACGGTACCACTCGATAGCCATTTGCTTTCCTTTTCTACACCTTGCTTCCTCTTCTAAATTTAGCAGTTATCTATCAATACTCAATCCCATATTAATCTAATCGTAACACAATCAACACAAGCTTCTATCTACCCTTCTTTTCATCCAAATCCGACTTACGGATTAAAAGATACGATCAAAATAGCCATACAACGTTCACATAAGCATATAACACATCAATCAGATAGCACATAGCACGTAACATGTAAGGTATTTGATAAAAACTATTTTTTAAGGAAGGTTCGGGGATAAAATGTTTTTTTTGATATTTAATATAATTTATTAAAACATTTTTTGGGATTAAAACGAGTAAAAGAATCATTTTATAAATAAATAATGAAGTTCGAATACTCAAAATTAGCTTTAAAATCATTTATAAATAGTTATTGAGCATTAAACGTAATTTAGAAAAATATTTTAAGGCTCATTACTATTTTTTGGAATTTTTAAATTAAAAGGAATAATTAATCTAATTAAATATTCAATTAAAATTAATTAATAATTAATTAATTAATTTAATAAATTACTATTTAAATTAATTTACCAATTAAAATAATTAATTACTAATTAAATTATGTAGTTAAATAAAATTTATTTTTGAATTAATAAATATTTAAAAAATAATTTTGAAATGAAAATAAATAAATAAAAATGATTTTTACAAGATTTTAAAACTACATAATTAAAAATACAAATTCTGGATATTATAGTGACTAAAGGTCACCATATTTAAAAGTCATAGGGCTAAACTGCAATATTTGTAGCCGCCACCGTCGACTTCGCCGGAGCTCAACAGAGATGGCGATTCCGACCACTACAAGCTTCAGATATACTATACAATTCACCAGAATTCTGTTCATTCAATTAGTTTCATCAGAAAATCCCATATTTGGCCGGAAAAGCTCGAAGAAACTCGCCGGCCGACGACTTCTTCTTTTCTCCGATCAGCTCGATCCAGGAATCGTTCCATGGATTCAAGGACATGATTCAACTTCTGGAATCATTCTAAACACGATGGTGGCAACCAATTTCATCAATAATCCCTAGATAAGAAAGCCCTAAATTTCAATTGAAAATATTCATACTATTTAAGAACCCTAATTTCAAATTCAGAGAATCAAACCTCAATTTAGGCATGATAGAAATCTCCAAATCAATCATATGACATACCAAAATGATCAGACAAAGATCCATAACATGCAATCATCAAATCATATTAAACACTTCAAAATACCTTAATTTAACCCTAATTAATTCAAATTTTATAAAAATTACAGAAAATTACCAGAAATTTTTACATTGTTATTGTTGATAGAACTGGAATCCTCTTGTCGAGAGCTTCAATTTGACTACTCGTATGTTGAAATCCGACTTTCCTATCACCTTCAAATACTAGTTTGATTACAAAGAACACGAATCTATTTCTCTTGATTATTACGAAGTTTTACTGTATAATATGTTTATCTGTACAAATAAAGTATAGTATAAGCTATTTATATTTACAAAATATTGGTACCCCATTGGATCATACCGGATATAAAAATAGAATACTTAACAGCTAAGTATTAATAAAACTAATCAAATTCGGTACCGGTTTTAGGATAAACATCAAAATTAGGCTTTTAAATAAAGTTTTGGGGTTTCGAGCATTTGTTTCTCGTACTACGAGAAAATGTAATATTTAAACAAAAATATCTTGTATATAAAAAATATCTAGTTTACCGGGATGATCAAATAAAATTAAAATAATCGTAGAATTGTACCGAAAATCGTACTGATAAATCCGTACTCCGGATCGAAAAAGTTAAAATATGTAAAATGCACGCAATATCCAAATTAGGCTAGAAAAGAGTATTCTCGTAATTTTCGGGTAGTGAAAACGTATAAACCGTTACGAGTGGACAGTTTTTGAATAATTAAAGTAATTAATAATTAAATCGAAAAATAATTTATTCAATCTATAAATCAGTTATATGATTATAGAGTAACATATAAACTACCAGAAAAATATTTAAATAATCTTTACCTCATTCTGAGAATATAAACAATAAAATTTCGCAAATTCTATCACATACGAACAACAAACACAGAAACCAATTAACACATAATTTACAAAATTCACTTAATATTCACATATTTTTTTTATCATCAAAAATATAATTAAAGGATAAAACCCAGATATTACAGCAGGAGTACTACTAATTAACTAAAAAGGCAGCATGTGAAACAGAAACTTTAAAAGTGGTAGTATAGTATATAACAAATAATTAACTAGTAGACTAGAATAGCAGGAGTATTAATAGTTACCTCAATTTTTTTAATTTGGTTTACGCAGCCATGATTATGTTAAATAATACATTTCATATTTCATAATTATTTTGATTTTCTTATTTGGTTAAAATAGTATAAATTTTATTAATTCTAAAATGACGTACTTGATTAATTTTATTATTTTGATTTTTTGGTTGAAAGAGGACGACACCTTGAATAAATTTTATTATTTGAAAAATATTGCAAATGATGTGAGAGAACTCTTCTCTAAAAAAAGAAACAAACCGTATCAAACATTAAAAAATTACAAATTAAGTAAAAAAAATATTATTAAAAATTACATTAACTATTTGTTCTAGAGTTGTTGTTCGCTAGTAGAGGTTCTCGATTCGAATGAAGTATCCATTATCATCCATGGTTCATCTTCATCATCGGAGTCTTCTTTCCTTCCTTGTTGTCTTTTTTCGGCATGATCCCAATCTTTTTTGCAAACTAAAATTTTTACCACGTCTGGCACAAGAGTCGATCTCTTCTCGTCTAACACTCTTCTACCTGCACTAAAAGCAGACTCGGACGCAATTGTAGAAGCCGGGACAACTAAAATATCCTTTGCAATTCTTGCTAAAATCGGATATTGAAACTCATGATTCTTCCACCATGTTAGTATATCAAAATCATCATTTAACTCATAACTATATGTAAAAAATTCATTAATCATACTAGTCGCAGAAGAAGGTAAGGGAGATGAAGTGGAAATTATATATTTTTCTTTTTTGGTTAGTATAGAAAAAATAGTACTACTAAATCTACTAGAAGTACTACTACTCTTCAGTGGTATAGTATTTTGAGTTTTTGGAGCATACATATCTATAAGACAAAACAAAAAATTTAAACAATTATTTACGTATAAAACATGATCATATGAAATTCCTAACACTGCATATTAATGTTCTAACATGTTTTTAAACCTTCCTTCCTAACACCAGGATCAGGAAGACATGCAATACCATAAATATAAGGAAATTCGGTAAAGTATTCGATTAATTCAATTTCATATCCTGAATAAAATCACTAAAATTATCACATTTTTCATATTCCTTTAAAGTCGTAACAATACTAACACATTCAATGATATAATGATGTACATTTAGTTCATAAACATAAGAAAAAACTTTAGTAGCACGCGAAAAACAATAAATATGTCACGTACAGTAGATGCTAATTCCCATCATGCTCGGTAATAATTCCTCCTTCGTATTGGTGAATTGAATCGTCGTTATATAAGGTGGTAATAATGGGTTTATTTTTAATTGCTTCAACAAGTAATTTATAAGTCAAACTACATCTTTTAGAATAATCAATACCCCATTTTTTTGGCCTTAGTCCATTTTCTTTACACAATTTCTTGTACCCAGACTTATATTTACCCGCCAAACGTAGATACTTAATTAACTTTCTAATAGGTTCTAATAAATTAGTTATTTGTGAAATTTATTTTTGGGCCGTTAAATTAATTATATGAGCACAACATCTAATGTATAAAAATACTCCATCTAAAATTAAAGGAATTTTGGTCCTAATATAATTAATGCATTTGTTATTATTAGAAGCATTATCTAAGGAAATTGTGAATACCTTGTTAAACAAATTAAATTCCTTAATTGTATCTAAAATTCTAGATATAATGTTATAATCGGTGTGTGATTCGTCCATAACATCAAAGGCAATAATTCGTTTTTGTAACATGTAATCGACACCAATCCAATAAACCGTAACACATATATAAGGCTCACCTTGACTCGAACTCCAACAATCACTAGTTAATGAAACCATACCATCAAATTATCAAAAAATTCAATTAATTGTGTTCTAGCACAATGATATTGTTTTATTGTGTGTCATTTTAGTGTGTTCCTAGGAATTTTTCTAAATTCCGGGTTTATCGTAGTTCTCATCATGTACTCTAAATTATCACTCTCACCATGAGAAAATGGTAACTCGTCTAGTATAACAAAAGTAGCAAAACTTTTGTTAGATCACACACACTGTAGAAGGGGGGTTGAATACAGTGTATATCACAATCAAATTGAATTCAAAGAACAGAAGTAACAGAAAACAAACTTTATTAAACTCTGTTATAATGTGGAACTGTCCTCTCTCAGTGATGAACAAATATCACGAGAGCTGCTAGGGTTACAATGAATATTATTCTCGATAATGATAACACATATAGTGTAAACCCTATGTCTGTGTTTATATACTACACAGTTACAAGATAATCACTAATTGATATGGAATATAATTCTGCTTCCTAAAATATATCAATCAGTTATCTTTTCTTGCAAGTATTCTATTCTTCATAGAATTCCTTCTTCATGCATATCTCTTCTTGCGTTTGTCTTGATCTTCTTTCCTTTCAATCAGCCGCCTTCCTTATCTGAAAGTCTCCTTAAGTCCTGATATTATCTCCTGATAAATATCTCCTGATAACTTAAGTTCTGACAACCTAAGTTCTGACTTCAGTATAAGTGTCGATTTCCAGTTAAGTACTGATTTGTCCTGTTTAAGTAAGATCTGAAAACTAAACACAAATCATATTAGACATGACATTATCAAATATATCTAACAATATCCCCCAACTTGTAAATTAGCATAATATACAAGTTTAACAGATATTTGATGATGTCAAAAACATTAAGTACAAATGCATGAGAATTTGACTAGATAACTACAACTTACAGTCCTTAAAGCTTTACCAACTTTAACTTTTGATAACAACTTCCGTCTGTATACACATCAGAATTTAAATAGTTGTAGATCTTGACTTGGCTTCACTTTTTGATCTCTTCAATATCAGGAGTTGTTCTAAGATAGTTCTTTAATAAACATCTCTCAGCATGTCTGAGTTCATCAATCATCCTCCTTTTAGCATCTTTAAACTCTGCAGTTTCTTCACCAGTTTGGAAGATAGCATATCTGAGATCATTAATTTTTGCTTTTCTCAACTCCTGATCTAGTCTGATGACATAGGCTTTGTCAGACTCTAGATTGAATTCATGTCCCTTAATACCAAGATATGTTCTGATCTTTGCAGTATTAGGCTTCATATCAACAATATCACCCTTGTGATCTCTGTACTTAGGACAGTATGTGCTGTCAGACTTCACAGAATAAAGCTTCTTCTGTCTCTGAATTTGAGTCTTCAAATAATTTGCAGCACTTTCTGTTAATATGTCCTTCACTTGAAGTAAGAATAAAACATGTTCTAGTTCCTCAAAATACTTCAGTGGTATAGCATTTTCCCTTATATGGTAAACCCTTCCATCTGTCATGAAATATAACAAGATGTATTCTTTCAAGAAGGTATGGTAAACCATCTGTACAGATTCAAACTGATTCAATCTTTCAGGAGTTGCTCCAACACTTGGTTCACTTAAGGAAGTTGGATCATTGGTTTTGTTTTGCACTCTTCTTTCATCAGCACTACCCAATCCAGATTTATCTCTTGCTTCCTTTCCAGTAACCACTCTTGCTTCAAAACCACTTGCTGCAGTCTTCAAAGGTTGAGTTTGTTTGGCTTTAGTAAATCCTGGTAGGAGTAACTTTGAGTATTTAACATGAGCAATGTCAGAGGTTTCCTTTGATTTATCTTTTGATATCAAGACAACTTGAACTATGTCATAGGTTGCTTGCTTCATAGTTATATCAGAACTAAATATATCTTGACTCTAAACAACTTGAGCCATGTCAGAGGTTGTCTTAGAAATCTTCTTTGAAACCAGAGTAAGATTAGCATCTTCATCAGATATTTCTTCATCCATAGGAGGCACATAAACCTTTACAGGTTCACCAACTTTTTCTTTGCCCTTGGACCTTGGATCTATCTGCAATTGTGATTTAGCCTTAGTTGCCTCAGGATTTACCCTTTCTTTTATCACAATGCCTTGGTCTTAGGAAGTTTCTTTTTAACAACAGAAGCTTCAGATTTGGAGTTGACTTTTTCTAACTTAAGTCTAGCTTCCTCTTCCTTTAGACTCTCAAAAGTCCATTCCTAGATTTTCTTTCAGAAATAACTGTCTTGAAATTTCTTCATCAAGTTCCAAAAGTTCATCAGAACTTATCCTTTTACCAGTATCAGAACTTGTTCTAGGACTTGTAATTCCAGTTCTACATGATGAGAGACCTCCACCTTAACCATGACCTCCACCCATTCCAGAGTTTCCCGGGTCATTACCATCATCCTTTTCCTTCAGTATCTTAACAGGTTTGCATTTGGACTTAATTACTTTCTCCCCCTTTTTGGCATCAGCAGGTAAAAGAAGAGAGACAAGCAATTCCACTGAGGATTGGATCTCATTAAGTTGATTTTGTTGAGAAGCTTGATTTTTCAAAATTTCATCAATCTGAGACTATTGCTTCTCTTGGGTTTTCTCAATGTTGGTAATTTTGTCAAAGAAAGGTTGGAAAAACCTTTTCTTGTCCAACTTGACAACTGTATCTTGCTAATTTAAGGATTCTTGAATCTTGTCCACCTTGGCCTGAGTTACAGATTGTTGACCTTGAAGGTGCCTTGTACTAAGTGTAGTAACTCTTAGCTGTGTTTTGAAATCATCATTAACTAGCATCTCATCAGCTTTTGCCAAGTGATCGGCAAGATTCTTTTCAGAAGGAACAAAGGTAACTGTGTTCCACTCCTTAGTCCACTCCTGTCCTCTAGGAGTTTCACTCCAAGGTACTAGTGTTTCCCCAGTAACAAACTTTTTGACTATCTCAGCTTTTGAAGGAGCTTGTAGAGGTGCATGTCCAGAAGGACCAAGTGCATTAGCATTTATATTTGTAGCAGCATTACCAGTATTATCAACATTTGCAGCATCAGAACTTACAGAGTCAACATCTTCAGCATCTTCTGATAAAAGAACAATATGAGAGGCTATGGAGGCTTCAACATCATCCTCTAAGCACTGATCTCCAACTATGTTCTGATCAACAACCATATTCTGATGCTCACCTAAAATCTGATCTTCAGTATCTAGATGCAGAGAAGATGTTGTAGGCAATTCTGGAATAAAATCAGCATTAGGCATTGGTGTTGTTGGTGGAGTGACTTGAGTTGGTGGAGCTTCTAAGTACAGAACCTCAAGCACAATCAGGTTATGATAATCAATCTCAGCACTTGTTCCTGGGTCTGCAGTAGGTACTGGTTCAGTTACAGGAGACACAGGTGGTGTAGATACTTTATCTTGAGCAGTTTCCTGAATGGGTGACAATGGAGGTGTAGATGCAGTAGCTTCAGCAAATTCTGGCTCTTTTGAGATCAGAGATTCCTGATCTCCTTCCTTAGCTGCTGCTTCCTTATCCTCTGAAACTGGCTTAGCCATGTTGTTAGGTCCCAATGTGTCTGTAAAAGGGGGGTTGAATACAAACAGTACCAAATAATCGAATAAATGCGGAATAAAAAATGTGAAACAAAATTCAAGTTAAATAAAAATATTATTAAACTTGAAAGGTGTTACAACAACTGTATCGATTACAAGGTATTAATCTCAAATCAATTATCACAAATCTAGAATAAATTCGACATGAACTTTTTCTATTTTTGCAATAATTAGAATCAAATGCTAAACGCGATTTGAGATTAAGTTCTAGGGATTTTGATCCGCTAGATTGTTACACAAGAACAAGATAAATAATTCTAGTGGTTTGGATTTAACATTAACAAACTAGAATTTTGATCTTGATGTAAGCAGAGAAGAAAATAAAATGTTTCAAGGCGGCTGCTTTCTTTTCTTTTTTTCTTGAATGTGTTCTGTATGATTGAGATCATTGAGTTGAATGACTTCTGCTTCTATTTATCAACAGCCGAATTAATTGAATTGGAATGACAATCCTTTAAGCTTGTATGACAATCGGTGAGACTATCCTTTTGAGCTAGCAAGACAATCGTTTGAACCAGCATGACTATCGGTAGGACAATCTTTTGAACTGGCATGACAATCGGTATGACAATCCAGATTGTCATGCTAGTTCATTTTCAATTGTCTTGCTGATTT
The DNA here is from genome assembly GCF_009905375.1 of Apium graveolens. Lineage (NCBI taxonomy): Eukaryota > Viridiplantae > Streptophyta > Magnoliopsida > Apiales > Apiaceae > Apium > Apium graveolens. The sequence goes on from NC_133652.1 coordinate 105,513,254, forward strand.
AAGATTGAATTTAATCCAATTAAACTTCTGAAAATTCCTAAAATTAATTCTGAATTAATTAATCAATTAATTTAATTAATCAATAAATTAATCTTTACAGATATAATTTATTCTCTTAATTAAATTATATGACTTAATTAATTAATAGAGAATTAATACTAACCCTGAGCAGCATCCATTCTTCTGAATATCTTCTGAAAATCACTGAGAATTATGAATCAATTCCACCACTTCAACGTTGACACTCGATGTACTATCTGGTTCATGAGTGACTAACTTCCGTGACGTTTCTTCATGTCTTGACTTTGACACTTTGATTTTCTTCAGATTAAATCCTTGTAATTAATTGATACCCTGACGAGATCTCTGTCACTTGATTAAATCCACGATCTTGATTTATATCACTGAGGCATGATCAACTTCTTGAACTTCTTCCAGTGAATTAACTCCTCAAGTCTGTAGATGAACCTTGTTTCTGAATCCTTTGACATATATTACTTTGCGAGATCTCTCTGACGGTAGATCCACTATTTACTTATTACATTCTTATTTGAGTTGAGTTGAATCCTCGAATATACAAATAGGCTATGACATATGACTTACAATCTCCCCCTATTTGTTTGTTAGACAATAACACACAAATACCTAGAGGATAACTCAACTAACAAATAAGAAAAAGATATAAACATACATGCAAAGTAAATAGCAGAAAAGTTCTGGATGAGATTTAACATTTTCCAGATTCCAAGTAGATGTTCCTCTAGACTGAACATATCTTCAAGTAGTTCCATCTTCATTTGTACAACCACATTTCCTGTTGAGAAGCCCATATCTCTAGCTTCTCCCCCTATGAGAATCAACTGATTAAAGAAGATCACCTTCGTTTTACCACCTCTCCCGTACAATAGGATCCGCAGATAAAAACCAATGGTACTCCCCTAACAGCTTCTTCCCTTACTAGGAAATCACCTTGTGTTTACCACCTCTCCCGTACAATAGGATCCGTAGTTACAAACAACAATGGTGTGGTGTAGTGTACATTTTTAGGATCTTTTTCTTCCTCCCTGCTATTTCTCCCCCTTAGTTGAGGAATCCTCCAAACTATTACTTAAGCTTTTATCTCCCCCTTAAAGAAGGAATGAATGCCGTTGTCTGAAGGAGTTCTCATATTTCACTTGGTTGGAAAAGAAATAACAAGTAGTTTCTTTTTCTTCCTCACTGTGAGTGTGTGATTCTGTTTAGTGTACCTCACATGTGTTTCACTCTTCTCTCCACTCGTGTTTACACTCATTCTCACAAGTGTATCACTCTTCTCTCATAGCTCCATAATCCAGCTGTACCTGCAAGAAAAATCACCTTATCCATCCTTTAAGGAGGTCACAGGTGGTGCAATGGGAGTTCACAAATCCCCATCCTTGTTAAACTCGTCAGATAAATCTGAGTCATAATCTACAAGTTGCTAGTTTCCCTTTTAGGGTTCCAGATTTGAATTCTGGGAAGGTAAACAATGATCCAATGATTTTAGCATAAAGATCAAAGTTCCCTTCTAATGTCTGTGAAGACACTTCCTTGTGACTCATCAGGTAATATCTGAATCATTGTCAACAAGTTGCCGATCTGCACCTATGTCAGATCCACTATCCGCAGATGCATCCAGGGGATTTAAGCCTGGGGAGGTAGACACTGACCACTGACATATCGCTTTTGGATCAGTATCCTCTCCTAACACCTGTAAAGGCAATTGGTCCACTAACGAACCTTGAACAATCGAATCTGACCTTGAAATGGTCGAAACTCTTGTTTCCGTCAACTCATCCTTTGTGTGTGTAACCTCTCCTTGTGCATCAAGAATTGATTATGTTTGAAGTGGTGACACTACATCGGATACCTTGGCCGACAGGCAAAATTCAATAGACTCACCCTGTTGAGAGAATGAATCTAGTAACTATTTTTGTGCCTTTTCAGCCATTACATCTTTTTGAGAAGATGTATGGGGGCTAGCAGTTGTCTCGGTTTAAATACTACTCATCTATGTATGAGACAGAGCCACTGGGTTGACTACAGAACCTTCCTTATGTGGTGCACTAGGCACTATCTCCCTCACGCTCATTCATACTATATTTAGTGGTAAGAGAGTGTTGGTTGGTTCTGTTTTTGTGTTTGTCTTTACAGTCTGGGATAGACGTTGTGGGTTTTCAACCTCATGACTGTCAATGAAAGAAAGTCATTGGAGACTGAACCTGTAACACAGAATATATGGTAATAGAGAGAAAATGATTTACAATAGTGATTTCAAAAGATTTTACATGAAATAAAAAATCACTAATGTAGAAAGAAGTTTGATTTTGTTTTTCAATATGAATGAGTTTTTGATAAAACATTGATCACTTAGGGTAAAGTCTAAGTAATTCTCATTCATGTCAAAAGCTTACAAATATCTGCAACATAATGTTAACAAGATATCATTGACCGATACTTGTCAAGTACTTTAGATACTAATGGTTATGTTGCATAAGCAATATACCACTGCACATATAAAACAATATGATTGTGCTTAGTGATAAGATAGTTACTAATATGACGACTCTACTTATTCATATAAAATTATAACTTCTGTTAGAGTGCCATACCATGTCCTTGACGATTGCTTGAGCAGTATACTAGTTCATACCAACCTAAAGTGAGATTGTGAAGAAGAGATTGCATAGTCCAATAGATCTGCAGCTGCAAAGTCCATGAACTATGGTGCACTGATTTCCTCTTTTAACTCACCAATCAGGAGTACACTTGTACACATCTTACTAGAGTACAATTCCAAGTGTAATGTGCAGCAGGTGCCTGATATGTCGTAATATTCTCAAGTCTCGTCACTGGTGCTATATGTTAGATACTACTTCCTGATAATAACCTAGCACAATATACAAAATTACAATGATAACATTCCCAGCTTGCAAACAATCCCTCAGATAAACCTTTGATGTTATCTCCAAAGGTAACCAAGGGGCCAGCTTTCTCAACCATATTTGATAGCAGGGCTCTATCTCCGGTCATATGTCTTGATGATCCACTGTCAAGAATCCACACTACCGGTTACACCTGTTTAATGCCCTGCACTACAAATGGATTAGACCTTCTTCGGAATCCAAACTTGGTTGGGCCCGGCATACTTGTAGAATTGTCCTTTGTCAGGCAAAACAACATTTTTAATTTTAACGATCTCAACATCCTCAATGGCTGAACATTTGACCTTGTAAATAGCCTTAACAAATTTCTGGTTAGGCTTAGGCACAAATATCTCCTTTCTAGCCTTAGAAGGACTAGCAGTCTTAGACCTATCATGCTTCTTGTTATTCACATGCTGACGAGGAGTAGTCTTATCATTAGACACATGCTTACCATTAATAAGCATACATCATATTAAAAGCACAAGACATACAATTAGCAACACCACATGCTTTATGAGAGTGATTAACAGCAGGCAATTTATGCATGGTAGACATGGCATTATTGTTATCCAACTCATGTGTGTCTGAGTTAGTCTCAGTTGCTTTCACAACTTTGACTGGAACTTTTGACTCACTTGACTTGGAAACAATCTTCTCATTAGTATGATCCTCAGCACGTATTTCTTCTTGAATAACAGAAGAGGTCGCATCAAATGGTTCAACAATTGATGCTTTATAGAGGGGTTCATCAACACCCTTAAGCACATGTGGTACTTCCCTCCCTTTAGCACATACATGAGGAGGGGAGTTTATGCCTAATTCTCCAATAGCAGCATTGTAATCATAACCTATTCCAGATGTTTGATTAACAGCTTGCTTACTGTAGAACTCTTTAGCCTTCGAACAAGAATTGAAGTAGGCTCTAACCTTAGTCTCAAGACCGGTGATCTTGTCTTTGAGAGTAGTTTCGAGTTTTCTATAACAGTCAACTCTATTCTCTAGAAAAGATACATGTTCTTTTAATTTGTCTTGATTAATGTGCACAAGTCTTAATTCATTGACCTCTTTCTCAAGGTCTGTGATCTGTAAACTTAACAGTTCATTATCACGACGTGCACAATCTAAGTTACCTCTTAGATGATAAACCATTTCAGCATCAGAAAGTTTTACCTCTATTCTTGACGATGAAGCTTTTCCATCAATAGCCATAAGAGCAAGATTTCCTTCTTCTTCATCTTCACTGTCAGTATCATCCCAGCTTCTTCCCTTTGCCAGATAAGCCCTTTCAGAGTTCTTTCTTACTTGCTTTAGCTTCCTACATTCTGTGGCAAAGTGTCCCAACTCATTGCAGTTATAGCATCTAATGGTGCTTCGATCAACCATCCCTGTTTTGTACCCACCACTGCTGGTGTTAGAGGATGAAGATCCACCTTTCTGGAATTTTTTGTAGTTGGACTTGTACTTAAGCTTAGGATTCCTCCTGAATCTGACATTAGAGAATCTCTTGACAATTTGGGCCATTGATTCGTCTTCCAATTGCTCCAGCTCTTCCAAGGAATAAAAATTATCACTTGATTGATTTGTAGTAGGAGGATCATATTCTGCTACTAACTCATTTTCCTCACCCTTGGAAAACTGTACCATTCTTTCTAACTGTTGAGATTGTTGTTGTTGTTGACCTTCAGCTACAAGTGCAGTAGATGTGCTGACCATTCTATCCTTCCCATAGACTTCCTTCTGTTGAATCTGCTCCAACTCATAGGTTTTTAACACTCCATAGAGCCTGTCCAAAGAAATCTCACTCAGATCTCTAGCTTCTCTAATGGCAGTGATTCTATGTTCAAGATGAGCTAGCAGTGTTAAAAGGAACTTTTTGTTGACCTCCCTGATTGAATAATACTTTCCATTGATGTTCAGGTTGTTGATCAACGCATTGTACCTCTCAAACACTTCAGTAATTCCTTCTCCTGGATTTGATTTGAAATGTTCATATTCAGAGGTTAGGATTTCCAACTTGTTCTCCCTAACTTCCTCTGTGCCTTCATTAATTACCTCAATAGTTTCCCACATGTGTTTAGAATTTTTACAGTTCATCACATGTCTGTTCATCAAGGGATCAAGGGAATCAATTAATATTAATTGAAGGCTGGCATCCAAGGAGGCTTCTTCCTTCTCAGCAGGAGTAAAATCTTCGGGCTCTTTTGGATAGGTTCTAGCTTTAGTAGTCATCACACCATCTATTATTACCTCCGGTTCAATAACCATCGGAGTTTTTAACTTGTAAAAATAATAGCATCTTCTTCTTCCACATGATATAATTCTCTTTATCAAATTGTGGAAACTTTATGTGAAGTCATTATGAATTTTTGAATAAATAAAAATTCAAAGAGTTGAAAAATCACAAAAGTCTAGGATCTTGATTTGTTCGTTAATCAGAAGGCTCTGATACCAATTGTTAGGTCCCAATGTGTTTGTAGAAGGGGGGTTGAATACAAACAGTACCAAATAATCGAATAAATGCGGAATAAAAAATGTGAAACAAAATTCAAGTTAAATAAAAATTTATTAAACTTGAAAGGTGTTACAACAACTGTATCGATTACAAGGTATTAATCTCAAATCAATTGTCACAAATCTAGAATAAATTCGACATGAACTTTTTCTATTTTTGCAATAATTAGAATCAAATGCTAAACGCGATTTGAGATTAAGTTCTAGGGATTTTGATCCGCTAGATTGTTACACAAGAACAAGATAAATAATTCTAGTGGTTTGGATTTAACATTAACAAACTAGAATTTTGATCTTGATGTAAGCAGAGAAGAAAATAAAATGTTTCAAGGCGGCTGCTTTCTTTTCTTTTTTTCTTGAATGTGTTCTGTATGATTGAGATCATTGAGTTGAATGACTTCTGCTTCTATTTATCAACAGCCGAATTAATTGAATTGGAATGACAATCCTTTAAGCTTGTATGACAATCGGTGAGACTATCCTTTTGAGCTAGCAAGACAATCGTTTGAACCAGCATGACTATCGGTAGGACAATCTTTTGAACTGGCATGACAATCGGTATGACAATCCAGATTGTCATGCTAGTTCATTTTCAATTGTCTTGCTGATTTAAGATTGAATTTAATCCAATTAAACTTCTGAAAATTCCTAAAATTAATTCTGAATTAATTAATCAATTAATTTAATTAATCAATAAATTAATCTTTGCAGATATAATTTATTCTCTTAATTAAATTATATGACTTAATTAATTAATAGAAAATTAATACTAACCCTGAGCAGCATCCATTCTTCTGAATATCTTCTGAAAATCACTGAGAATTATGAATCAATTCCACCACTTCAACGTTGACACTCGATGTACTGTCTGGTTCATGAGTGACTAACTTCCGTGACGTTTCTTCATGTCTTGACTTTGACACTTTGATTTTCTTCAGATTAAATCCTTGTAATTAATTGATACCCTGACGAGATCTCTGTCACTTGATTAAATCCACGATCTTGATTTATATCACTGAGGCATGATCAACTTCTTGAACTTCTTCCAGTGAATTAACTCCTCAAGTCTGTAGATGAACCTTGTTTCTGAATCCTTTGACAGATATTACTTTGCGAGATCTCTCTGACGGTAGATCCACTATTTACTTATTACATTCTTATTTGAGTTGAGTTGAATCCTCGAATATACAAATAGGCTATGACATATGACTTACACCTGTCCCTGTGAGCTCTCTATTTCTTGTATCTCTTTAAAGGTGGAGATACCTTTGGAGCTTCATCAGAATACATCCTTCTAAGCCTTTTGGGAAGCTTATAACCCCCAATTCCAGTATCCTTCTGAGAAGAGACCTTCTCAGCTTTTTTAACAACAGGTTCTGACACAGGAACCTGTTCCTCAGTATCTGATTCATCTCGCAGAATGAATCTCCTTCTCTTCTGTTGTGTCTGAGGTACTTTCTTAGTCCTCTTAGGTTTGGAAGATGAAGGTTGCACTATAAGATCTGAAGGTTGAGGTTGAGAAGTTTGAGGTGGTTGAGTAGAGGTAGTAGGTGCTGATGGATGAGGTTCAGATGGTTGGACATCAGGATATAGTGCAGTGTATTTAACGGGATCATAGGTTATTAAGGCTTGTTTGACAGATAAAGGAATTAAGAGGGGTCTTAACACAGCCTTTTTATTATCAGTAGATAATAAGTCAGTAAAAGCTCTTTTAGCTATTCTGAATGATGAAATTAATTCACTAGCATTTCGGGGCTTATTATCACAACAGAAACTATAGATAAGCTGACAGAATCTAGCAAAATAAACAGTAGATCTATCTTCATTCATTCTGTCCCCAATAAAACCTAAGACAACACTTGAATATCAGTTTGATTTATAAGAGCATACCCGATTTGTTGACTGAATATGGGAATTACATCAAAATTGGAACATTTGTTTGCAAAAGCCTTGGTTATGCAATCAAAGAAGAAACTCCATTCCCTCCTTATGAAAGATCTCTTCAACTAGCCCAGCTTTGCCAATATCCTCTCATATCCCAGACTGGCCATCATGTTTTGAAGAACTGGATCTTCAACAGTAGAATAAACACAGTTCTCAGGTAGCTGCAGTGCTTGGCGAACCGTAGAAAAAGTCACAACATACTCATCCTCCCCTGATGAAAAAATAATACTTGGGGACCCTTGAGCACCACCATCATCATATACACCGCTTCTCCAGAACTCCAGTACTTGAGTACCAGAAACTGCTTCAGGTTCGGTCAGAGCATACCCAATATCAGAACTAGCAAGAAAGTCCTGAATGAAGTGAAGTTCAGATGGGGCTTCTGACTTGCTGAGAATGGCAGAGAAGTTATTAGGAACAAACTTAGCTCCATCAAAAATTATGTCCTAGGGTGCCATTAGAAATACGTGAGAAAGAAAATTGCCTGTAAGGTGTTTGATAAAATGTCTGGATGAAAAAATCGTCAGTAGATGAGAGAGAATAAAAGTAAAAAGAGAGAGATAAAATATGAAAGTAAATAAAATATTTTACAATCTTTTCTCTCTTTTACTTATACACGGTAGAAAAAGTAACCGTTAAGACACCTGTCAGACATGCAGCAGTAAAATATAATTAATGGGCACGGGTATTCAGTAATCATTACTTATCACATGCAGTTTTTTAAGGAGAAAAACCATCCCACTAACCAAGTAATCCCATTAATCAAGGACGTTCAGTTTTATTTTAACTTTTAAAACTGTTCCCACTTAATAAATTATTATTACTGCTTCATCAATATTCTGTAAAAATATAACCAGGGAGATAATGACCAAAAATAAACCAAGTAAACAAATACGGCCACGTCAGAATCAGAACTTGATTTGTATCAGAATTTATAAGGTCATCAGAATATGGTTAGTATCAGGATTTAAAAAAAATCATCAGAATATGAAACGACTCAGAGACAAAATCTTGCACAAAAGAGAAAATTTCATTAATATATTAAGCAAATACATTTCATGAAACTTAAATTACATGCATCAAATTACAAGAATATCCTAAGCTACGAATCCTAACATCAACAGCTTTAGTCCTAGTCTAAGAAGACTGACAAAGCTGACGGTGAAGAGAAAAGGATAGCTGCAATTATTTCTTCTTCCTACTCTCAACAAAGAGAACAACAAGATGAATGATTTTCTCCTGCTGTCGGAGAGCTTCTCTCCTTTCCTCTTCCAGACGCTCAAGATGGCGATGATAATCCATATAGAAGAATAAGAGGTCTGTGAGAACCTCTTGGGGAACAGAGTACCAGATTTCATCAGAAATGGCAGTGACATGCCACTCCTGCTGCCATTCAGTACACCTCAACTCGATAGTGAAAGTGTCATAGTTCAGAACTAAGTTGAAACGAACCATGTTTTTGATGAGTAAAAAAAATGAGTTTGAGAGAAAATGAGAGATGTGTTGGCTGAAATGAGGTGTTGGTTTATATAACCAATAAAATACCAAGAGACGCAAGGAAAATTGAATGGTTACAGGTAGAAATAATTGTACCTCATCTCCCTAGACTGATGAGTAATTATGACAGCCATTGGAAGCTTAAACAGGAGTTAATGAGCACACTGAACCAGTAAATAAATTACCATCCATTTACGAGTACCACTAACCCAAATTATGTTGACTGTTAATATCTCACCCAAATATATTATGATTTAAAATAAGACTGTTTCAGATTTTAAACATAAATAAGTCAAGTAAAGAATTAGAATTTAATATCGGAACTTAGACTTATATCAGAACTTAACAGTCATCAGAACATGATTCCTTAACTCGAAAAGTGAATGCCTATTTCTGTTATTCTTCACATAAATTCTGATTTCGTTTCTTCAGAACTTAATCACCAGAACTTTCATCATTACTTGTCCTTAGAATTTATGCAACTGACATTTAAACTGTTCATCTAAAAGAACATTTATCACCACAGTAATTTTCATCATTCATATGGAGTGTATGTGTGTGTAGTAAGCTAAATATCAGATAAAGATTAAAGTCTGATTCACTTCAGTACATCTTAGAAATAAGGCATAACTAAGAACTTTGCTCAAAATCTGTCATGATTCTGAAGTCTACTTTAGAATGAGTTCATGCATGAGTCCACCTCAACGGTTTTGTGCTCATTTTATGCATCTTTTGAAATTCCATTTTACAGTAGCTTCTAAGTGTAAGTGAGCCACGACTGCTTGTCAGAATTTATGCAATTCTCAGAGTATTTCTCCAGTAATCATAGAGTATGAAAAGTCACCAAGAAAATATTTATTTTGCTTTTCTGATGCATATTACTTAATACCAACAATGCACTTGGGGTCTTCCCTTCCACATTTTTACTCTAGATATCAAAGGAGTACCTGATTTTAATTTCTTTTTTCTTTTTCTTTTGATAAGTGAGGCTTATCAGCACTTAGTACATTCACTAGATTTACTGACATCAGAACTTAACATATAAGAAGCATTATTCTAGTTTTTGACTTACTAATAAGATAGACAAAGTAAACTTAACTAAGCTCAATATTATAATTTGCTTGTGTTAAAAGATTTCCACATAAACAATTACTTCAAACATGGGATCTTTAGTATATTAAAGACTACTAGGTCAGCATCTAGCATAGTTATCCTCATTGGATTGAATAGTCACAGAAACATTCATATCACTATCAGAGTTTATAAATTCACATCAGACAACAATCAGTATTTAAGCAATTTTCAATTAAGCACAGAATACACAAAGATAGTAATATCTGTAAATACTAATCATAAAGTCTGATGAAACAGAATCATAAACTAAGCAGACTTAGAGAAAGAACCTGAAACCATTCCAAGTTTATTTACTAATCTTGTAAAAGTAGCTTCACACAGTGGTTTTGTGAAGATATCTGCTAGTGGTTGATCTGTTGGAACAAAGTGCAATTCCACTGTACCTTCATCCACATGTTCCCTTATGAAGTGGTACCTAATGCTGATGTGCATTGTCATTGAGTGTTGAACTAGATTACCTGTCATAACAATAGCACTTTGATTATCACAGTAAATAGGGATTCTAAAATATGTTAACCCATAATCCAGTAACTGATTCTTCATCCAAAGAATCTGTGCACAACAGTTTCCTACAGCAATGTACTCTGCTTCTGCAGCTGATGTGGAAATTGACTTTTATTTCTTGCTAAACGAAGAAACCAGCCTGCCTCCAAGAAATTGGCAGCTTCCACTAATGTTTTTCCTGTCAATTTTGCATCTTGCAAAATCTGCATCTGAGTAACCTATTAGCTTAAAGTCTGATTCTCTAGGATCCCACAATCTCAGATCAGCTGTTCCCTTAAGATACTTGAAAAAAAATTTCACAACTGTTAAGTGAGGTTCTCTTAGATCTGCTTGAAATCGTGCACAAAGACAGGTAGCATACATGATATCAGGTCTACTAGCAGTTAGATAGAGTAGAGAGCCAATCATACCTCTGTAATCAGTACTATCTACTGATATACCAGTATTCTTATCAAATTTTGTTGCAGTGACCATGGGAGTGGATGCACTTGAACAATCTTGCACTCCAAATTTCTTCAGCAAATTTCTGGTGTACTTGGATTGACAAATGAAAGTGCCTTCTTCATTCTGCTTGACTTGAAGGCCCAGAAAATAGCTAAGTTCCCCCATCATACTCATTTGATATCTTGACTACATAAGTTTGGCAAACTTCTTGCAAAGTCTATCATTTGTAGAACCAAAAATGATATCATCAACATATATCTGCACCAAAAGTAAGTCCTTTCCATGGTTGAGGTAGAACAGTGTTTTGTCAATAGTTCCTCTGATAAATCCACTTTCCAGAAGAAACTGAGCTAAAGTCTTATACCATGCTCTTGGAGCTTGCTTTAGGCCATAAAGTGCTTTATCAAGCCTGTAGACATGATTTGGAAATTTGGAATATATAAAGCCTGGAGGTTGTTCAACATATACTTCCTCTTCCAATTCTCCATTGAAAAAAGCACTTTTCACATCCATTTGAAAGACTGTAAACTTTTTGTGAGCAATATAAGCCAAAAATATCCTTATGGCTTCCAATCTAGCAACTGGTGCAAATGTTTCATCATAATCAATTCCATCCTGTTGAGAATATCCTTTTGCAACCAGCCTTGCTTTATTCCTTGTAATTATGCCATCACTATCAGTTTTATTTCAGAACACCCACTTTGTACCAACAACAAATCTGTTCTTCGATCTTGGCACTAGGGTCCAGACTTTGTTTCTTTCAAATTCATTTAACTCTTCCTGCATTGCTTGCACCCAATCAGCATCTTGAAGAGCTTCTTCCACTTTCTTTGGTTCAGTCTGAGAAAGAAAAGAATTATAGAGACATTCACTTAAAGTAGCTGTTCTAGTTCTGACACCTGCATCAGGATTTCCAATTATTAAATCAGGTGTATGTGATTTAGTCCACTTCCTTGCAGATAGAAGATTTTCTCTAGAACTGGATGCTCCCCCATGATCCATTCTATCTTCATCAACATTTTCTGATGATCCCCCTGAAATTATGCTCTCTGAGTTGGATCCTTCAGAAATTGAGTTTCCAAAATTATCAGAACTTGGCTCATCAAAACTTGATGAATCAGAACTTGAAGAGCCAGTTGTAGGTTCTGATGCTTCTTGAGATGTGATTCTATCTTCAGTTGTAGCATATGTGGCCCTTCTCACCACAGTTGTAGCATTTGACATTTGTGTAATCTCCTCTGTCAGACTTCCCTCCTTTGCCTTCAGATTTTCTGAAACTCTTCTTATCAGAACTTGCACCTTTCCTGGAAAATTTCTTTCCCTTCCTGAATTTTCTGTATGCAATCCTTGTGATTCCTTTCACCATAAGAGCATATAGCTTCATCATCTCTTCATCAGCATCCATCTCAGGCAAGCATTCAGTTTCTGAGTCATCATCACTATCAGAACTTGATGACTCAGTATCAGACTTTGTGATGAGCGCTTTTCCCTTGCCTTTTCTTGAGGTAGCTGCTTTGGGGGATTCTTCCTTAGCCTTAAGAGCAACTGTCCTTGACTTTCCTCCTTTCCTCTTGCTTCTTTGTTCCATCTCAAGTTCATGAGTCTTGAGCATCCCATAAATTTCATCAAGAGTTGTTTCTTCAAGATTATAGTTGTCTCTTATAATTGTGGCCTTCAAATCCCAACTTTCAGGAAGAGCTAACAGGAATTTAAGGTTTGAATCTTCAAGATCATACTCTTTATCAACTAGTGACAAATCATTCAAGAGTTTGACAAATCTGTCATATAAATCAGTTAATGACTCATTAGGCTTTGAGTCAAAGTGTTCATACTCTTGAAAGAGTATAGTCTTCCTGTTCTTCTTAATCGAATCAGTTCCCTGGCATCTTGTCTCCAAGGCATCCCATATCTCCTTTGCAGTCTTGCAGTTAATTACCCTGTTTGACATTACATTATCAATGGTACTATGCAGCAAGTGTCGTACCTTAGCATCCTTAGCAATTTATGCGATATCTTCAGCAGTGTAATCACTCTTCTCCTTTGGTACAGATTTTGCTGCTTCACCTGCAACTGCAATAGCGAGTTTGGTTGGCTTGTGAGGTCCTTCATTGATTCTATCAAGATATTCTGGATCTGTAGCTTCCAGAAACATAGTCATCCTCACCTTCTATATGGGATATTCAGATGGTTTCAGTATGGGAACTCTAATAGCCTCATATCGACTATGGATTTGAGTCTTTAGAGGTTCTTCAGTTTTGGTGGGCTTGGTTGGAGTTTCTGCTTCAGACATGATTATTTTTGGATCTTAAACTTTTTGTGTGTTAACAGATAGGCTCTAATACCACTTGTAGGTCACACACACTGTAGAAGGGGGGTTGAATACAGTGTATATGTCACAATCAATTAAATTCAAAGAACACAAGTAACAGAAAACAAACTTTATTAAACTCTGTTACAGTGTGGAACTGTCCTTTCTCAGTGATGAACAAATATCACGAGAGCTGCTAGGGTTACAATGAATATTATTCTCGATAATGATAACACATATAGTGTAAAGCCTATGTCTGTGTTTATATACTATACAGTTACAAGATAATCACTAATTGATATGGAATATAATTCTGCTTCCTAAAATATATCAATCAGTTATCTTTTCTTCCAAGTATTATATTCTTCATTGAATTCCTTCTTCATGCATATCTCTTCTTGCATTTGTCTTGATCTTCTTTCCTTTCAATAATCCGCCTTCCTTATCTGAAAGTCTCCTTAAGTCCTGATATTATCTCCTGATAAATATCTCCTGATAACTTAAGTTCTGACAACCCAAGTTTTGACTTCAGTATAAGTGCTGATTTCCAGTTAAGTACTGATTTGTCCTGTTTAAGTAAGATCTGAAAACTAAACACAAATCATATTAGACATGACATTATCAAATATATCTAACAACTTTCTATCATTCTATCTCTACTATAGGAAAATGGCATACCTCCACCTCCGGCTAGGGCTGTAATTCGAGTCGGGCGGCTCGCGAGCTCGCCCGACTCGAACTCATTTAAGTGGGCTCGACTCGGCTCATTTAGTTAAACGATCCGAGTTCGGGTAGAGGTTTAGGCTCGATTAAGTGTAAAATTAAATGAGTCGGCTCGCCCGACTCGTTAAAGCCGGCTCATTTAGCTAAACGAGCCGTCTCGACTCGACTCGTAAAATTAAACGAATCGAGTTTGGGCAGAGGTTTAGGCTCGTTTTACTAAACGAGCTGGCTCGGCTCGACTCGATTAATTTCGGCTCAAATTACGCCCGGCTCGAAACTCACCCGCTCGGCCCGAATTACAGGCCTACCTCCGGCTGATGTCATAAAACCACCGATTGTGTTTGCGGTGGACCTCTTCGTGCTTCTCCGCTTTCGTGACTCACCTTCTTAATAGAGTGAATATTCTCTAAGTGCCGACCTAGTGTTCCCGTGCTGGTCCCTCGAGCGTAATTAAATAGGGTTGTGGTCGACCATTTTGTACACAAATCAAACAATGAACTTTAAATCTATTCGGATTATCCGGCAAGGATTCTTTCAAAATATATGTCCATACATGTATTGATTGTCTCGAACTCGTAACACCTGCACAAATTTACAAAACGCATAAATTACTTACTAGAAATTTACAAAACGAATTTACTAAACGAATTTACAAAATGAATTTACAAAATGAATTTAACATAAACAAAATCTTTAAAATTACTTACATTACTAAAATTTACAAAATGAATTACTAAATTTTTTAAAATTACTAAAATTACAAAATATTTAAAAATTAAAATAACTTCTTCGGTATTAAAAGTGGATCCGGGTCGAGGTGGTAGGATTGAAACAGGGGCTGAAACTTAGGAAGAGAGACTCTGTCTTTCCTGATCCATTTTTAAATTATAAATTCTGGGAATATAAAAGCTTTTGGGAATATAATTCTGGTTCTGTGATGTGCGAATATAAAAGTTTCTGTGATGTGCGAATATAAAAGCAAAATAAAAATAAAAGGGTTAGGGATGAGTAACTAGATTATAGCCACGATAATTCAAATATTATCTAATAAAATTATTTACCTAATTTTAAAGTAAATAATTTAATATTTATATTTAAGATTAAATATTATATTTTTATATCAAGGTGGAATAATTAGAAAATATAAGTAAAAATATCAAAACACATATAAAAAAATTATGTAATGTGAAAAAAATCATTTATCATGCATGTTATAAGCTAATATTATTAAAATCAAAATATTGCAAGTTTTATCGACTTCAAATATTCAAAAAATAATTTCAATTTAAATATATTTAACCATTAAAAATATTTTTCTTAATACCTACTTTGAAGTGTTTAATAACTTTAAAACATATATTAACCAACACACGGTAATTTATTTTAATTTAAATATATACATAAACATGCTTATTCTAAAAACATTTTTAAATGACTAACCATTTTTAGAAAAACTTAAACAAATAATTACTTCAATTTAAAAACGTAAGTGGATTAATAATAACTATTAAAATCAAATAAATTATAATAACTAATAAAATTAAATGAATTGAAAATTTACAGTAGATAAACCAATATTAAAAAGATTGAGGATTAATGGTTACCAATTGTTGTTGGATGGGACAACAAAACGAAAATCAGGTGAAAATTGATTTTTACAAAAGTTGGTCAAAAATAGAAAAAATGGGGTTAGTCGGTAAAAGTCGCCTCATTGGTAACAACAAAAAATATAAAAAGTATCAATTTGTTAAAATATTAATTAATATTATTTTCGTATACATAATTATTATTTAATTTATTAAGTAATGAACTTTTATAGTTTTTCATTTCAAATTGACCTTAATTTAGAAGTTAGATCTTAAAATTTATATTTACTTTTAAGTTACATACTATATTGATTTGTACAAATGCAAATAATAATTGTATATACATAATCAAAATAATAAAATAATTATATATATTAAATATCGATTAAATAATATTCTCGATTAATTAATAAATTTTTGTAATCCTAACTCTCGGGCCCTTTAATATATATTAGTAATTTGCTGATTAAATTTATTAAATAATATATTTTATTAAAACTGTTATGGATTAAAAAACTAGGGTGTATTAATTATTATATATATTACTAGGGTTCGGGAGCTCAAAGCCTTTAATGGCTGCTCTCGTATTTCGTAACTTAACTCTACCTTTACGAGATGCCTACGTATCTCTACGAATTAGGGAATCAAGCCAAAAAATGTAGTTCTGAGAGGAGGGGTGAGTCCCTTTATATAGATGTTGGGAGTCCTTGAATTGTACTAGGGTTAGGAGACTTGTTGAACAAGTCTGAGACTTTGGATAGACTTTGAAGTCCTAAAATGAAGGAATCAAACTCCTTGTTGGTGTAGGTGCCCTCAAAGCTATCTTTTATAGATTTATATTACTGATTGGACTCATTTAATGAGCTGTTAATCTTACCTTTTATTAATTATGAAATTAATAAATAATCAGGGCTTTAGGCCTCATTAATTGGGCTTCGTTATTGGACCATATCAAGTCTAATTAATTCAACATTAATTATATTTCTAGGCTAGTTTTAGGCCTATATCAGTTGCCCCCCAACTTTTGCGAAACCCTGGGAAGGTTTTGCAGAAGTTGAAGTTTATATCTTTCCTGGTGTTCGTTTTTATCGTAAAGTGTGGTGCGATCTACACATTTACAACGATTTTTCCTTTGGAATCCGTCCCTACGGGCTTCCCTAATTTTCTGGGATTTTTTATTTACCTTCTGGTATTTTTAATGATTTTTCCTGAATTTTTAAGAATGTTCTGATACTCACATGTATTTCTCTTTAATTTTTCAAGACTATTTTATCAAAAATTATTTTCTAATTTTCCTGATTTTTTTGGGATTTTTGCTTATTTTTCCCTATTTTTTAGAATTTTTAGCAATTTTTCTGATTTTAGCCCATTTTCTGATTAATTAAATAATTCAGAAAATGTGCTTCTAAGGTTCCATGCATCCTAGGCGTGGTCACCCCGTCTAGGAGACATGTTACCAACAACGCCCATGAATGTTGTCTCTCAGGCGCTGTTGGATCCCCCCATATTTCCTAGGTGTGGGTCACCCCCGCCTAGGCGATATTTTCGATACAAAATTTATTTCGGTAAATCAATAAAACCAGTATTTTTGATAAACGGGATCTTTTTATTAAACTATTATAATTATCATCTCGTAATACGTGTAACCAAAGCGCTGAGACCAAGACTGCAGTATAAAATATACAGATTTGGATAATTATCCTAAAATCGGTACCGTTTTGAATTTGTTTTCTCAAAAAAATGTACTATTTTATAACCGGTATGATCCAACGCGGTATGAATATTCCATAAATATAAATAGCCTTTACCGTATTTCATTTCGTAAAAAAAATCATTTGCAAACAATTAAATATACAATTCTACAGAGAAAACCCTAATATTCATATAAGTTCTTCAGAATCAAACCTCAATTTCAAGGTGTTATCGAACTCTGTTTGGAAAGCTTGAGTACTCAAAACAAAGGTCTTGAGGTCTTCTATCAGAATCAACAAGTTTCAAAACTGCAAAATTAAAGGTTTATTTTCTATATTTTTATTTATTTTAGAAATAATTTGATTTAAATTATGAATTTTTGTTCAAGAGATTGTTTGTATGATTTGATGATTGCATATTGTAGAGCTTTTCTTCCTGTGATTTTGTTATATTATATGACTGATTTGGAATTCAATAACATGTTCAAAATTGAGTTTTAATTTCGAAATTCAAAATTAGGGTTTATAACCCGTATGAATGCTCTTAATTAAAATTTGGGGGTTTCTTCCCCAGGGGTTATTACATGATTTTGTTGATTGCATCGTGTTCTTGGTTGAATTTACAATCGATTCATATATAGCTTATCAACAAACGATTCCTGGTTTGCTCAAATCGAAGCAAACAAAACTCGATGGAGACGACGAGTTTCTTGACCATTTTACGGCCAACTCAGGGGCTATCTGTGTGATTTGATTGCATGTACAGATTCCTGGTGTTGTGTAGTTTCATTCTGGAGTTTGGCGAGGTGTGACAGTACCAGACACAAGATCTCCGGCGAACCCTTCGTTTTCCGGCGGGGCAGACAACAAAATTGCAGTTTAGCCTCTGAACTTTTAAAAACGATACAGTTTTGTCCCCCAGGTTTCTAGAACTTGCACATTTTGGATTCTTGTTTTAAAATTATTTAAAAATCATATTTTCTATTATTTTCATTACAGAAATTTGATTTTAATTATTAAAAATTCTAAAAATTATTATTTTAATTCCAAAAATTATTTTTAATTCAAAAATAAATCTGAATTAATTAGTTAATTAATTTTAGTTGATAATTAATTAGTTAAATGGTCAATTAATTTAAAAATTAATTGATTAATTGACTTAATTAATTATTAATTAATTTTAATTAATTATATATTTAAATTTAATTATTTATTTTGATTTAAAAATTCCAAAAAATAGTTTCGAGCTTTAAAATATTATTTTAAATTGTTCCAAGGCTCCATAATTATTATAAAATTATTTTAAAGCGAGATTCGGCCAATCGAACCCTGTTTATTATTTTAAAATGATTTAACGGCCCGTTTTAATTTCGTAAAATGTTTAAAAATTCATATTAAATATCCGAAAAATCATTTTGACATCGAATCTTCTTAGAAAAAGTATTTTTATCGAATATCCAACATGTTATGTGTTATATGTGAACTGATTGATGTGTTATATGCGCATGTGTATATTATTTGACTATTTTAAACGTAACTTTCAATCCGTAAATCGGATTT
This sequence comes from Apium graveolens, assembly GCF_009905375.1. NCBI lineage: Eukaryota > Viridiplantae > Streptophyta > Magnoliopsida > Apiales > Apiaceae > Apium > Apium graveolens. Next base: position 105,532,101 of record NC_133652.1, read on the forward strand.
GAGTAAAACGAAGGGTAGATAGAAGCTTATATCGAATAGAATCAAGTAAGATAAGTATTGATAGATACTTGTGATATTTGAGCAGAAGAGGCAATGCATAAGAAAGGGAATTAAGTAGTAAGAGAATAAGAGATAGTGTTTGAAAGGCAGCGAAGTGTTAGCGAGTTAAGACAAGGCAAGTGTTCTGAACCTTTTCAAGATATATTATGAATAATTAATAGTTCTGTTTTACATTAAAAGTGCTTTGAAGCACTGAACCCTAAACCTTGATTCCATTTATTAATCTTTGAGCCGTAAACCTTATTCTTTCTGAACCATTGATTATTAATTACCCAGATACGAATCACATATATACGATACTACTCCACAAATACATACAAACTAAATATCAGTCACTGAGCTAAAATTGTTTAAACATTCAAACTTTTATACCTTATACATTGAAAGATCAATCCGTATAACCACAAGACTTTGATTCTTTTGTTATCCAATTCTTGTACCGGCTGATAGCCAATCCTTATATTTTCTATACTATACCCCTGTGAAGAGTACATATCATCCTATGCTTGAAACCCAATGTTGCTTATGATTCTGTTAATTTTATTACATTGTTTATTCTGTTATTATTATAGAATTGGATTGTTTTATAAAATTGTGGACCAGGTTCGTGGTCAGACCAGATTGGTGGTCAAGTTAGGCCAATATGTGCCTTGGATCCATTAATTAAAGTAGAGTTGTGTGCCTTGCTCAGAGTTAGTGCGTGACTGATCAGCAGCCTAACCTTAGTTTTTAAAATGAAAACTTAATATCCAATTCTAAATCATTGCTTATCCATGAACTTGATACCTTAAATTATTTCACTTGGTCATTATTTAATCTCAGTATTGTCAATGTGACTTGCTGAGCTAGTTAGCTCATTTGTGCAATTTTGTTTATGTTCTTTTTCAGTTAAGAAAGAACCTGTTGGTAGCGAGGATCCCCAATTTAGTGCGCGAGCTAGGATTCCAGGGTAAGAGGAATAAGTTAGCTGAAGACTTTTGGAATAGTTTAAGTTCAAGAAGTTGTAAGAATATTTAATATTCAGTTGTAAGTTTGAATAGTTGGGATTGGACGTTTGTAATATAAGTGTGTGTGTGTGGCATGTGTGCATACTTTAACCTGTTGCGATCCATGGAAGTTGGTAAGTAGGGTCACTATATATTATTATCTTTATTATTATTATAAGCATGATTATAAATAAGGTGTGTGTATGTGTGGACCCCAAACTTCTGACCTGAGTTTGGAGGGCACCACATGTTTGGTATCAGAGCTACAGGTTAAAAGTCACTTACACAAGCCTAGATTGACAGGAAAGGGTAGAGGGTTAGGATTAGAAGCAAGGAATAGAAATATAAAATGTTGAGAGGTTGAGTGAGACTGTATAATAGGAATTAGTATAATTTCTATTATAGCTCGAGATTCTTATTTTGCGATATGATTTCAGATAGCGGCGATGGTAGATTCCTTTATTCCAGTACCAACTGATCATTCTGAGCCTTCAGTCGGAGGACCATCTTCTGATCCACGTCCTGTTCTTCCGCGGGTGTTGTCTATACTACCTCGTGATGTGCCAGAGCCTGTACCATTGCGAGCTATTCCACCTCCTGGTATGAGGCCACCTATCCGAGGACCCCACCTGCTGGTTCAGATTCTATTGGTCATTCAGTTACGGGTATAATTTTTCAGTTTTCTTCATACCCTGTTCCGTACCATTAGTTTGAGGCTTTTCTTATGGAGCAGCGTCATTTGCGAGGGCAGATTAAGGAGTTATTGTATATCATGCATACCAGAGATATTGGGAGTGGTGAGAGGCGACTCAGAGAGAGGATCCAGGTGTTTCGGAGAGCAGTTGCTGTGAGGATAGCTGAGGCTACTCATGAGGATATCACCCCTGACTTTCTTATGGAGTGGGCTAAGTGGGTTCTAGAGGAGCTTGAGGAGATTGGAGGTCCAGATTTTCCATGAGCTAGAGACAGAGATGCCAAAACAGAGATGCTGAGTCAGAGATGTGATGGTTGCTTTTATTATGTACATTAGTCTGTAGTGTGTATCAATAGAATTTTGGTTGTATTTATAGACTAGATTTGCTGACTAGTGCGTAGGCATGTTGTACCCCTTTTTTCTTTTACTTTTGAAGTGTTTTCACGCTTGTACTACCAAAACTTTGATATATATATATATATCAGTACCTTTTATTTTCCAGCACTGTCATTTACATTATTGCACCTGCTTTATCTTACTTTATTTATTGCACCAGATATAACTCTTGTGATACCATGTACCCTATCCCCTTAACTGTTTACATTCTGTAAAGAAGCATGCAATTTACTTAGTTCAACTGTTACAACTACTTTCAAAAAAGAGATATTTATGTTTTACAAAACCTTTCAAAAAAAAGGATTTGATTTAAAGGTTAAATAAGTTGTTTGATTCTTTACAGAAAATGCCTCCTAGAAGAAACACCCGTTCTACTAACCAGAATGAAGAAACCAACAACAACAACCAAGACAACAACAACCAGGATGCAAACCCAGGTCCCATAGACCCAAAAGTAGCCCAGATTCTTCAGATCTTGGCTCAATAAACAGTTCACCTAACTCAACATAAACAAAGACAGACCGAACCCCAGGTAACTTTTAAGACTTTTCAGGCGGTGAAACCTCTAGAATTTAAGGGTTCTTTAGATCCAATTGAAGCGAGTGTCTGGTTAAAGGAAATAGAGAAGTCATTTGTTTTGGTTAAGGTAAAGAAGGAACAAAAGGTTGAGTTTGCAAGTTATTATTTGAAGAATGAAGCCACCTACTGGTGGGAAACAGTGAAGACATTGGAAGGTACATATGCTATTACTTGGGAGAGATTCAGAGAGCTATATTTAGAAAAATATTTTCCCCTGTTCATTCAGGATCAGATGGAATTGAAGTTCTTGGAGCTAAAGCAAGGGAATATGTCTGTAGCTGATTATGAAAGTAAGTTTGAGAAATTGTCAAGGTTTGTACCGTCGTATATGGATACTGATAGGAAGAAAGCTAAGAGATTTCAACAAGGTTTAAAGCCATGGATCAGAGGGAAGGTAGCCATATTTGAATTGGGTACCTATGCAGGAGTTGTACAGAAAGGCCATGATTGGAGAAACGGAGAGCGAGATGTCACAAAAAGAGAAGGAAAGTAAGAAAAGAAAGTTTGAAGGGAATGAAGGACAGTCATAAGCAGGGAAGTTTCCAAATTTTAATTAGAAGAAGGGCAAGTTTTAGCCAGGGAGGAATTTTAATTTCAAGAAGCAAAATGCAGGTGACGGAGGTCAAGGTAACTGTCCAGCCACTGTGAACCAGCCAAATCAGCTAAGGCTAACTTTTCTAGATTGTCAGGTACGTGGGAAGAAACATGGAGGAATTTGTAATCAGTTGAATGTAGTTTATTTCAAGTGTAATCATAAAGGGCACTATTCGAGGGAGTGCCGTAACCAGCCATTTAGAGAACCAGTGAACAAAGACCAGCCTACTCGGAATCCAGTAGTTAAGGTTCCAGCAATTGGGTTTACATGCTTTAAGTGCGGAAAGCCAGGACACATAGCCAGGGATTGCAAGACACCAGGCTTAGTCAGCAATGCATTGAGGATTATGGGATCCACTCCAATAGTGAATGAGACTCCACGGGCCAGAGTTTTGACATGTCTATAAAGGATGCTATCCAAGATACTGATGTCGTGGCAGGTACGCTTAATGTGAATTCTTTATGTGCCAAAGTGTTAATAGATTTGGGAGCAACTCGATCATTTATTTCCCAAGAATTTGCTAGAAAGTTAAATTGTCCGGTTGAGTGTTTAAATGAAATAATGACTGTGGAATTTTCCAGTCAAGAATGTATATCTGTTAATCAAGTTTGTGTGAATTGTGAGATTGAAATTTTTGGTACTAACTTTTGTGTGGATTTGATACCATTTAAGTTAGGAGAATTTGACGAATGGATTGGTTATCTAAACACGAAGCTTAGATAGACTATCGTAATAAGAAGGTAATTTTAAAGATGCCAGACGAAAAAGTGGTAACGTTTACGGGCCAGAAGCAAGTGCAGAAGTTCTTAACGATAATTCAAGCTAAAAAGTTGCTACGACAAGGATGCGAGCATTTTATTGCATATATGATTGATAGAAGTCAGGAGCCAATAAAACTTGAAGATATTCCAGTTGTTAATGAGTTCCCAGATGTATTTCCCGATGAGTTACCCGGACTTCCTCCAGATAGAGAAATTGAGTTTGTAATTGACTTAGCACCTGGAACAGAACCAGTATCCAAGGCCCCGTACAGAATGGCGCCCGTTGAAATGAAGGAGTTAGCAAAGCATTTGCAAGAATTGTTAGAGAAATGAGTAATTAGATCTAGTGTATCCCCATGGGGTGCACCAGTACTATTTGTTAAGAAGAAAGACGGAAACATGAGACTATGCATCGATTATCGAGAGCTCAACAAGCTTACCATCAAGAATAAGTATCTGTTACCTCGAATTGATGATTTGTTTGACCAGTTGAAGGGAGACAAGTATTTCTCCAATATTGATTTGAGATCAGGATATCACCAATTGAAAATTAAACCAGAGGATATACCAAAGATAGCTTTCAGAACAAGGTACGGATATTATGAATTCTTGGTGATGTCTTTTGGATTAACTAATGCCCCAACATCATATATGGATTTGATGAACAGAATTTTCAAGGAATATTTGGACAAGTTTGTCATTGTGTTTATAGATGATATTTTGATTTACTCGAAGAGAGAAGAAGACCATGCAGAGCATTTGAGGATATCTTTGGAAATTTTGAGGAAGGAAAAGTTATATGTGAAATTCTCAAAGTTCGAGTTTTGGCTACAGGAAGTTCAGTTCTTAGGACACATAGTCAGTAATGAAGGGATCAAAGTGGACCCGACAAAGATTGAAGCTATTACAAATTGGGAAAGACCAAAAATACCAACAGAAGGAAGAAGTTTCTTGGGATTAGCGGGATATTATCGATGATTTTTTCAAGATTTCTCGAACATTGCGATGCCGTTGACAAAGCTTATACGGAAGAATTAAAAGTTTATATGGAACAACAAGTGTGAGGAAAGGTTTCAGGAATTGAAGCGGAGATTAATCATGACACCTATTTTTGTCACTTCCAAATGATCAAGGAAATTTTGTAATCTATAGTGATGTTTCTCATAAGGGACTAGGTTATGTTCTGATGCAGCACGATAAGGTTATGCATCGAGGCAACTGAAACCTCATGAGCAGAAGTATCCTACCCATGACTTGGAGCTAGCGGCCATAGTAATCACTTTGAAGATTTGGAGATATTATCTATATGGAGAAAAATGCCAGATTTATACGGATCACAAAAGTTTGAAGTACATATTCACACAAAAGGAGCTTAACATGAGACAGAGAAGATGGTTAGAGTTGATTAAGGACTACGACTGTACGATTAACTATCACCCCGGCAAAGAAAATGTTATGGCGGATGCGTTAAGTCGAAAAGAGAAGTTGAATGTGTTATCAGTACCCGAGGAATTATACAAGGAATTTCAGAAATTGGAATTAGAAATAAGAGTTTGCAAGCCTAACGAAGCAAAGATGTATAGTATGACTTTTTAGCCAGAATTGTTAGAAAAGATAAGAAAGTCTCAAGAGGAAATAATGGATCAGGACATCAGTCGTTTGGTAGGTGAAGAGTTGTGCACATAAAAGGACGATCAAGGTATTCTTAGGTTTTTTTTCCAGAAGTCGGATTCCACCAGTAACGGAGTTAAAGAATGAAATTTTATAAGAAGCTCATAATTCAAGGTATTCAATCCATCCATGAAGTACCAAGATGTATAGAGATTTAAAGAAAAATTATTGGTGGCCAGATATGAAGAGAGAGATTGCAGAGTGGGTTAGTAAATGCTACATATATCAGAGGGTCAAGGTAGAGCACTAGAGACCAAGTGGATTATTGCAGCCATTAGAGATTCCAGATTGGAAGTGGGAGAACATTGCCATGGATTTCATAGTTGGATTACCAAGGACAAAAGTGAACTACGATGCCATTTGGGTTATAGTGGGCAGACTTACCAAGTCAGCTCATTTTCTGCCTATCAATGAAAGATTTTCACTAGACAAGTTGGTTCACATATATTTGAAAGAGATAGTAGTTCGTCATGGAGTTCCTGTATCGATCGTATCTGACCGAGATCCAAGATTCAATTCGAGATTTTGGAAAAGTTTTCTAGAATGTTTGGGAACCAGATTGAATATGAGTATAGCTTACCATCCAAAGATGGCCAGCCAAAGTGAACAAACAATTCAGACAATTGAGGACATGTTACGCGTCTGTACAATTGATTTCAAAGGAAGTTGGGACGAGCATTTACCCTTAGTAGAATTTGCTTACAATAATAGTTACCATGCCAGTATCGGGATGTCACCCTATGAAGCTCTTTACGGACGTAAATGTCAATCTCCAGTATATTGGGATGAGGTAGGAGAACGCAAAATACTTGGACCTGAATTGGTGTAATGGACGAAGGAAGTTGTTGAAGTTATCCATAAAAGGTTAATTGCAGGACAAAACCGTCATAGAAAGTACGCAGATCAATCAAGAAAAGATATGGAATTCGAAGGAGGAGATTTAGTATTGCTGAAAGTGTCACCATGGAAGGGATTGACAAGATTTGGGAAGAAAGGAAAGCTGAGTCCTAGATATGTCGGACCTTTTGAGATTCTGAAGCGTGTTGGCAAGGGCTACGAATTGGCATTACCCCCGCATATGGAGCACATTCACAATATTTTTCACGTATCGATGCTTAAGAAGTATAATCCAGACTCTAGGCATGTAATTGAGTACGAGCCAGTAGAACTGCAGGCAGATTTATTATATGTAGAGAGTCCGATAGAGATTCTAGAAGAAATAGAGAAGGTGTTAAGGAATAAAGTTGTAAAGTTAGTAAGAGTATTGTGGAAAAACCCAAAGGTTGAAGAATCAACCTGGGAGTTAGAAAGTGATATGCGAGAAAAGTACCCTCATCTGTTTTCTTAGGAGATTCTGAGGACAGAATCCTTTTAAGGAGGGAAGGATGTAATATCTGAGATGTATCATGTAATTATTTGCTAAGTACTATATATTTATTCCGTGATTATTCTGTGAATTATTTGTTAAGTGGTATATGTGTTTGGATATTTAAATATGATATAATTTGAGTATTTTAATTTTTATATGTATAAAATAAAGTGTAGATAATTGTCATATTTTTCTATTAATTTTAATATTGTTTTATGATTTTATAAAAGATTTATGGATTTAGTAAATTATTTTTCCGAGTATTTATAAACTATTTTGTATAATCGGGAACCAACCGACTTTACCCGTTTTTACGTTTTTACAACCCGAAACTCTTCCAAGAACTCCTTCCTAAACTAATTGTAATATTCTGAACATTTTCCATGTTTTGACTTTTTCAATCCGGCATACGGTTTTCCCTGTGCGGGTCCCGGGGCGATATTTTTGATACAAAATTCGTTTCGGTAAATCAATAAAACCCCTATTTTTGATAAACGGGATCTTTTTATTAAACTATTATAATTATCATCTTGTAATACGTGTAACCAAAGCACTGAGACCAAGACCGCAGTATAAAATATACAGATTTGGATAATTATCCTAAAACCGGTACCATTTTAGATCTGTTTTCTCAAATAAATGTACTATTTTATATCCGGTATGATCCAACGGGGTACCAATATTCCGTAAATATAAATAGCCTTTACCGTATTTTATTTCGTACAGAAAATCATTTGCAAACAGTTAAATATATAATTCTACAGAGAAAACCCCAATATTCATATAAGTTCTTCAGAATCAAACCATAATTTCAAGGTGTTATCGAATTCTGTTTGGAAAGCTCGAGTACTCAAAACGAAGGCTTGAGGTGTTCTATCAGAATCAACAAGTTTCAAAACTGCAGAATCAAAGGTTTATTTCCTATATTTTTATTTATTTTCGAATTAATTTGATTTAAATTATGAATTTTTGTTCGAGAGATTGTTTGTATGATTTTATGATTGCATGTTGTAGAACTTTTCTTCCTGATGATTTTGATATATTATATGACTGATTTGGAGTTTAATAACATGTTCAAAATTGAGTTTTAATTTCGAATTTCAAAATTAGGGTTTATAACCCGTATGAATGTTCTTAATTGAAATTTTGGGGTTTCTACCCCAGGGGTTATTAGATGATTTTGTTGATTGTATCGTGTTCTTGGTTGAATTTGCAATCGATTCATATATACCTTCTCAACAAACGATTACTGGTTTGTTCAAATCGAAGCAAACAAAACTCGCCGGAGACGGCAAGTTTCTTGACCATTTTCCGTTCAACTCAGGGGTTATCTGTGTGATTTGTTGAATGTACAGATTCCTGGTGTTGTGTAGTTTCATTCTGTAGTTTGGGGAGGTGTGACGGTACCGGAGACGAGTTCTCCGGCAAACCTGTCATTTTCCGTCGGGGCAGACTGCAAAATTGTAGTTTAGCCCCTAAACTTTTAAAAACGATACAGTTTAGTCCCCTAAGTTTGTAGAACTTGCATATTTTAGATTCCTGTTTTAAAATTATTTAAAAATCATATTTTCTATTGCTTTAATTACAGAAATTCGATTTGAATTATTAAAAATTCTAAAAATTATTATTTTAATTCCAAAAATTATTTTTAATTAAAAAATAAATATGAATTAATTAGTTAATTAAATTTAGTTGATAATTAAATAGTTAATTGGTCAATTCATTCTAAAATTTCTTGATTTCTTGATTTAATTAATTATTAATTGATTTTAATTAATTATTTAATTAGATTTAATTATTTATTTTGATTTAAAAATTCTGAAAAATAGTTTTGAGTTTTAAAATATTATTTTAAATTGTTTCCAAGGCTCGATAATTATTATAAAATTATTTTAAAGCCAGATTCGGCCAATCGAACCCTGTTTATTGTTTTCAAATGATTCAACGGCTCGTTTTAATTCCGTAAAATGTTTAAAAATTCATATTAAATATTCGAAAAATCATTTTAACACCGAATCTTCTTTGAAAAGGTATTTTCATCGAATATCTTACATATTATGTGTTATATGTGAACTGGTTGATGTGTTATATGCGTATGTGTATATTATTTGACTATTTTAAACGTAACTTTCAATCCGTAAATCGGATTTGGGTAAAACGAAGGGTATATAGAAGCTTATATCGAATAGAATCAAGTAAGATAAGTATTGATAGATACTTGTGACATTTGAGGAGAAGAATCAAGGAATAGGAAAGGGAAGCAAATAGTCAGAGAATAAGAGATAGTGTTTGAAAGGTAGCGAAGTGTTAGCGAGTTAAGACAAGGCAAGTGTTCTGAACCTTTTCAAGATATATTGTGAATAATTGATAGTCCTCTTTTATATTGCAAGTGCTTCAAAGCACTGAACCCTAAACCTTGATTCCATTTATTGATATTTGAGCCATAAGCATTATTTTTCTGAACCATTGATTATTAAATACCCAGATACGAATCACAGATATACGATACTACTCCACAAATACATACAAACTAAATACCAGTCACTGAACCAAAATTGTTTAAAAATTCAAACCTTTATACCTTATACATTGAAAGACCAATCCGTTTAACCACAAGACTTTGTTTATTTTGTTTTTCAATTCTTGTACCGGCTGATAGCCAATCCTTGTATTTGCTATACTGTACCCCTGTGAAGAGTATAGATCATCCTATGCTTGAAACCCAATGTTGCTTATGATTCTGTTTATTGCATTACATTATTTATTCTGTTATTATCATAGATTTAGATTGTTTTATAAAATTATGGACCAGATTCGTGGTCAGACCACATTGGTGGTCAAGTTAGGCCAACGTGTGCCTTGGATCCAGTAATTAGAGCAGAGCTGTGTGCCTTACTCGGGGTTAATGCGTGACTGATCAACAGCCTAACCTTGGATTTTAAAATGAAAACTTAATATCCAATTTTAAATCATTGTTTATCCATAAACTTGATACCTTAAATCATTTCACTTGATCATTATTTTATCTCAGTATTGTCAATATGAATTGTTGAGCTACTTAGCTCATTTGTGCGATTCTGTTTATGTTCTTTTCCAGTTAAGAAGGAACCTGTTGGTAGCGAGGATCCCCAATCCAGTGCGCGAGCTAGGTTTCTAGGTTAAGTGGAATATGCTAGCTGAATACTTTTGGAATTGTTTAAGTTTAAGAAGTTGTAAGAATATTTAATATTCAGTTCTAAGTTTGAATAGTTGGGATTGGACGTTGTAATATAAGTGTGTGTGTGTGGCATGTGTGCATACTTTAACCTATTGCGATCCGTGGAAGTTGGTAAGTAGGGTCACTGCATATTATTATCTTTATTATTATTATAAGCAAGATTATAAATAAGGGGTGTGTGTGTGTGGACCCCAAACTTCTTACCCATTTTTGGAGGGTGTCATACCCCGCCTAGGAGAAAAGTTTTTTACCACGCCTAGGAACTATGTCTGTTAGGCGTGTTTGGGTTCCATCTCTGTCAAAATCCTAGGTGTGGGTTACCCTCGCCTAGGAAGTATCCATTTTACCACGCCTGGGAATCATGTCTCCTAGGCGTGGTTGAGTTTCAACCCTTCCATTATCCTAGGCGTGGGTTACCCCCGCCTAGGAAGCATACATTGTACCACGCCTAGGAATTATGTCTTCTAGACATGGTTTGGCACCTCAATTCATACCCTATGATTTTTTCATAAACTAGGGTATGTAGACTTATATTTTTGATTTTTTAGTAAAGAATGTTCTAGAATTTGAATTTTCAAATTCACAACGCCTGGACTTGACAGGCCCATTTCTTTTAGGCCCATTTGTTGGTTGAGTTCCCTCTACTCGGCTATAAAAAGGAGTGGAGTGTGAGCTTATTTCTCACACTCTACTCAAATTTCTCAAAAATTCTCTCCTTCTACAATAATTTCTCTTTTTCTTTGCCACCGTAAGGCGATTTTTGGCCTCTCTTGCCGCTGTAGTTCTCGTCATTTTCTGGGTTTTCCTTGAAGATTCTGTTTGAATCTTCATCTCCTTCCTCGTCTTCAAGAGTTTTTCTAGGTTTCAAGCTTTTATCATCCATGGCGGATTTCGACTCATCCCACTCTCAGTCTTCCGTCGCTGTTACCCGTTCTTCTAGGGCCAATCGAGGTAAAAAATCTCTAGTCCATTCTCCAGTTATTTCACTTAGGGATCTTTTAACCGAATTTGGGCAAGCCTTCCCTAGTATGTTACACTTAGATGCATAAAATTACCCTTCTAGATTTGATTATGATAAAGTAGAGACTATAGCCCGTTTATTTGGTATATCACACCCTTATAGGGTCGTGGCTCCAGGCCCAAATGATAGGGCCTATTACCCAAAGCTTGGGGCCATTCGGGTCTATAAGGAAACCTTTTATTTCCTCCTTTTAGATGAAGCCCGAGTCTGTCCAACTCAACTTATCCCCAACTCGTGGCATTTTATTCACTGCTATATGGCCCAATCCCGTAAACATGGCTTTGAGCCCAATGTGTGTGTTTTTTGATATTTATTTAAATTTGTAAATTCTCTAGAGGACGAAGGATGGGTCAAAATAGTTCGTAGATCCTTGGCCCGTTCTTGCTTCATTTTTGGTACCAATCCGGACTCGTATACAACTTGGAAGAACGAGTGGTTTTATGTATATCTAAATGCCGAGGAGAGTTGGGACCATTTTTTCCGTCCCAACTTCTCAAAGAGTGTAGATGGATCTTTAAGAGATTTAAAACTGGGGATAGATGAAGATGTGGCCATCAGGGCCATTACTGCTGATAATTTGCATCACTGTGCTCTCATTCTATTAGAGGGAAACTTGCAAAATTTAGGTCTTAGCGACCTGGGTCCCGAGGGTACTTCTTTCCCCTTTTTATTTCATTTTTCATTTCAATAATTTTGTCATTTTTCTAATGTTTGTATATTTCCCTGCAACTAAGGCAACCCTGGACTCTATCATTAAGAAAAGGGAGGCCCGCACTGTGAAGGGCTCTGCTTTTGAGACTCACTGCAACAAGTGGGTAAGGATTGGAGAGGACCCTTCAGTCACGGTTAAGGAGGCCGTCCCTACTTTCATATCCGAGAGGCCCCTTAGCCTCGATGAGGATACTTCTCCTTTTACTGTGACTTGGGGCCTTCAGAGGAGGGACACGGTAGTGGGGAGCTTTGAGGTTGCTGCTGTTTGGTCCGAGAGCGTGGTTAAACCTCGTGATAGGATCAAGATAGTAGAGTCTTCTGACGATCTACAGATTGAGCGTCTGGGTGCTCAGGTCGTAGCTTCAGTAAGCCTCTCCTTTATCTTTTTTCTTTTTATGTTTTTATGATCTTTCTCCATTCTTTACACACTACTTATTGTGTTTGAACATGTTTGTGCAGATGAATACCTATCTCCAGGCCGCCCTTCACAACCTGAAGGGGGTGAGGACTAGCCTGACCATTGCTTAAAGGGACATGGATAGGTATTTCAAAGCTTCAGAGGCCAACTTCACTCGCTTTCGTGAGGTGGAAAGGGAGTTGGCTGAGGAAAAGGAGAAGGTTTGTAAGCCGGAGCTGGATGCTCAGAGGGCTCGGGCTGAGGTGATAGCTAAGTACAAGGCATCTCAGGACTTTCAAGAAGTTCTGAATGCTAAGTATGATGCTAAATTCCATGAGACCTTTACTAGCTGCTGGGATTAGATTGTGGAGGAGATTGGGAAGAAGATTCCAGAGGTAACCCTTACTAGATACCCGGTTCCTATTGTTCTTGGGTCAGGGCCTCTTGTTGAGGATATTCCTCTTTCTCCCATTCTGACTACTTCTGTTGAGGCCACCGCTTCTCCTCCTCGGGATGCTACTCCAGTGAGAGACGAGCCTGTTCCCCTCCTTCTGCTACTGATGGGGGGAATGATAATGATGATTTGTTTAAGGATCTAGAGTAGTTTCCTTTTCTTATTGGCCCATCGTGGCTTTCTATGTAATAACTTATTGTATTTTGAACTTATTACCCTTCGGGGTTTATTATGTTATCTTAAGTTGCTTGTTTGCTTTTCTACTATTTATTCCAAGTACTTGCACTATTTTATGGGAGTTAGTTTGCTAGCCTTTTCATAGTTTTACCTTATATTTCTTCGTACTTGTACTAAAATAGATAAGCAAACTCAACCATATATAGCATGAACCAAACAGTTCTAGGATAAGATGAACCAAACAGTTCTAAAACAAGTTTATGGAAACTCTTGGGATTCATCCCTTACATTATTCTGCGTAAAACTAGAATCTAAAGTAATAGTCTTATAAAATTAACACATGAAATCCTAAGCAAGCAAAGCTTCAAGGTGTTTTTCAACCTTTTTACCACTATAGTAAGTATGAGCTATTGGGAGTAAACTTTCAAGTTTTGATCATGCCAAGTCTGAGGTACTTCTTCCCATCCATGGTCTCCAATTTGTAACACCCTCTTCCTGGAAAGCTCTTTACTTTGTATGGCCCTTCCCAGTTTGGGGCGAGTTTTCCTTTCTGCCCTACTCCAGAAGCTTCCACCTTCCTTAGGACCAAATCCGCTTGCTTGAAAAACCTTTCCTTCACCCTCAGGTTGTAGTAAAAAGAGGCCTTTTTCTGATATTCTAATATCTTTGGATGCGCTGCATTTCGTACCTCATCTATCAAATCCAGGGCTAACCTTTGCCCCTCCTCATTTTCCTCAGCATTGTATGCTTGGATTCTGGGAGACAAGTGTGATATCTCCACAGGAGCAACTGCTTCTGCTCCATATACTAACATGAATGGTGTTTCCCCTGTAGTAACTCTGCATGTAGTTCTGTAGGCCCAAAGTATTGGGAGTATTTTATCTACCCAATTATTCCTGGATTTCTCGATCCTCATTTTCAGCCCATCTAGAATTATATGATTTACCACTTCCGCTTTCCCATTGGCTTGCGGATGAGCCACAGAGGTAAACCGCAACTTGATCTCATTCTCCTCGCAATAGTTCCTGATTTCTTTATTATTGAACTATTTTCCATTATCGGTAACTAGGATGCGGGGAATTCCATATCTACACATGATATTTTCCCACAAGAATTGTGTAACTTGTTTAGTTGTGATATTGGCTAAAGGTTTAGCTTCAATCCATTAAGTAAAGTAATCTATCGCAACGATCAAGAACTTCCTTTGAGCAATGGCCATAGGGAAAGGTCCAAGAATATCCATTCCCCATATAGCAAATGGGATTGGGGATTTTACGGAAGTCAGCATTTCAGGAGGTTGCCTTACTACAGGGGCATGTTTCTGACAACGGTCACATCTCTTCACATAGTCTTTCGCGTTAGGCATCATTTCTGGCCAATAGAAGCCTAAGTGGGTGATTTTGTGGGCTAAGGCCCTACCCCCCAAGTGTTGGCCACATATGCCCTCGTGTACTTCCTCAAGAGCAAGTCGAGCCTCGTCTAGCCTGAGGCATCTTAAGTAAGACACTACAAAAGATCTTTTGTACAAAATTCTGTCAATCAAGGAATACCTCAGCACTCGCATGACCAACTTTCGGGCTTCAGTCACATCATTCGGGAGCCAACCAGTTTGAATATGGGCCTTAATAGGATCTATCCATGATGTCCCCAGCCCTATGGGGGCTACAAGCTTAACATCAATGCTCTGTGTTCTCAAGACGCGGAAGTACACACTTCCTGAACTATTCTCTATATCTGATGAAACGAACATAGACAACGCATCTTCCTTAGCATTTTCCTCCCTTGGAATGTGTTCAACATGGCATTCATCGAACTGAGTCAAATGTGAATTATGTGCGATTGAGTGAAATGAATGTTTAAATAAAGTATTTCGTCCTAAGTGACGTGTCGGTCGATAATGATAATGAGAAGCATAATCGAAACGTTGAGCGTCGGGCCGTCAGGCTGAACGTGACCCGATACGCATAAAAAGGATAAAAGATTAAAGAAGGACAAATTCTCTGATCAGACCTGAGTTGTTATGTGACCTTATATGTGTGATTGCTTGTCTGTGTGCATGACTATGTGCTCTGTGATATTTTTATGAATTTAAAGGAATTATTTGATTTAAATAAAGGTTTATTTAACCTTCATGCATTTTTATAAAATTATCCGAGTAAGATAAAAACATGGGATTTGTTTTGTTATCTTCATAGTGGTCCTAGAGACTTTTTTAAAATAATGAATGGATTTATTTGGTGGTCATTACATTTTAATTGATTTATATGTGGAAAAATGTTATTATTAAGGCGAGCTTGCGAAATTAATATAAAATCAACCGTTCGCTCAAAAATCTATTATGAGTAATGGTTGAAAAGCTAATTTTGAGATCTACGTATTAAAATTGTCACTTGCAATAATTTTTGACTTTCCGAGAGAGATATATTTAATATTTGATTTTTATTACATTTGAGTAAAAAGAAAGAATTAATTAGGCATAAAAGGGATTTAGTAGATTACTAAAATGCCCTTGCATTTGATAGTTATAAACACCCCCCCTTTTTCTTTCTTTCTTTCCCGTGAGAACCCTTCCCCCCCTCTCCCTCATTTTCTTTTCTCTCTCACTCTCTCTCTCGAACACTCTCACTCTCTCTCTCGGCTCTTTCCATCTCTCTTCTCTCTCTCTTGCATGCAACACTCAAACCTCACTCAAACTCAAAGATATTGCTCTCTTTAGTCTCTATTATCGGTATAGATCTCAATTCCCAATTGCATGTAAGTATTGTGTAAATGTTTTGATGTCGATCTCTATGGTTGTGTTCAAGGAAATTGATTTCTTGATACAAAACTAAAAGAGTGGTTTCAAGTGGATTATGTGGTTTAAAACTCAAGAGGAGACCCGTTTCGGGCTCTCTTAAGTTCGACCACCACCGGCTATGATCCAAGGAGAGCCGGTGGAGTTTTTATGATATGATAATTTGAATTTTAAGCTTTGCATGTTTTGGTTTCTTGAAGGTTTGAAAAAGGGTTTTGTATTTTTAGAAACTTAAGTATGTGATTAATAAATGGATTGCATTGATTATTTTAAAAAGAGAAATTGGATGTGTGTAAATGATTTGTTGCTTAGAAAATCAAAAATTAAGGTTTGCATGTTGGGTTATAATTCGGATTTGTGCTAAATAAAAAAGGGAATTGAATTTGATGACTTGATCTTAGCTTATTTAGTATATAAAGTAATTGCATGTTGGTTTTAAAGAAGATCAAGTTATGCATGTCAATGTTTAGTCCTTGAGTTGTGAATTTTGGATTTTTGCCGAATAGAAAATATGTTTAGAAGGGATTAATTTGATGATTAAGTTGATGCATGTTGATTGAATGAATTGATTAAAGTTGAAGTCACTAGGTAATGCTTGGTTTTGGTGTTTAATAAATTGAATGACTAAGTAAAGGTTTAAAACAAGTTGGGATTGTAATTTAAGAATTTGCATGTCAAAATTTATCCTTGCATGCATGATTATTGGAAAAACCCGAATGGGTCTTAGGCTTAAAAAGAGAATTAAGTTGATTTCTTTGCTAATTATCTTAGTGGCTAGTGAGAACTTGATTGCATGACCATGATTGGGTGGTGTTTATGTTCGAATTTTGATAATCAAAAGGAGGTGTTGATTTTCGATTCTTAATGTGATTATGATTCAGATTTTTGATTAAAAAGGATGAAGTTTAATTGCGTAAATGACACTTGTGATTTATATTATTTGTGTTTTATTATATGAGATTGAAATTGAGTATACGTGGTTGTGTTCCATGTGTATTGCTGAATGGTATATAAGTAGAAAAGCAACTGATTTGATTTCCAATACCTTGCTAAGTGATTGCATGTGAAATCCTAGGAGATATGTGATTCATTTGTGTGATTGGTTGTTGTTATTGTTCGAATTAAGAAATAATAGAAAAAGGGAATTAAATGGTTTGTTATTAAAGAACTATAAGTGGCAGTTATGGTCACAAAAGGTTTAGTTGTGAATAAATCATGTACTCGTAAGAGTTATATTGGTTTGATTTGAGAAATGGTTAAGGTCAAGCAAGTACGCGTCGATCGATAAGTATATATAAAGATATAAAGGTTAAGAGTAAAATATATATGACGTGTGATGTGCTATGTGCTTATATGTATAAGCTATATTCGTATACTCTAGTTAAGGATATAATCGAGCTATCGTATTGAGTGATCGTTCTGGGAACGAGAGTTGAGAAACTAATTAAGGTTTTGGTTTTTTATTGTAGATCCGGAGCGTGAGGGCATTCAGGCTAGGAAAGGAAAGGGTATACTAGGTGCAGTAGTTCAATCTTCAGGAAAGCAAATTCAAGCAAGTAACTCTCATTACTTGTGAAAATGATTATAGAGAGGTTGATGTTCATACCATGTAGAGTATAAAGTGTTAATTAGTGAACCCTGTTAATGACTTGAGATATCCTGTTTTGATTCTGATATATTGTTATTGATAAGCTTACTGATTCAACCCTTTGATAACCTATCCTTTCTGTTCAAGTTATTTATTAAGCCATGAATTGTATTTAACCCTATAATTATCCTTGCGAACCCTGTTTAATGATACTTTATTTCCTGATCACCCTATTGGTCCCTAAACAGATGTTGATTCCTCTAACTTAGGTACCTTGTTATCCTTGATACCGAATCCTTAAGAATTGTTCCTTGATTATATTTGAATCACTCCCTGAACTTTGTTTTCTTAAAATTTGACTTAAGAATGAGTTTTGACTCGAAAGAGTCTGAATGATTTCATATTCTTGGTAATGATAAAATGGATTTTAGAAAAGCTATTTGTTTTTCCAACTCAAGGTTTTCCAAATGAATTCCTGATGGATTGGATTGGGACGTAAGAGGCTAGTGGGACTAGTCCAGTCATGGTAAGAGGCTAGCGGGGCTAGTCCAACTTAAGGCGGTACGGGCTGATCACCCGTATTATAATGAAATGGAAAGATAAAGTGATCCAATCAAGGGTTCTAAATGATTATTTAAAAGGGAACTGAAACTTTCTGTTCAGTAAATTGATTCTTGAAAATGAAAATGGTTTATAATGTTTTGAAAAGAGTTGATTATGTTAATATGAAGCTTAAAGCTCGAGAACCCTGATTCTTAAATCTGTTGATCATATGATTGATTCCATATAATGAAATACTGTTACTTTCCTCTTTTTGAAAGATCTATTCTGATCCTTTAATGATTTGTGATGAATGTCGGCTTTCGTCCTGCATTGAGTCTTGTTCCTTGAAAGCCCCACATTATCCTTCAAAACCTTTCCTTAACCCAAAAGCTGGAAATCTGCCACCTAGAACAAATAAAGTAGAATGCCCTGAGTTTGGTAAAGTATATTGTGGATTGATATCGTAGAACTGCTTTATAGTTACTTGCTGAGTTTTATACTCATATGTTTTTTTTAATCTAACAATGGGAGTTAAGCAATAAGATGGACAGGCTTAGGCGCACTGCTCGTAAGAGCGTACCTGGTGGTCCCTACCGTGTTGAGGGCTTCCGGTTGCCAGAGCAGGTAGTGGTATTTTTGAGTGAGCACGCGCCTAGAAGGAATCTGTAAAGATACAATGGGTTATTTGTCGGTTCCCATCCGGAATCGATATTGTCTATTTAATAATATTTTGGGGTTGTAAGTTATATTTTATGATTGGTAGTTGTAATCTTGTCTCATACTTTATCTTGTTGATCCTGTTAGTAGTTAATCAGGGTTTATGCTTATTCAATTATTAGATTAAAGGTGTGTGAGTCCTCATTTCCTAACCCCGAGATTGAGGGCGTCACAAGTTGGTATCAGAGCTACAGGATCTAGTCCCCGAGACAAGTTAGGAATAAAAAGGGGTATTTTGGGTATATATCTATATCGCGAGAGAGTTCGACTCATATAGAGTTGAGTTAGACTATTAGGTATATTCTAAGGAAAGTGTGTATCAGTTAGAGTGGAAACTAGAGTTAGGGTGTGAGTTAGCTGGAAGCTTTATTTAACCCTAACATTGTTTCTTGATTGATGTTTTGTGTTTTCTCTCAGGATCCTAGTAGTGGCAGTGACTCAGACTCAGAAATTAGTTTGACCAGTACCCCAGTGGACCCCATTCCACCCTCTCCAGAGGAGCCTGTGTATGTTAGTTCAGACCCAGAGAAGGACCTTTCTGAGAGTAGTGAGATCCCTATGTAGATTTCACCCTTGAGGCCAGATTCAGAGACCCCTGCCCCTGAGCCAGAATCTGAGATGCCTAAGACTGTACCCGTCAGTGTTGGTGGCAAGTTAGCCCAGGATCGAGACTTTGTGTACTCCCGCATTCCTGAGTTGGGAGCTTTGGTGGATAGGCTAGCCAAAGAGTCTAGGCAGAGTGCTTCAGTTATGGATGATGAGTGGCGAGTTCGGGTGAAGATGGTGGAGCAGGTTTCCAGGAGGAGATTGGATGAGGGACCATCCACTAGTGATGCTGATGCTGAGGCCCGAAGGCTGCATAAGATCATTCGCTGCATGTTGGTTATGTTGAGAGATATTCTAGATGATTAGACGGGACTGTTGGTTGAGCCCGTAGATTGTTATTTTTCAGCGCCGGTAGGCTTTGGGATACTTGGTCAGATGCCGGGATCTCTTTTTCATTTATCTTGTTATATTTCAGAACTATGTTGTAGCAGTAGTTGTTAGAAGTTAGGGGTAGATAGGGGGATATTTTCCATTTTTTCCTCTGTTTAACCCTGCTATATTATTGTACCTTATTTCAGAACCTGTGATAGCCAGACTTATCTTTATGTACCCTTTGTTTAAATAAATCCATTATCTTGTTTTCCATTGTGCACCTTAAATATCTCATAAACTGTTCTCAATACCATGTTTCCATATAACCATGTTTAAAGATCGTAAAACCCTGTTTTATGCCATGATAAAATAACACTGATATGAGAATTATGTAGTAATAGGATTGCATCTGCAAATTGGGTAAAACTTAAAAGCCCACAAAAGAGATTTTATAGACACTGTTGTTATATGCCATGCCATCATATTGCTAAATAATTGCTCAATCAGGTTTGTAAGAAATGGGCAACTCACCATATCACCAAGAAGAAGAAATTCCAACCCAAGACCCAGAAGTAAACCCAGAAACCACCATGATGAGCAGACTTGCTCAGCTTTTGCAACAACCTGTGGCCCCTAAAGTTGGAAACTTCAAACACTTTCAATCTGTTCATCCCCCAGAGTTCTTAGGTTTGCCAGACCCAATTAAAGCTCAGTCATGGTTGAGAGAAATGGAAAAAGCTTTTGAGTTAGCAGAAGTTAAGGACGACAAGAAAGCTCAGTATGCAAGTTATTACCTGAAAGATGAAGCAAGTTTCTGGTGGGAGTCTTCGAAGGCGTTGTTGGAAGGCAAGGACTTAACATGGGAGAAGTTCACTGAAATGTTTCTGGAGAAGTATTTGCCGAGCTATATGCAAGTTTAGTTGGAAATGAAATTTCTGGACCTTAGACAAGAGGATATGTCAGTAGCGGAATATGAAGTAAAGTTCTCGGAATTGTCTAGATTCATACCTGAATATGTGAATACAGAAGCAAAGAAGGCTAAGAGGTTTCAACAGGGACTTAAGCCGTGGATTAGGAGTCAAGTAGCATTGTTACAGATCAAGAATTATGCTGCCTTGGTTCAAAAGGAAATGATAGTGGAAGGTGAGCGGGAAGCTGCAAGGAGAGAAAATGAAGGAAGAAAGAGGAAATTTGAAAGCTCAGAGCAAGATAAAGGAAGTTCAAAGTTTAGAGGGAAGTTTGGCAAGAATGGTGGAGGTCAGAACCAAAAATTTCAGAAATTTAAACCCGGTAACGGAGCTCAGAAGAACCGTTTCCAGAAAGCAGGACAACCGGGAAGGATAACAGGCCCCAGATTCAAGAATGCAAGAATTGTGGAAAGAGACACCCGGGAAGGTGTAATAAGTTGGATGTGACGTGTTTTAAGTGCAACCAGAAGGGGCATTACTCTTTAGAATACCCAAGTGGAGCGAGAAAGCCTGATTTGGCTTGTTTCAAGTGTGGTAAAGTGGGCCATATGGCCAGGAATTGTAAAGAGCCTGTTTAGAAGGCTAATGTTCTTAGGATTGTTGGACCACCGTCTCTCCCAGCACCATCTGCTCAACCCAGAGCTAGAACTTTTAACATGATGATGAAAGATGCGGTGCAAGATGTGGACGTGGTAGCATGTATGCTTGTTATTAACTCAGTAAAAGTAAAAGTATTGATGGATTCTGGAGCAACTAGATCTTTTATCTCTGAAAGTATTCTTGATAAGTTAAATTGTGTTGCGTACCCTCTAGTATAATAAGTTTTCGAAGGTTCATTATATAAATGAAACTAAAATATAAGACTTGACTAGATTCAATCTTTAAAATATTGTTTAAAGGAAATGAAGTTACGAGATACTTCATTCGATGGAAACACCATTATAAATGTTTGACCCTGTCAATGCTTCGGCAACCACCCATCCGTAGCCTTTCGATCGAAATGCTCCGGGTAGTGTTGCAGAAATATCCAACTGGATGATGAACTCACTACGGGAGTTTGCCGCGCCAGGAAGACCACTTACGATGATCAGTCGCAGTAGTGCAATCCCACCATTTTCTACATGTAGAGGAGAACCTGTCAGATTTACTTGTCAACCGAATACTGGACTCCTAAGTAATGGACCGTCTTAGCGGAACTTCCAGGCCATTTGGGCCAATATAATAAGGCTGGGCCGGCGCCACTCGACCACTTACGCCACTCCTAGTTCAGATGAAATCCATGACTCTGAAATGTAAAGCTTGTCCCCCCCTTTCCCCAAGTAGAAACTTGTTGATACGGCTCCACCAAGAAGTCGTATCTATTTGGAAAGGAAAACTCACCGATATTTCCTAGGCGGTGCCTGTTAATGGATTAACTTGTTCTAAGAATTTTACATCTCGAGTGTTGGGTAAGTAATCAAAAACTCTTTTATCAAAACAGCAACCTTGTTGCGAATATAAAATACACCACAGAGCCGGATCTCTCAGGTTTTGAACGAGTATTTAAATCCCCTTCGAAAGAAGGATCTTAAATATAAAAATGAGTTTTGGGATCCGCCCTAACTTTTAAAATCATTTTGAAGACTCGAAAATATTTTTAAGAATGTTTGGAGTAATGCTGATTTAATGAAATAAATCAGTCCCGATATATTAGAAAATATCTGAATATTATTATCTAAATAATATTCCCATAAAGGATAATCTTTATAAAAATAATTGAAGTAGAAGTTTTAAAACTTATACTTGAAACGAATAATAAATAACAAAAGATATACTTATACGAAAGTACGATCTTTATTTTTATAATCGAAAATAAGTTTGATTATCGAAACCTTATTCTTTAAAAAAATAAAGAATATTATTTAGTAAATAAGCGGAGTCATAAGTCCTCGAATGAATATTCAAAATAATATTCATTAAATAGAATAAACGGAGTCATAAGTCCTCGAATGAATATTCAAAATAATATTCATTAATTAAAATAAAGTTATCGAATAAACCTTATTCGATTAATAGTTTTGAAAACTATATCTATTTATATATATATATATGAATATATATAATATACTCGGGAACATCGACTCCCGGTTTTAGAAAATGTTCATCTTTGGGCCCCCTATACTAAGGGTATATGGAACTACTGCTTATCTCAAGCATATGTATTATGCAACTTATAAGCATTTGAATCAACAATTAGATAACAAGATTATGAAACAGATATGCATATATACCATATCAACATGCTCCAATATATCGTAGGGTTTTCTAATAACAATCATGCATCTATCACAAGATAATGCATGTACATATATACATCACAACAACAGTATAACGGGTAGAAAACTTGCCTGAGCGACTGGGGGTGATAAAAGGCTTGGGACAAGTCTGGTGACCTATAAACAACATATAAGTTGGAATTAAACCAAAGTCGCTTAAGAGTCTATATTTTAACCAATTAGACCCTAACGTTCGCTTTTGCGCATAACGATTCACTTAAGTCGCTCGAGTACCCTCGGCTCCACCATTTTTAATAAATTAACCATTAAGAGTTTTAAGGTGAATCTTTCGCGAGTACCCTACCAACTGCCTAACCCACTTTACATAATTGTCTTATACTCCAATTAGTCATTTAAGGGCCTTAACCAAGGTTTCAAAGTAAGGCGAGGGGTAATGGTTCGTTCGCGAAACGCCGTTACTTAAAACAGTCGTTTCTCCTAAACCATACATCGGATTTAAGCGAACCACATATCAAAACGAAGCTCGTAACAGGAAATATCTAATCATGGCAATGGTCAAAACCTAACAGTGAGTTCACGGGTCCTGATGTTAAGAACAAAAGCAGTCAAAGGTAAATCGGGCATTACGGCGGCTATGTTTATGCGATTACCAAATTTTATACTACTCCAAATCAATCCACAATCAACCCATAATCATTACTAGAACCAAATTCCATCCATACACTACTACAACAGCCCCAATATCTCAAGATTTCCAATTTATACTACTTCTCAATCATGAACTAAAAGCTTACTTAAGTTCATTAACTAATAATCAAGATTTACAACTCCAAAAATATTACAAAACCAACCAATCTCTAAATATACAATAATCATGCCTCTCATGAACTATACTACTCATAACAAGCTCTTAACATTCAATAATAATGCTAGGTTAAGAGATTATACCTTCCTTGAGAGTAGGAGTAACTAATGAGCTTGAAACAACCTTGGAAAATCCTTACTAAAGCTTTATCTAAACAAAAACACAAGATCAAAATTTCAAGTTCTTGAAAAAAACTATTCACTCTCTTCTTCCATGAATTATTGGAAGAGATTGTGAAGGAATTTGAAGCTTAGATTCATAGGATATGTATATCTATGTACAAGGAACCTTAGATAATTACCTCACTAATTAACAATGCTTGGAACTTGAATTTGAATTTTCTTTCCTTTGAAAGAGAAAAGAGGCCGAGAGCTTCTTCTTGAATAATCAAAGTCAAATTTGTGTTTTGTGATTTGTTTTTCTTGGTTGTTTTGTTTTGTTTTGCTTAATTACCTTTTAACCATGGTAAAATTTGTGTGGCTTGTAATCAACCAACAATTCCTTCCCTTTTGGTCATGCTTATGTCATCCTCCTATGTCATCTTCCCACACTTATCCTCTTCTTGTTGGTGTGATGACATCATCATCACTAACCTCTTTGATTAACTCCTAATTACTTGGCTAATAATCGCTGATCTGTTATACGGTTCGCTTAACTTTCATTTTCGTTTATCGCTTGAGGGATCATACCCGGGATCTTATTAATTGGGTTTCCTTAACCTTTCTCAATACATTATATTCCTTTTATGATCCTTTCTTATAATCCTTGGATTTAAATCTTTTTTATCCTTTTACCTTATACTCAATTCTTTCGGTATCTGGTGGATTTTCGGGAAAAATCAAAGAGTTCGAATTTGGATTCTGACGATCTTTACATACACTTATATACCATATAGAGTACTAATAAGATCTCAGAATAACAATAAAAGAACCTCTACAAAGTGTGGCATGAAAAGTTTTCTTATTCAGCATAATCAGCAAAAACACTATTCATAAGGGTTACAAAAAGCTTAAAATTTTGGGGTTATTACAGTCTCCCCTCCTTAAAAGGATTTCATCCCGGAATCAAATAGAAAACAAATGGGGGTACTTTTCTAGCATTGCGCTCTCTAGTTCCCAAGTTGATTCTTCCATATTATGATTCTGCCATAGCACTTTGACTAGCTTGATCACTTTGTTCCGAAGCACCTGCTCCTTTTTATCCATAATTTTTACTGGTTTCTCCACGTAAGTCAGATCTGGTTGCATATCCACCTGCTCGTACTCCACTATGTGTCTGGCATCCCGATGATACTTCCTTAGCATTGTCACATGGAACACATTATGAACTTGTTGTAGGTTCGGGGGTAAGGCTAGCTCGTAAGCCAACTTCCCAATCCATCTTAGTATCTCAAAAGGTCCAATGTATCTTGGGCTTAGTTTTCCTTTCTTTCCGAACCTCATTAATCCCTTCCAAGGGGATACTTTTAGCAGTACTAAGTCCCCTACTTCATACTCCTTGTCCTTTTGGACTAGGTCTGCATATTTCTTCTGTATGTCTTGGGCTGCTACCAGCCGTCCTCTGATGAGATCCACTATATCTTTGGTCCTTTGGACCACTTCGGGTCCGAGCATCTTCCGCTCTCCTACTTCATCCCAGTATAAAGGAGATCGACACCTTCTTCCGTACAGGGCCTCATAAGGCGGCATTCTGATGCTGGCATGAAAGCTATTGTTATAAGAAAACTCGATCAACGGTAAGTGATCATCCCAACTTCCTTTAAAGTCTATTGCACAGACTCTCAACATATCCTCTAGTGTCTGGATGGTCCTTTCACTTTTCCCATCCGTTTGGGGATGGTAAGCGGTACTCATGTTTAATTTGGTCCCCGCACATTCCTGAAAGCTCCTCCAAAATCTGGAGTTGAACCTGGGGTCTCGGTCTGAGACAATGGATGCTGGGACTCCATGTCGCGTCACTATTTCCTTAAGGTAAATGTCCATCAGTCTATCGACCGTGTATCTCTCATTAATAGGAATGAAATGAGCTGACTTTGTCAGTCGGTCTATAATCACCCATATGGCATCATGGTTGGCTTTCGTCCTTGGTAAGCCGACAACAAAATCCATGGCTATCTGTTCCCATATCCATTCGGGAATCTCTAGGGATCGTAAAAGTCCACTGGGTCTCTAGTACTCTGCCTTTACTCTTTGGCAAGTCAAATATTTGCTTACCCATTCTGCTACGTCCCTCTTCATGTTGGGCCACCAGTAATACTCGTTCAAATCCCTATACATCTTGGTGCTTCCCGGGTGAATGGAATACCTTGACCTATGGCTTTCATCCAAAATCTCGTCTTTAAGCTCTTGAACATTCAGAACCCAAATGCGATAGGAGTACCTCATTATCCATTCATCATCTCTCTCAGTATGGATCTCTTCTCCAGTCATTGACTCTCTGCCTTCATTCATTACTTTCTCTTGGCACAATATAATCTTTTCCAATAACTCTGGCTGCATCGAGATCTCAAACAGCTTTTCGGTTCCAGCTCCGGTTACCTTTACTTCTAATTCCATTCTCTCGAAATCCCTTATCAATTCCTCCGAAGTCATTATCATTTTGAGTCTTTCCTTCCTGCTAAGGGCGTCAGCCACCACATTGGCTTTCCCTGGATGATAGAGAATCTCACAATCATAATCCTTGATTAGTTCTAACCATCTCCTCTGGCGCATATTGAGCTCTTTCTGCGTAAATATATACTTGAGGCTCTTATGGTCTATAAAAATCTCGCACTTCTCTCCATACAAGTAGTGCCTCCAAATTTTTAAGGAAAAAATTATTGCCGCGAGCTCCAGGTCATGAGTAGGATATCTAATCTCGTATTCCTTCAGTTGTCTTGACGCATACGCAATCACCTTACCATGTTGCATAAGCACACACCCTAATCCTTTGTGTGACGCGTCACTATATATCACAAAATCTCCTTTTCCGTCTGGCAATGCCAACACCGGGGCCGTTACCAACCTTTTCTTTAATTCTTGAAAATTGTTCTCGCATTTTTCCGTCCATTCAAACTTCTTTGTCTTACGAGTAAGTCGTGTCAAAGGGGCTGCGATCTTCGCAAAGTCCTGTACAAATCTACGATAGTAGCCGGCCAATCCTATGAAACTCCTTACCTCTGTGGGTGTGGTTGGCCTTTCCCAATTTGAGACCGCCTCTATCTTGGAGGGGTCGACCAATACTCTTTCTTTATTGATCACATGTCCTAAAAACTATACTTCATTCTGCCAGAATTCACACTTCGAGAATTTGGCAAATAATTGTTCCTCTCTGAGTATCCCTAGAGCTATCCTCAAATGCTCTGCATGTTCTGCCTCGGTCCTTGAGTACATTAAAATATCATCGATAAAAACTATCACACACTTGTCCAAGTACTTCTTGAATACTCTATTCATTAAATCCATGAAATCCGCTGGGGCGTTGGTTAATCCAAAGGACATTACCAAGAACTCATAGTGCCCATCCTGGTACGGAACGCGGTCTTGGGAATATCTTCGGGTTTAATCTTTAGTTGGTGATATCCAGTTCTTAGGTCAATCTTGGAAAAATAAACAGCATCCTTTAGCTGGTCGAACAGATCATCTATTCTAGGTAACGGGTACCTGTTCTTTATGGTTAGCTTGTTCAACTCTCGGTAGTCGATGCACAACCTCATGGTCCCATCTTTCTTCTTAACAAATAACATTGGTGCTCCCCACGAAGACACAATGGGTCTTATCATACCCTTATCCAAAAGTTCCTATAATTGGGTAGCTAATTCCTTCATTTCTAATGGGGCTAACCGGTAAGGTGCCTTTGAAACTGGCGTCGTCCCTAGGGCCAACTCAATAGCAAATTCAATCACTCTATCGGGTGGTAATCCCGGGAGGTCTTGTGGGAATACATCTTCAAATTCGTTGACTACCGGAATATCTTGCAAGTTAGGCACCTCCTTCTGCGTGTCCACCACATAGGCTAGGTAAGCCTCATTTCCTTTTCGTAGCATCTTATTGGCCTGGGCCATGGTCAAAATATGTCTTCTTTCTTCCCTGAGATATTCAACTTAACTTTCTTCCCCTTACAGTCTATCTGAGCATCATTGGTAGATAGCCAGTCCATTCCCAAAATTACATCAAACTCCCCTAATTTAAAAGGAATCAGATCAACACTAAACGATTGTTCCCCTATGCCTAACTCACAGGCGGGGTGAATCTAGTTAACAGGAATAATTTCATGGTTGGCTATTTCCACTTGTAAGGGTTCTATCAAGGGTTCATCCATAAGTCTTAATTTATGCGCAAAGTCCTTTGATATAAAAGATTTAGTTGCTCCAGAATCAAATAATATATTTACACTGATTGAATTTAGAGAAAGGGTACCTGTTATCACATCTGAGTCTTTCATAGCATCTTGGACTGTCATGTTGAAAGTCCTCGCAGTAGGTGGCTTATTAGAAGCGACTCTGCTTGCTCCTGAAGCTGCTGGTTTGTTCATTGGACATTCCCTCTTCCAATGACCCGGGCGTCCACACTGATGACAAGTGGTGGTTGGAATGACGGTAGGGACTGACGAAGGGCATTTGTCGGAATAGTGGCCCACTTGACCACACTTAAAGCAGGTTACTGACTTTCCCTTACACTCCCCAGAATGCATCCTTCCACAAGTGTTACAGGCTGGCAATGGGGGTCGAGACTGGGTGGAATAGGACATTCTTGACTTCTGGCCGCTCTAGCTCACATTCACACTCATTGGACGCTTAAACCCAATGCTCTTTCCCGATAGGGACACTGCTCCTCGATTAAATCTAGTCGGGAAGCTCCCTCCTGCGGAACCTCCACCCATGCTCATACTTTTCCTCTTTATTCCCTTTTTCTCTCTTTCCTTCTGCATCTGTTCACTTCCGGCTTCTGCAATTGTTGCCTTTTGCACCAGAGTGGCATAATCAGTAAGCTCAAGGATTGCCACCCTATTCTGAATCCACGGTTTCAGTCCCTGCTGAAACCTCCTAGCTTTCTTTTCCTCGGTGCTCACAAACTCCGGCACAAACCTTGATAACTCAGTAAATTTTGCTTCATACTCTACTACAGATAAGTTATTCTGCTTTAGCTCCAAGAACTTGAGCTCCATCTGGTTCTCCATAAACCTCGGGAAATACTTTCCCAAAAACATCTGACTGAATCTCTCCCAGGTTATAATAGCATATGTCTCCATGTTTTTCTTGCCTCCCACCAGTAGTTAGCCTCTCCTTTCAGAAGGTAGGTAGCAAATATAGTCTTCTATGCCTCATCGGTACTCAAAATCTCAAAGGATTTCTCCATTTCCTTTAGCCATGCCCTTGCCTCAACTGCGTCGGCTGATCCGTGAAACTCAGGGGGCTTAAGGGACTTGAAAGCGCTTAAAGAGTTTGCCACAACATTGTTATTTCCTTGAGGGGGTGGGTTGGGTTGACGTTCCAAGTTCTGCCTTAGTAGTTGCATGAACTGTCCCATGGGATCCATGCCTGGGTTTGGTACTAGTTGCTCAACCTCAGTTTCTCCTTCTTCAGCCTCTATCTCAAATCCTTCAACATCATATGTTTCCTCCTCCTCTTCATACAGGGAGTCATCCTGTTCAATATAATCCTCGTCTTCCTCTTCACTGTGTTCTTGATTCCTATCGTCCTGGTTATGGCTTCCCTGGTCCTCGAAATCCAGGGTTCGCCCTAGTCCCAATCTTTCTTGGCGGCATGATACTGATTATTTTTTGGGAAAATTCAACGTTAGGTCACAATCATACATAAAATTGCACCTTGCACAGTTCTATAATGGGGAGAATGTATCTCGCAATTCTATTATATTATGACAGTTCTAATAAGAAGTGCAGTAATGATAATGATAAAAAAAGTGATCTCATCACTAAGGAACTGAACTGAAAGGAAATAAATACATACATAATGCGAGAAATACATAGTTCGATCTGGTCAAAAGTACAACAGTGCTACAGCCATCTGCCCAAAAGTGATACACAAGAGTCTATATGTCTAGTCAGAGAAAGGGATGCTATATACAAGTCAACTATCCCGGAAAATTGGCTCTTACTATGGCCTCGACTAACTAGACGACTAGACTACCTCATCACTGGTCCTGAATCACTCACCGGAGCGGGTCAGCTCCCATACTCTTTCCATCGCACGACGGAAAATGTAGTCATCCTGCCTCCTAGAGATCCTGCCATGCCTGTCCCCCTGGAGTGATCGGAGTCTCACACGGGCGGTGAGCTCTATCCCATTCAGCTCCCTCCTCAGGGATCGGGGTATGGGAGCTCTAGCCTCATAAGCTCGGGCACGCCGACCAGTCCTCTCCACCTCCAACTCCCTCCTGACCTCATCCAGCCGGGCCTCAGCAACAGCCACTCGAGTCCTCTGTACATCCTGAACATATCTGCGAGCTAACAAAGACTGCCTATGGGCAGGGTCGAGATGTGGTGAATCCGGAGCCGCTGGGGGTGCCTCCTCGGTCTTCCTAGGCTCGGGAGTATGGGGCTCAGAGCTGTCATCATAGGGTCTCCAAGATAGTGGTGCAGGGGTAGGAGCTCTGACCACCGGGAGAGAAGGAGAAGGGGTACCAGTGTACTCTACCATAGCTCCGATATGCTCCTCAGCCACTAGGACCTCATCCGGGTCCTCCTCATCTGCAATCACAATAATCTCCGTCTCTGACTCCTCTGAGGGGTCCTACTCCTCCTCCTCCATCTCAGGCTCCTCCTGATCCTCGACATCTAGCAGTGCCTCATCATGCTCACGCTCGAACATCTCTGGGTCCTCTATCTCATGTGCCTACACATTAAACGGGCTAAGTTACTATCATGATACTTATAAGGGTTCCCGTAAGGGTTTTAACTGTCAGTGCTACTTTAAGTAGTTCGACTATGAACTTGGCAAGAGTTCTTATTATCTTTGTGAGTTTATTATTATATCGCCGCATCATCTCTGAGGTTTATAACGCTTGGCTCTGATACCATTTCTGTAACACCCCCAGATCCGGGGTCGGGGATCCGGGTCGTCACGGTCTTTCTTTCCACAATATCACTTAACTTAATTAATAATAAATAACCTCATGCTGTGACCCCACACTAACACACACCACAACACCTTATAGTCTCAGAGATGAAATTGAAATAAGTACAAGTCCTTGAATCCACAATTTAAAAGTTATTACAACCCAAAATGATTACTTGATAAGTTTACAGTTAATTGCCATTATCTGTCACAAGTTATAATTATACATAATTGGTTCCCAAAAGTAGAATGCCTGATCTACAAATAGATCTACCTCTACAGCTATAGCAGCTACGATATCAAAGGGAAGAGGCGGGACGCTTCCCACGCGCTTGCACTGGGTCTGCTTGAGTCTGGCCATCTTTCCTAACTGTTGTTGTGTGATGAAAAAATGAAGCAAGAGTGAGCATTACAGCTCGCAAGATAATATATAAGTGTAAACAGTAATGCAAGTATCTAAATGGATAACTTACTAGAAGCCTTTAACAAGTGTAAGGTAATTACTTACTAGATATAAGCTTAAAGGAAGATGAAGTTACCAATTACTTCACTATACTTATACCATTTTAGAAACCTACCTGAACTACTACTGTTCAAAGTATAATAAGTTTTCGAAGGTTCATTATATAAATAAAACTACAATATAAGACTTGACTAGATTCAATCTTTGAAATATTGTTTAAAGGAAATGAAGTTACGAGATACTTCATTCGATGGAAACACCATTATAACTGTTTGACCCTGTCAATGCTTCGGCAACCACCCATCTGTAGCCTTTCGATCGAAATGCTCCGGGTAGTGTTGCAGAAATATCCAACTGGATGATGAACTCATTACGGGAGTTTGCCGCGCCAGGAAGACCACTTACGATGATCAATCGCAGTAATGCAACTCCACCATTTTCAACATGTAGAGGAGAACCTGTCGGATTTACTTGTCAACCGAACACTGGACTCCTAAGGAATGGACCGTCTTAGCGGAACTTCCAGGCCATTTGGGCCAATATAATAAGGCTAGGCCGGTGCCATTCGACCACTTACGCCACTCCTAGTTCAGATGAAATCTATGACTCTGAAACGTAAAGCTCGTCCCCCCTTTCCCCAAGTAGAAACTTGTTGATACGGCTCCACCAAGAAGTCGTATCTAGTTGGAAAGGAAAACTCACCGATATTTCCCAGGCGGTGCCTGTTAATGGATTAACTTGTTCTAAGAATTTTACTTCCCGAGTGTTGGGTAAGTAATCAAAAACTCTTTTATCAAAACAGCAACCTTGTTGCGAATATAAAATACACCACAGAGCCGGATCCCTCAGGTTTTGAGCGAGTATTTAAATCCCCTTCGAAAGGAGAATCTTAAATATAAAAATGAGTTTTGGGATCCGCCCTAACTTTTAAAATCATTTTGAAGACTCGAAAACATTTTTAAGAATGTTTGGAGTAATGCTGATTTAATGAAATAAATCAGTCCCGATATATTAGAAAATATCTGAATATTATTATCCAAATAATATTCCCATAAAGGATAATCTTTATAAAAATAATTGAAGTAGAAGTTTTAAAACTTATACTTAAAACGAATATTAAATAACAAAAGATATACTTATACGAAAGTACGATCTTTATTTGTATAATCGAAAATAAGTTTGATTATCGAAACCTTATTCTTTAATAAAATAAAGAATATTATTTAGTAAATAAGCGGAGTCATAAGTCCTCGAATGAATATTCAAAATAATATTCATTAAATAGAATAAACGGAGTCATAAGTCCTCGAATAAATATTCAAAATAATATTCATTAATTAAAATAAAGTTATCGAATAAACCTTATTCGATTAATAGTTTTGAAAACTATATCTATATATATATATATATGAATATATATAATATACTCGGGAACATCGACTCCCGATTTTAGAAAATGTTCATATTTCGGTCCCCTATACTAAGGGTATACGCAACTACTGCCATCTCTAGCATAGGTATTATGCAACTTATAAGCATTTGAATCAACGATTAGATAACAAGATTATGAAACAGACATGCATATATACCATATCAGCATGCTCCAATATATCACAGGGTTTGCTAATAACAATCATGCATCTATCACAGGATAATGCATGTACGTATATACATCACAACAACAGTATAACGGGTAGAAAACTTGCATGAGTGACTGGGGGTGATAAAAGGCTTGGGACGAGTCTGGTAACCTATAAACAACATATAAGTTGGAATTAAACCAAAGTCGCTTAAGAATCTATACTTT
The DNA here is from genome assembly GCF_009905375.1 of Apium graveolens. Taxonomy (NCBI): domain Eukaryota; kingdom Viridiplantae; phylum Streptophyta; class Magnoliopsida; order Apiales; family Apiaceae; genus Apium; species Apium graveolens. The sequence goes on from NC_133652.1 coordinate 105,565,182, forward strand.
AACCAATTAGACCCTAACGTTCGCTTTTGCGCTTAACGATTCACTCAAGTCGCTCGAGTACCCTCGGCTCCACCATTTTTAATAAATTAACCATTAAGATTTTTAAGGTGATTCTTTCGCGAGTACCCTACCAACTGCCTAAACCACTTTACATAATTGTCTTATACTCCGATTAGTCATTTAAGGGCCTTAACTAAGGTTTCAAAGTAAGGTGAGGGGTAATAGTTCATTCGCGAAACGCCGTTACTTAAAACGGTCGTTTCTCCTAAACCGTACATTGGATTTAAGAGAACCACATATCAAAATGAAGCTCGTAACAGGAAATATCTAATCATGGCAATGGTCAAAACCTAACAGTGAGTTCACGGGTCCTGCTGTTAAGAACAAAAGCAGTCTAAGGTAAATCGGGCATTACGACGACTATGTTTACACGATTACCAAATTTTATACTACTCCAAATCAATCCACAATCAACCCACAATCATTACTACAACCAAACTCCATCCATACACTACTACAACAGCCCCAACATCTCAAGATTTCCAATTTATACTACTTCTCAATCATGAACTAAAAGCTTACTTAAGTTCATTAACTAATAATCAAGATTTACAACTCCAAAAACATTACAAAACCAACCAATCTCTAAATATACAATAATCATGCCTCTCATGAACTATACTACTCATAACAAGCTTTTAACATTCAATAATAATGCTAGGTTAAGAGATTATACCTTCCTTGAGAGTAGGAGTAACTAATGAGCTTGAAACAACCTTGGAAAATCCTTACTAAAGCTTTATCTAAACAAAAACACAAGATCAAAATTTCAAGTTCTTGAAAAACACTATTCACTCTCTTCTTTGTGAAGGAATTTGAAGCTTAGATTCATAGGATATCTATATCTATGTACAAGGAACCTTAGATAATTACCTCACTAATTAACAAAGCTTGGAACTTGAATTTGAATTTTATTTCCTTTGAAAAAGAAAAGAGGCCGAGAGCTTCTTCTTGAATAATGAAAGTCAACTTTGTGTTTTGTGATTTGTGATTTGTTTTGCTTGGTTATTTTGTTTTTTTTGCTTAATTACCTTTTAACCATGGTAAAATTTGCGTGGCTTGTAATCAACCAACAATTCCTTCCCTTTTGTTCATGCTTATGTCATCCTCCTATGTCATCTTCCCACACTTTTCCTCTTCTTATTGTTGTGATGACATCATCATCACTAATCTCTTTGATTAACTCCTAATTACTTGGCTAATGATTGCTGATCTGTTATACGGTTCGCTTAACTTTCGTTTTCGTTTATCGTTTGAGGGATTATACCCGGGATCTTATTACTTGGGTTTCCTTAACCTTTCTCAATACATTATATTTCTTTTATGATCCTCTCTTATAATCCTTGAATTTAAATCCTTTTTATCCTGTTACCTTGTACTCAATTCTTTCGGTATCTGGTGGATTTTCGGGAAAAATCAAAGTGTTCGAATTTGGATTCTGACGATCTTTACATACATTTATATACCATATAGAGTACTAATAAGATCTCAGAATAACAATAAAAGAACCTCTACAAAGTGTGGCATGAAAAGTTTTCTTATTCAGCATAATCAACAAAAACACTATTCATAAGGGTTACAAAAAGTTCAAAATTTTGGGGTAATTACAGGAAAGACCCAAAACTCCTACAGAAGTGAGAAGTTTTCTGGGATTAGCCGGATATTACAGGAGGTCTGTGCAAGATTTTTCTAAGATTGCTGTCCCATGAACGAAGTTGACAAGAAAGAACAAGAAATTTGTATGGACGGAAAAGTGCGAGGGAAGTTTTCAAGAGTTAAAGAAGAGGTTGGTAACCGCCCCAGTGTTAGTGTTACCAGATGAAAAAGGGGAATTTGTGATATTCAGTGATGCTTCATATAAAGGACTTGGATGCGTGTTAATGCGTGTTAATGCAACAAGGAAGCTCAAGCCGCACGAGCAAAAGTATCCAACGCATGATTTGGAATTGGCAGCAATTGTGTCTGCCCTTAAGATTTGGAGGCATTATTTGTACAGGGAAAAGTGTGAGATTTATACGTATCATAAGAGTTTAAAGTATATCTTTACTCAGAAAGAATTGAATATGAGACAAAGAAGGTGGTTAGACTTGATCAAAGATTATGATTGTGCGATAAACTATCATCCTAGAAAGGCAAATGTGGTGGCCGACGCTTTAAGTCGCAAGGAAAGGTTGAATATGTTAACGTCATCGAAAGAATTAATCAAGGATTTTGAAAAGATGGAAATAGAGGTGCATACTCCAGAATTTGGAGGTGAAGCTATATATGCAATGTCATTTCAACCTGAAATTTTGGAAAAAGATTCGATGTTGTCAAGAGCAAGTGATGAATCGCGAAAAGGATAAGTTGAAAGGAGAAGAAATTAAAGCTCAAAAGGATGTAAAAGGAATATACCGTGTTAACTCACGTAATTGGATACCTAATGTTGTGGAACTAAAACACGAGATTTTGCAAGAAGCGCATAACTCGAGATTTCCAATTCACCCTGGAAGTACGAAAATGTACCAGGATTTAAAAGGAATCTATTGGTGGCCAAACATGAAGAGGGAAATTACAGAATGGATAAGTAAATGTTATACATGCCAAAGAGTCAAAGCGGAACATCAAAGGATGAGCGGATTGCTTCAGCCACTGGATATACCTGAATGGAAATGGGAGCATATATCGATGGATTTCGTGGTAGGATTACCTAAAACCAAGACAAATCATCATGCGATTTGGGTGATAATCGATCGATTGGCAAAGTCAGCACATTTCTTGCCGATAAATGAAAGGTTTTCGTTGGAAAAGTTGGTCAAATTGTATTTGGATGAAATTGTGATGCGTCACGGAGTCCCTGTATCTATCGTATCTGATAGAGATCCAAGGTTTAACTCGAGATTTTGGCGACAATTCCATAATCATTTGGGAACTAAGTTGAAAATGAGTACGGCATATCATCCGCAGATAGACGGACAAAGTGAAAGGACAATTCAGACAATTGAAGATATGTTGCGAACCTGCGCAATAGATTTCAAAGGAAATTGGGACGATCATTTGCCGTTGATTGAGTTTTTCTACAATAACAGTTATCATGCGAGTATTGGCATGTCGCCTTATGAAGCGTTGTATGGAAGAAAATGTATATCCCCTTCATATTGGAATGAAGTTGGTGAGCACAAATTAATTGGCCCAGAGCTAGTTCAACAAACGAAGGAAAAGGTAGAAATGATTCGAAAGAGATTAATTGCAGCTCAAGATCGACAAGCAAAGTACGCAAATCAAGAACAAAAAGATGTGCAATTCGAATCTGGAGACAAAGTCTTATTAAAGATATCTCCTTGGAAGGGTTTAACCCGATTCAGAAAGAAAGGAAAGTTGAGCCCTAGGTATATTGGTCCATTTGAAGTATTGCGACGAGTTGGGAAGGTGGCATATGAATTGGCACTACCTCTGCTAATGCAACATCTGCATAAAGTATTTCATGTATCTCTTTTGAAAAAGTATAATGCTGATGCGAGCCATGTGATCGAGTTGGAACCAGTGGAAATCCAACCAGATTTGTCTTATGTGGAACAACCAGTTCAAATTTTGGACCGAAAAGAGAGGACACTCAGGAATAAAGTTGTACCTCTAGTTAGAGTATTGTGGAGAAATCCGCTAGTCGAAGAATTGACTTGGGAATTAGAAAGCGAAATAAAAGAAAAGTATCCCCATCTATGTGCTTAGACTAGATTCTAGGGACAGAATCCTTTTAAGGAGGGTAGATTGTGATGACTGAGAATTTTGCGACGTAATTAAGTCAATGAAGTATGCTTTATGTGATGTGATTATAATTATGTGACTAAGTGCTGATTAATTATCTTTTCTGTATATTAGAATATAGGAGCGTAAATAAAAACGTTCCAATTTAAAGAGTCAGCTTAGGAGTTAAGCTGTGTTGTCGGACCGTCAGGTAGAACGGAACCCGTCCTAATAAGGAGTTAAAGAATATAAAATGTGAATTATGTGGGATTGAGTGAAATGAATGTTTAAATAAAGTATTTCGTCCTAAGTGACGTGTCGGTCGATAATGATAATGAGAAGCGTAATCGAAACGTTGAGCGTCGGGCCGTCAGGCTGAACGTGACCCGGTACGCATAAAAAGGATAAAAGATTAAAGAAGGACAAATTCTCTGATCAGACATGAGTTGTTATGTGACCGTATATGTGTGATTGCTTGTCTGTGTGCATGAGTATGTGCTCTATGACATTTTTATGAATTTAAAGGAATTATTTGATTTAAATAAAGGTTTATTTAACCTTCATGCATTTTTATAAAATTATCTGAGTAAGATAAAAACATGGGATTTGTTTTGTTATCTTCATAGTGGTCCTAGAGACTTTTTAAAAATAATGAATGGATTTATTTGGTGGTCATTGCATTTTAATTGATTTCTATGTGGAAAAATGTTATTATTAAGGCGAGCTTGCGAAATTCATATAAAATCAACCGTCCGCTCAAAAATCTATTATGAGTAATGGTTGAAAAGCTAATTTTGAGATCTACGTATTAAAATTGTCACTTATAATAATTTTCGACTTTCCGAGAGAGATATATTTAATATTTGATTTTTATTATATTTGAGTAAAAAGAAAGAATTAATTAGGCATAAAAGGGATTTAATAGATTACTAAAATTCCCTTGCCTTTGATAGTTATAAACACCCCCCCCTTTTTCTTTCTTTCTTTCCCGTGAGCACCCTTCCCCCCCTCTCCCTCATTTTCTTTTCTCTCTCACTCTCTCTCTCAAACACTCTCACTCTCTCTCTCGGCTCTCCATCTCTCTTCTCTCTCTCTTGCATGCACACTCAAACCTCACTTAAACTCAAAGATATTGCTCTCTTTAGTCTCTATTTTCGGTATACATCTCAATTTCCATTTGCATGTAAGTATTGTGTAAGTGTTTTGATGTTGATCTCTATGATTGTGTTCAAGGAAATTGATTTCTTGATACAAAACTAAAAGAGTGGATTCAAGTGGATTATGTGGTTTAAAACTCAAGAGGAGGCCCGTTTCGGGCTCTCTTAAGTTTGACCACCACCGGCTATGATCCAAGGAGAGCCGGTGGAGTTTTTATGATATGATAATTTGATTTTTAAGCTTTGCATGTTTTGGTTTCTTGAAGGTTTGAAAAAGGGTTTTGTATTTTTAGAAACTTAAGTATGTGATTGATAAATGGATTGCATTGATTGTTTTAAAAAGAGAAATTGGATGTGTGTAAATGATTTGTTGCTTAGAAAATCAAAAATTAAGGTTTGCATGTTGGGTTATAATTCGGCTTTGTGCTAATTAAAAAGCGGAATTGAATTTGATGACTTGATCTTAGCTTATTTAGTATATAAAGTAATTGCATGTTGGTTTTAAAGAAGATCAAGTTATGCATGTCAATGTTTAGTCCTTGGGCTGTGAATTTTGGATTTTTGCCGAATAGAAAATGTGTTTAGAAGGGATTAATTTGATGATTAAGTGGATGCATGTTGATTGAATGAATTGATTAAAGTTGAAGTCACTAGGTAATGCTTGGTTTTGGTGTTTAATGAATTGAATGACTAAGTAAAGATTTAAAACAAGTTGGGATTGTAATTTAAGACTTTGCATGTCAAAATTTATCCTTGCGTGCATGATTATTGGAAAAACCCGAATGGGTCTTAGGCTTAAAAAGAGAATTAAGTTGATTTCTTTGCTAATTATCTTAGTGGCTAGTGAGAACTTGATTGCATGACCATGATTGGGTGGTGTTTATGTTCGAATTTTGATAATCAAAAGGAGGTGTTGATTTTCGATTCTTAATGTGATTATGATTCGGATTTTTGATGAAAAATGATGAAGTTTAATTGCGTAAATGACTCTTGTGATTTATATTATTTGTGTTTGATTATATGAGATTGAAATTGAGTATACGTGGGCCGAATGGTATATAAGTAGAAAAGCGACTGATTTGATTTCCAATACCTTGCTAAGTGATTGCATGTGAAATCCTAGGAGATATGTGATTCATTTGTGTGATTGGTTGTTGTTATGGTTCGAATTAAGGAATAAAAGAAAAAGGGAATTAAATGGTTTGTTATTAAAGAACTATAAGTGACAGTTATGGTCGCAAAAGGTTTAGTTGTGAATAAATCATGTACTCGTAAGAGTTATATTGGTGTGATTTGAGAAATGGTTAAGGTCAAGCAAGTACGCATCGATCGATAAGTATATATAAAGATATAAAGGTTAAGAGTAAAATATATATGACGTGTGATGTGCTATGTGCTTATATGTATAAGCTATATTCGTATACTCGAGTCAAGGATATAATCGAGTTATCGTATTGAGTGATCGTTCTGGGAATGAGAGTTGAGAAACTGATTAAGGTTTTGGTTTTTTATTGTAGATTCGGAGCGTGAGGGCATTTAGGATAGGAAACGAAAGGGTATACTAGGTGGCAGTAGTTCAATCTTCAGGAAATCAAATTCAAGCAAGTAACTCTCATTACTTGTGAAAATGATTATAGAGAGGTTGATGTTCATACCATGTAGAGTATGAATTGTTAATTAATGAACTCTGTTAATGACTTGAGATATCCTGTTTTGATTATGATATACTGTTATTGATAAGCTTACTGATTCAACCCTTTGATAACCTATCCTTTCTGTTCAAGTTATTTATTAAGTCTTGAATTGTATTGAACCCTATAATTATCCTTGTGAACCCTGTTTAATGATACTTTATTTCCTGATCACCCTATTGGTCCCTAAACAGATGTTGATTCCTCTAACTTAAGTACCTTGTTATCCTTGATACCGAATCCTTAAGTATTGTTCCTTCCTTATCTTTGAATCACTCCCTGAACTTTGTTTTCTTAAAATTTGACTTAAGAATGAGTTTCGACTCGAAAGAGTCTGAATGATTTCATATTCTTGGTAATGAAATGGATTTTAGAAAACCTATTTGTTTTTCCAACTCAAGGTTTTCCAAACGAATTCCTGATGGATTGGATTGGGACGTAAGAGGCTAGTGGGACTAGTCCAGTCATGGTAAGAGGCTAGCGGGGCTAGTCCAAACTAAAGCTGAAATTATGCCGATTGGTACCTTAAAGACCAGATGGAGGTCGGTACGGGCTGATCACCCGTATTATAATGAAATGGAAAGATAAAGTGATCCAATCAATGGTTCTAAATGATTATTTAAAAGGGAACTAAAACTTTCTGTTCAGTAAATTGATTCTTCAAAATGAAAATGGTTTATAATGTTTTGAAAATAGTTGATTATGTTAATGTGATGCTTAAAGCTCGAGAACCCTGATTCTTAAATCTGTTGATCATATGATTGATTCCATATAATGAAATATTGTTGATTTCCTCTTTTTGAAAGATCTATTCTGATCCTTTAATGATTTGTGATGAATGTCGGCTTTCGTCCTGCATTGAGCCTTGTTCCTTGAAAGCCCCACATTATCCTTCAAAACCTTTCCTTAACCCAAAAGCTGGAAATCTGCCACCTAGAACAAATAAAGTAGAATGCCCTGAGTTTGGTAAAGTATATTGTGGATTGATATCGTAGAACTGCTTTATAGTTACTTGCTGAGTTTTATACTCATATGTTTTGTTTTAATCTAACCATGGCAGTTAAGCAAGAAGATGACCAGGCTTAGGCGCACTGCTCGTAAGAGCGTACCTGGTGGTCCCTACCGTGTTGAGGGCTTCCGGTTGCCAGAGCAGGTAGTGGTATTTTTGAGTGAGCACGCGCCTAGAAGAAATCTGTAAAGATAAAATGGGTTATCTGTCGGTTCACAGCCGGAATCGATATTGTCTATTTAATAATATTTTGGGGTTGTAAGTTATATTTTATGATTGGTAGTTGTAATCTTGTCTCATACTTTATCCTGTTGATCCTGTTAGAAGTTAATCGGGGTTTATGCTTATTTAATTATTAGATTAAAGGTGTGTGAGTCCTCATTTCCTAACCCCGAGATTGAGGGCGTCACACTCGGGGTCGTGGTCCTCCAAAGATTGCATTTATCACCGGTCCCCTGGGCTGGAGATTTCGACTCTTATCGTCTTGATCCCTCCTACGATCATCAAAATTCTTTCTTCCATTGTTATTCCTATCTCCTCCATCTCCATTATACTTGCTCAGCCTTCCTTTTCGAATGAGGAACTCTATTTCATCTTTCAATTGTCTACACTCATCGGTGTCATGACCAGCATCCTTGTGAAACCTGCAATATTTGCTTTTATCCAACTTGGTAGGATCAGCCTTCAGGGGCTTTGACCAACGAATATCTCTATCTTTCTCAATTTCCATCAAGATCTGACTTCTAGGAGCGTTCAACTTAGCATATTCAGTGAACTTTTGTCCAGGTCCTCCCTTCTTCGGGATTGAATCATTGCTTTGCTCAGTTCTAGGATACTTGTCCTTAGCAATATATTCCAGATCAGTCTTTCGCTTCTTGCCACCAGTAGGCACGTTATTCACTACCGTCTTCCTCATGCTTTCCTCCACTTTGATGTACTTCTCAGCCCTATCTTGGAGCTGTAACATGCTTTCAGGGGGGCGCTTGGCTAATGATATCTTGAAGAACTCATCCCTAGTTACCTGCTGCAGTGCTATCATAGCTACCTTGTCATCAAGATCTGGGACTTTCAAAGCCTCTTTAATGAAACGGTTCAGATAGTCTCTCAAGGACACTTTTGCTCCTTGCACAATGCTCATGAGGGATGCTGAGCTTTTCTCATGCACTCTCCCACTGATGAATTGCTTAATAAAAGCTTGACTTAGCTCTCTGAAGGACCCAATAGAATTTGGAGGAAAACGGCTATACCATCTTTGAGACATTCCCGACAGGGTTTGAGGAAAGGCCCGACACTTAATAGCGTCGTTCACGGGCTGCAGCAATAGTGCATTAGAGAATGTCCTGACATGATTAGTGGGATCTCCAGTGCCATCATAATCTTTGATGGTGGGCATCTTAAACTTTCTCGAGATATTGGCATTCATTATCTCTTCAGTGAACGGTGGAGTGGGATCATCGGGATCTCCTAGAGGCAGAAGATCACTTGGATCAGCCCTTGGGACAACAATCCTTCTTTGCAGCGGACCATCCAGGTCTATGATAGGAGGATTTCTCCTCCTTGGAGGTAGTGGGGGTCTTGGGGTCAAGTGCGCCTCCAGATCACGCTTCAGCCTTTGTATATCAGCCTCATGAGCCCTGATTCTTTCATGCACTTCTTGGGGATTCGTCCATTGGGTGCTCCTAGGACGATGGTTACCATTAGGCATCGGCTCTTTACCAGCATGCCTCCTTCTTGGGGCCACATCATCATCCGAAGATTTAGAGTCTCTCTCAGTGTAAGGGCCAGAGTATTTTCGATCCTCCAGGATACGAGCCAAACCACATATATATTGGCGCGTCTGCCCTTGTGCTTCACTCCGACTAGCATGTCCACTTCCTCCAACCTCAGGGTATAGGGGCATCACATAAGGGGGGTTAGTGGTCACAATAGTAGAATACTCATACCCAACAGGTCGAGGATTCACAGGTGCATGTAGCTGTTGAAGTTGGAAATTCGTCCCTTGAGGAACCGGGGGATTCGTCCCTTGTGGTTGAGGCTCAGATGCCCCTATCTGGGTTCCTCCTTGGGCAGAGGCATAGGACGAGTGTGGGGGTATCTCCACCGTTGATGAAATCGTTGGAGTTGTTCCAGCTGGTGTTCCTTCAGGGACGCTGTTTCTACTCTGTATTCTCGCCATGGTTGTTGTTATGCTTTCCCACAGACGGCGCCAAATGTTATGGATTACAAAACTATGGTGTATTAATTATTGTATTTATTACTAGGGTTCGGGAGCTCAAGGCCTTTAATGGCTGCTCTCGTGTTTCATAACTTAACTCTGCCTTGACGAGATGCCTACGTATCTCTGTGAATTAGAGAATCAAGCCAAAAAACGTAGTTCTGAGAGGAGGGGTGAGTCCCTTTATATAGATGTTGGGAGTTCTTGAATTGGACTAGGGTTAGGAGACTTGTTGAACAAGTCTCAGACTTCGAATAGACTTTGAAGTCTTAAAATGAAGGAATCAAACTCATTGTTGGTGTAGGTGCCCTCAAGACTATCTTTCATAGATTTATATTACTGATTACACTCATTTAATGAGCTGTTAATCTTCCCTTTTTATTAATTACGAAATTAATAAATAATCAGGACTTTGGACCTCATTAATTGGGCTTCGTTAGTGGACCATATCAGGTCTAATTAATTTAACATTAATTATATTTCTAGGCTAGTTTTAGGCCCATATCAAAAACATATAAATCTCATATAATATATCAAAATTTACCTATAATAATATTTATGCACAAAAATAATTTTAAAATAGTTCAAATTAATTATTAATTAATCATTACTCTTCATCCTCCAATACCCCATTAATGTGCCTCTTTTTACAATACGGATAAAAACATCCCCTCTAAATTTTTTATCCCCCGATCCTTTCTTAGACTTTTGATAAATTTTGTCAAGCAGTTGTCTACTCACCTTGCAAGTTGAAACATGAGGCAACCTATATCTCTATGATCGACCTATTTGTAACCCTATAAGGCTAGTTAACCCATCTGGTTTCACTGTGAAATGATCTTGAACCCGACAGGTAAATTACTAACACCAAATGTCCCATAATCTTATGATCGTTGATCTGCATTTTGTAAATCATATGTCTACAAACATATGTATATAAGCATGATTAGCAGTCGTATTTTTACAATACACTGAACTTAGTGGAGCTAGGATGTTCGGTATCAGAGAATTTTTTTATACACAGGCCGTCTCAGAAGTTGAATTTGAATAAAAATGATAAAAGTCCTCGTACATGTGGGCGCAATTGAGCTTCACTGCATTTAATGTAATTTGGAAGTCTTCTTTTATAGGCTATATAAACAGTCCGGTCGCTTTATGAAGTTGATGGAGCCTTTACCAAGTATATATATATACCAATTATGTCGACCAAAAAAGTTTGTGACAGTAGTTTATAACTGTATTCCGAAAATGGTAAAAGATTAAATATTTGCGAACCCTTGCAAGGCATTCTTACTCGGTTTACACAGCGGCTCAATAATCAGTTCACGAATTGTATTAAATATTCACATATAATTAAATCATCCTTTTTTTGGGTATGTTTTGTGCAACTTTGTTATGTTATGTTTTGCTGATTTTTTGATAATGCTAAAATTAGTTATTTTAAGGTCATTTCAAGGATTGATAGAATAATTAAATTTAGTCAACGATCAAATTTATATCTCCGTCTCTCTGGGCCCTCTCCCTCATTATAATTCGAAAATAAGAAATTACATTGAACTATAAATTTAAATGTTCCAAAGTAAAACTCTATTTAGAAGTCAGGGTGGTCCTTTTTATAAAGAGCTAGTAAGTACCTTTTTAGGGTCCTTAAACAGAGGTTACACACTTACAACTGTGTACATAGCTGCATCCGTAAATATTTTTTTCATTTATACCGAACACGTTTGTAATTCATATTTTTAATATTTTTCATTTACACACTTACAAGACGTTTGTACTCTAATTGTTAATAATTTTAATTTCGTATTAGTATAAAATATAAAACTTCATTTTATTAAAATACTCATAAATATAAATTCAATAACATTACTGATGACTATATATTAGACGTAAATTATTAATCAATCATTTGCCATGAACAGTATAAAAGTCAAAACTAGAAACAGAGAGTGTAATACATAATAAGTAAACATGCATATTGGTGTTTTGGACTAATTATCAGTGTTGTAAAAAGCGCATTAAGCGGACGATTAAGGGGAGGCTTAAGCGGACGCTTAAGCGGGAGCTTAAGCGGAATCGGAGGTCAAAGCGCTTGGATTAGTGCAAAATCGGATATTTAAGCGTTTAATAAAATTTAAGCGGGTTTAAGCGGTTCTAAGCGGAATTAAGCGGATTTTGACCGACTAAGCGGTTTTTGACCAATTAAAAGGGGAATTAAAAATAATTAGAAAAAAATAAATCTTATTTTTAAAAAAGGTATAATTTGATATTTTTTTAAATGTTACCTATATTTTTTAAGTTGATTATGACTTTGTGAATGATTATTTTATTGATTTATTATAATACGTGAATGTTATCTATTTATTCAAAATAATATTCATTACTTTTAATATATACATATTTATTATTTATTTATAATTCGATTAAGCGTCCACTTTTAAAACCGTTTAAGTGTCCGCTTTAGCGCTTAAGCGCTAAAAGGTGCCCTCACCGTTTAAATCCGATTTGCGCTTTTTACTAATTATCAAACACTACTTTTTTTATAAAGAATTGAGGGTTCAACTCTTATCTCCGATGATAAATTTTTTGAGGAAGACTGTCGGTTCTTCATGAGCTTCTATAATGGACTTGCAAGTTAATCTATTTCAGTGAGAGATATTCGTGATTTACGTACTGTTCGTATGTACAATATATTCAATTTAGTCCAGACTTATTTTTTCGATTTGTATTTGTGGGGTTCTATTTTTTTTAAAGGAGGGTATATTAGTCGAAGAAAAAAGAAGCGTTACAGTCAAGTTGGAGCTATAAATTAAATTATTTTAAGTTGCTTTCTTCTCCCATTTCATCAATTTTATAATGCAGATGAGGTTGCAAATAAATCTCCTGTCTATTATTCCCCTGCTAATTAGAACCAGTCGCGCCAAGACAATAGATTCATATACAAGGTACACAATCATTCCAATTCCCCGCTCTATAAACAATTCAATTTTGTCGCATCCGTCAAGTTGCAAGGCCATGTCTTTGATATTTAAACTTCTTAATTTTATCCAAATCTATTCACAAATTCACTTAGTTGTGGTGTGGGTCTTCAAAGCTCCATCTCTAATTTAAACTTTCTTTTCAATAAAAAAGAACAAAATAAAATATCCTAGTTTTTATCTATAAATAGCATAGCCCTTTAATCATTTACTTCCATCACAAACTAGCCCTTTAATTTCTCTTTACAAGATTATAAACTAGCTAATCGTTTCCCTTCTTGTGATGGCTTCAAAGGTTTTAGCATCAAGCACCGCTCTTGTTTTAGTCTTGAACCTTCTTTTTTTCTCTCTGGTCACTTCTACTACTCCTTGCCCTCCACCACCGAAACCTAAGTCACCAAAATGCCCGTGCACAACGCCAACCCCAAAACCCCCGGCAACACCTACTCCTAAAACCCCGACAACACCAAGTACTCCAAAATCTCCCACAGCACCAACCCCGAAAGGTCCAACCTGTGACGGTCTTAAGTTGGGTGTTTGTGCTAATCTTCTTGGAGGTTTGCTTGGTCCTATCCTTGGATCCCCAGATAAGCAGCCATGCTGTAGTCTCCTTCAAGGCGTTGCTGATCTTGATGCAGCTGTTTGTCTTTGCACCGCCATTAAAGCTAATGTCTTGGGTATTAAACTCAATATACCGGTTGCTTTGAGCTTGCTGCTTAACTATTGCGACAAGAAAACTCCCGATGGCTACAAATGTAACTAAGTTCTTATATATGCACGCTTCAGTGTGCATGCATGTCAGTGATGTCATTTTATATATGTTACACTTCAACTCGGAGAGTAATATATTATATATGTTACACTTACACTTCTATATATATGTGCATGTAATGTTAAGTCATGTTTTGAATTATAGAGGGAGGCACCTTGCCTTCTTTTAGGTCTGTAAGATCTTACTGTATCCTTTTCTATTCAGTTTCATTATCAACAAATAAATGAAATAGTTCTCCTCCTTCATCTACTTTAATATTCTGGCATTCGTTTTCTGTAATACATTATTATATTCAACTCACTTAGTCTGAGATCCCGTTTTCACAGATTTAACAGTACGAGTTGAGATTAACTCGGCACATGTGAAGGTTAATATACCATAATACAACATAATACATAACATAACCTACACATGTAAAACCCTAATACTTCTAAAGCAGTATTATTACTTCGTACATGGCATGTTACAGTTTCTTCCCCAACCTTATTGAAAATTCAGTATACAAAGATCAATGCAGAGTCATCTACATAACTAGAGTAAATTGGGAGAGTACAGTCTGTTCTCTGTAGTCTATACATGCGATATCCTCGATCCATTCTTACTTGTTAAACAGAACAGGGGTAGAATACAATTGGCGATCATACATCATATCTTTATACATACGGCTTAGCTAGATTTCTGTATCTGTAGTACTAAATAGCCATCCAAAACAGAAAAAACAGAAGACAACTGAAGCCTAGCATTATAAGGATAGAAAGCAGGAAAAATAGGCGCGGCAGCTACATCTCCACAAGTCAACTTTTAAATTAATTAACGTTGTCGCCACGCTCTCTCAATAAATTTTCAGACAATAGCAATGGTTACCTCGCAGTAAACAATGTTTTAATTGATTATTTAATACAATAATTGAAACAAAATTGCACATCTTCTTCTTCTTTTTTGGGAAAAAAAGATACAAATTTCATTTCTAGGAAATGTCATACATAAGAGCCTTCAACGACACATTGAAGCACGTAACACGTTTTGAAAATTTAGAAAACATGTTTTTTTAGCTATTAAATGAGAGAATAACCTGATCTAAAATCAAGAATAATACGCATTACTGGAAAAAGGGGCTAAATTCAACCGGCCAAAAATTCAACCGGATCCTGTTTAATTTATAATCAACTGCGTAACTACTTTGACTGAGCCCTAATTTCAACCGAATATATTCAACCGACCTTAAATTCAACCGATTAAATACAACCGATGCTAAATTCAACCAATTATATACAAACGTTATTAAATGCATCCGGATACGGTTGATTTTGTTTAAAACAATATTTCACATGGCGCGGAAATTCCCTCCAAAAAACTAAATTCAACTGATTAAATTCAACCAGTCTAAAATCCAACCGCATCTGGTTGAATTTGGGAAATCAAAAAATTCGCCGCGCGGCAAAATTCCCACCAAAAACCTAAACTCAACCGGGTATATTCAACCAGACTTAATATAACCGTATCTGGTTGATTTTGTTTAAGCTAATATTTTAGCGAGTGGGAAACTTCCCTCCAAAAAATATATTCAACTGATTAAATTCAACCAATATTTATTGAAATTGTAAAAACACGTTTTATTTTGGGGGGAAGTTTCCCACCAGATTGTAAATTCAACCGATAATACACTCGGTTGAATTTATAAAAATAACCGAATATGGTTGAACAAAAATCCACTTACTGAGTTAAAATCAACCACTTGTGGTTGTATTAGCCCATAATTAATTATCGTACATAACTACCATTTTCAACCATATCTGGTTGAATTTGTTTAGTGAATTTGTAAACCCTCCATTTCCTTTCCACAGCATCCCTTTTCTTTTGCTTTATTGACCATTTTCATTCCTATCTTTTTCTCCATTGAGCTCCAATTTTTCAAATGTACATGTACAAGTAAGTTTTATTTTATATTTATTTTAGATCTTGTTGCAATAATTATATCAATTTTGTCAATTATTTCAATATTACATATTTTTTTACATGAAATGATGATAACATTCTTACTTAGTTAGAAAATATTTATGTGATTATTACTTGCTCTTGAGTATGTTAAAATAATTGAAAAAATATAAAGTGTTGTATAGATTGATGTTATTAATTATATTAATAATGTTTTTGTCTAATTTTTTGATATTGTTAGGTTAATTAAAATTGGCTACTTAGTTTCGTCAAGAAAAAAATAATTTCTTAGTTTGGAATGTAACCACAATAACTACTTAAATTTTATGTGATATTTATAGATGTCATCCGACCGAAGTTGGAAGCATCGGAGGTTCGATGTCAGGAATAATATAACGGAGGAATACAAACTTGGTGTACAAAATTTCATGAGAGTTGCTTTAAAAAGTGATGAGGTTGATTCACAGGGGAGGATAAAATGCCCATGTAAGGAGTGTGGAAATATATGGCACAAGTTACCCGATAATGTAACTTACGATTTGTATCGATACGACATTATGAAGTCATACACTACATGGTTATTTCATGGTGAGAAGCATAGCTCTCGGGTTGAAGCCGAAACATATTCGGGTAATACTCGTCGTAGAGATAATGACATATACGATGCACGTGATATGCTTAGAGACTTCCCAGATGCACATGAAAGTTTTTGAAATGGTGAGGAGGAACTCAATACAACAGTAAAAAAGTTTTATGACATGTGGGATGGTGCTTTTGAACCACTTTATCCAGATTGTTCTAGTTCTACCACTTTATCATTCGTGAACAAGTTGTTGTATTTTAAGAACAAAAATGGTTGTAGTAATAAGGGGTTTGATGAGTTACTTTAACTTATTGGATCAGTTCTGCCCGAGAAACACAGTCTACCCCATACCTATTATGATGTGGAAAAATATTAGTGGATTGAACATGGGATACGAAAAAATTGATGTTGTTGTGAATATGTTGTGTACTTGATGATTACCTAAATAAAACATCTAAGTAAATTTTACTTAGTGAAATAATGTAGCACTCGATGGATAAGAATTATAGTCCCGACGGATAACTCGTTTTAGTCCCGACGGATGAGTAACTTATTAACCATCGAGTGAGTAGCTTATGTAATAATAAGTTTGTAGCACAGTGTTGTATGCACCTTTGTATAGAATCTGTAGTAGTATATAAGTCATGTTGACTTTAACTAGATATGCAGAATAGGTTGATTAACTGTACATAAGCAATGTCTTGTAATTCTGTATAAGTAAAATGAAGTCAAGTGCCAAAATAGCTATCAACGGATGCTTAACAAAGCTTCGACGGATGATCAAATGACTTTCAACGGATGTTTAAAATAGCAGTCGACGGATGATCAAGTAAGTCATCGACGGATGATCTAAAAGTTGACGGATGATCATATCAAGATTCAAACATCAGTTGAACAGTGAAAGCTGACACACAGCCGTCGAGTTGGATACAAACACACTATGGAAGCCCATTAACTGGGTAATAGAGGATGAAAAGCAGCAAAGATCAAGACTGTTAGATTTTATATTTATTCAGTTCTTTTGACTTTGTAATCTTGGTAATATATAAACCAAGAGAGTAGCAAATAGAAAAACAACTAAGAGAGCTAAGAAACAAACACAGAGAAATCTTTGTAAGCACTATCTTTAGCCTTTCATGTGTTCTTAGTAGTTCTATTTTGTATAAGCAGCTGTGAGCATTTCTGCACACAGAGTCCTCTCGATATATTAAATATATCTCTGGTGGAATTGTTTAAATCCGCCAGAAAGTTTTTAAAGACTCTTGTTTTTAATTACTCTTGTTTTGATTCATTAAAGTTTATATTCCGCATTGTGCTAATCAAAACAAATATATCTATAATCGAGTTGAACATTTTTATTTAAAGAAAAAGTTCAAGAATTCCATTCAACCCCCCTTCTGTAATTCTTGCTATATTGTTAAGGGACTAACAATTGGTATCAGAGCAGGCTCTTAATCTACAAAGAGTTTAAAGATCAAAACAATACAGCAAGATGAACAAGAAAGATGTTGGAGTCAAGATTCCTTTTCTTGATAAAGATAATTACCATCATTGGAAGGTAAAGATGCATCTTCATATGCTTTCTCAAGATGAGGCCTATGTGGACTGCATAGAAAGAGGCCCTCATGTTCCAATGAGAGCTGCAACAGGAAATGAACCATCTGTTCCAAAGCCAAGGCATGAATGGTCTGACCCTGATCTTGAACAAGTCAGGAAAGATAAAAAGGCCATGAACATTCTGTTCAATGGTGTTGATGCAGATATGTTTGATAACATCATCAACTGCAAGACTGCCGAGGAAGTTTGGGACACAATACAGATAATCTGTGATGGTACTGAGCAAGTAAGAGAAAATAAAATGCAGCTCCTGATTCAGCAATATGAGCATTTTCATAATGAAGAAAGTGAGTCACTCACTGACATTTTTAGTAGATTCCAAAAGCTACTAAATGCTCTTAAATTGCATGGAAGAGTCTATCAGACTAAAGACTCCATTCTAAAATTTCTCAGATCTCTTCCAAAGGAATGGAAACCAATGACAGTCTCATTGAGAAACTCTCAAGATTATAAGGAGTTTACTTTAGAGAGACTGTATGGCATTCTGAAGACCTATGAGCTTGAAATAGAGCAGGATGAAAGAATGGAGAGAGGAAAGAAGAAATGAGGATCCATTGCACTAGTGGCTGAACTGGAAAAGGAGAAGGAAGTGAAGATGGAAGCTGTGGAATCAACTTCAAAGGCCTGTGAAAGCAAGGGTAAAGGGCTAGCTGCAGAAAGTGAAGATTCTTTGAGTCAAGATGACATGGAGGACATTGATGAACACCTAGCATTCCTTTCAAGAAGATTTGCCAAGCTCAAGTTCAAGAAGAACTTTGGAGCTGCCAAGCCAAATTGAAACATGGTGGATAAGTCAAAATTCAAGTGTTTCAAATGTGGCTTGGCAGGGCATTTTGCAAATGAGTGTAGAAAGTCAGATTCCAGTAAGAAGAGATTTGAGTCTGTGGATTATAAGCAAAAATACTTTGATCTACTCAAACAGAAGGAAAGGGCTTTTATTACACAAGAGAATGACTGGGCAGCTGATGGTTTGGATGAAGATGAGGATGTCAGCTATGTCAATCTAGCCCTTATGGCCAAATCTGATGAAACAGAAACAAGTTCCTCAAGCAATCAGGTAATTACTACAAACCTTGCACATTTATCTAAAGCTGAGTGTAATGATGCATTAAATGACATATCTACAGAATTGTATCATTTGCGTGTTACACTTAAGTCCCTCACTAAAGAAAATGCTAAAATCAAAGAAAACAACTTGTTTTTGAGTGAGAGGAATAATGTGCTTGAGTCTCAGTTTGTTGAGTTTGAGAAACTAAAAATTGAGTGTAGAATTGCTAAGGAGGAATTAACTGAGTCCTTGAAAAAGGAAGAAATTTTAAAGAAGCAGCTTGATCGTGAACAGGAGGTGATTAAAGCATGGAAAACATCCAGAGATGTTCATGCTCAAATCACCAAGGTTCAAGGAATTGAGTCCTTTTGTGATGAAGCCTGGAAAAAGAATAAGGAGAAACTAGAACATATTTTGGTAGATGGATTGCTGACAGATGTCTCGACGGATGATGAGGACTATCCGTCGGATAACAAAATGTGTTATCCGTCGAATGATAAAAATCCTAATTCGTCGGTTGTGAGCAAACCCATTAGCAAAGCCAAATTAACCAAGCTAAATGAAAAGTATGGGTCTGTTTCCAAGAACTTTGTTACAGAGGAGTCAAGTCAAGCCAAGAAAGGGAAGAAGGCTAATGTTGGTCACATGACTGTCAAACAGTTGAGTGACAGACTTGAGAAGATAGAGGTAAAAACAAAGACTAAAAGGAAAAATAATAGGAATGGTAAAGTAGGGATTTGTTATGGATTAAAACTAATATATATATATAATTATTATAATTTATAATAAGGAACGTGAGCTTCGAGGCTTGATTTGGCTGCTCTCGTGTTTCGTAGCTTAATTCTGCCTTTACGAGATGCCTACGTATCTCTGTGAATTAGAGAATCAAGCCAAAAAACGTAGTTATGATTTGTGGGGTGAGGCCCCTTATATAGATGTTGGGAGTCATTGAATTGGACTTGGTATAGGAGACTTGGTGGGCAAGTCTCATAATTAGAATGGACTTTGGAGTCCTAGATAGTAGGAAACTGATTCCTTATCCTTTTAGGTCCCCTTGAGGCTAATCTATAAGGATTTATATCCTTATCGGGACTCTTCTCAATAGCTGATTTTTCCCTTATTAATTAATTACGAAATTAATTAATAATCAGGGCTTTTGGGCCTTCTTTATTCCATCAGGCCTGGTCTCGTCCATCAGGCTTAACCTTTCTGGTCTGAGTATCATATATCTTTTTATTGGGCCTAGCAGCCCACACCTTGCAGTATTTAATTATACTATCATAATTTATTTATCCCTATCATTTACCCCCCAACTTTTGGGAAACATTGATTAGGTTTCGCAGAAGTTAAGTCTGTTTATTCCCTTACAGGGTTTCGTTTTCGCGTAAAGTGTGGAGCGACCTACACATTTACAATTGAGTTTTCCTTTTATTCAGGAATTATCTTAATTTCCAGGAATTTTTCCCTTATTTCCGGGATTTTTCCCTAATTTTCTGGATTTTTCCCTAATTTCTGGATTTTTCCCTAATTTTCTGGGTTTTTTCCTAATTTTTGGATTTTCCCCTAATTTTCTGGGATTTTTCCTTTAATTTTCTGGGATTTTTCCTTTAATTTCTGGGATTTATCCTTTTTTCTGGATTTTTCCCTTAATTTCTGGAATTTATCCCTATTTTTCTGGATTTTTCCCTTAATTTCTGGGATTTATCCCTATTTTTCTGGATTTTTCCCTTAATTTCTGGGATTTATCCCTATTTTTCTGGATTTTTCCCTTAATTTCTGGGATTTATCCCTATTTTTCAAATTTCCAGCCCTTTTTCGACCAGGATCCTAGTCGAAATTTCGACCTGGATTCTAGTCGAATTTTGGGTCAATCTTTCAATCCTAGTCGATGCATTTCGACTAGGATCCACGACCTGGAATTCGACCAGGATCCTAGTCGAACTTTCGACCTGGATCTAGGTCGAAAACTTCCCCACTTTTTAGCTCCTGGTCTTGAGCCTCGACTAGGATTTCGACCAGGATTCTAGTCGAAATTTCGACCTGAATCCTGTTCGAAATTTTTTTGGTTTTCTTGCTTCCTGGTCGAAGGATTTCGACTAGGATCCACGACCTGGAATTCGACCAGGATCCTAGTCGAACTTCGACCTGGATCTTTAACCCCCATTCTTGAAAGAAGCTTGGTTTATTCGACCTCATTCCTGGTCGAAGTTTCGACCTCAATTCAGTCCCGTTATTCCGGCTATTTTCGGGTGTCTGCTCGAAAGATTTCGGGCAGGATTTACGACCTGGATTTCGACCTGGATTCTGGTCTTTATTACCCGTTATTTTTGGGTGTCTGCTCGAAAGATTTCGGGCAGGATTCACGACATGGATCTCGACCTGGATTCTGGTCTTTTTCTAGCCTTCTCCATTGGGCCTTACATCTTTTAGGGCTAAAATTGAATTTTCCAAATCCTAATTGGATTTGGGCCTTGCTTTCTCTATTGGGCTTTTTCAAATATTACTGGGCCCCTCTTATTGGGCTTTACCAAATATTATTGGGCCTCTTTATTGGGCTTTACCAAATATTACTGGGCCTCTTTATTGGGCTTTACCAAATATTACTGGGCCTCTTTATTGATCTAGGCTTAATATTGATCTGGGCTTAATACACCCTATTTAGAATGCTCTAGAATTCCTAGGAATATTCTGGAATATTCCTTTTTCTGGGCTTTTTCCTATGGGCCTTTGTCCTTAATGGGCTTTCGTCCCTTCAACTTCCTTTTCCTCTTATATAAAGGAATGAGGAAAGGCTACTACTCCTCACCTTCTCATTTCTAAGTTTTCTTCTTTCTCCTCCTGCTAAGATTCTCAGAGCAATAACAGCAAGTCGGAGCTCAATGCCTTTTTTCAGGAGTGCTTCTTCAGGTAAAATTCCTCTCTTTGTTTTTCGTATCTATTTTTCCATTGTGTGCCGTTTTAAGATAGCCTGTTTACGTGCCCCTTTCTTCTTTTTTTTTTTTTTAGATGGCTGACAAAAAAATGACTCGCCTGGCCAAGATGAACGTGGCTAGAAAGTCCAACGAATTTCCTATTCGATCGAGGTATACTTCCTTAATCGACATGATCAACACTCGAGGGGACGAGTACCCGTCTGATGCGCATCTGGACGCGCACGATCATATTAGTGCTTTACGGGATCCCAAGGAGCTGGAGAAGTTGAGCAGCTGCTTCAAAATCAAGGAGCCTTTTAAGCTGGTTCTTGCGGGTCCGGCCGACAGGGCCTGCCAGTGGAAAAAGGATGCACTATGCGTCTATAGGGATACTCTAAGGGCAGGTATCAGACTCCCTTTTCATCCGTTCATTCCCTTGTTACTGGCTGATGTGGGCGTCAGCCCTTGCCAACTCCCCCCCAACTCCTGGAGGCTTATTCTGTGCTACCTGTCACAATGTGCCAAGCACAAGGTCCCTACTTCTGTTGCTATTTTCAGGAAAATTTTCCAGTTCAAAAACAGCCCTGATAAAAGTCCGGGTTGGGTTTCTCTAAACCAGCGCCCCACTATTCCCCACATTGTGAATGGGAAGTCCATCCCTGACAACAACTTGGGATGGAAGAAAGATTTTTTGTTCGTTGTTTGGGAGGGTGGAGATTGGGGCACCCTGTTTCGATCGTCCTTCGGGCTTGCCGTCGATGGGAGCCCAAATGACATAACTTTGTCTGAGGAGGAGGCTAGAGCTTTCAACCTCCTTACACAAGATAATGGGACTTCCCATTCTTGGGATCTTATCCGGGAGTCCGTTCTTGTAGAACGCGGCCTCTCACCCGTCCCTAAGAAAAGTAAGTTTCCTCCCTTATATCTCGCTCTCTTTTCTTTATTTCATTTTCTATTCCGCTGAGTTTTCAACTTTGCTTGTTGCAGTGGCTGAGAAGATTGAGGAGGCTACCAAGCCTAAAGACCTGGAGACAACCAGGATGAAGAGGGCTGGAAAGGTCTTTAAAGACCCACGCCTTGGTGACCGATTCCCTGAGTTCCTCCTTCAAGCAATGGAACCAGGCGAGGAAGGCCCCAGCCAGGTTTTGCGCACCAAGCAGAGGCCAGGGGCCTATTTTCAACCTGCTTGGGGGATCCGGGGCAAGGATTCAATATTGGGCAACACGGCCCTGTCCAAGGAATGGTCTAAGCACTCCATCTCCCCGGTGGACTATCAAGATTTTGTCCTTCAACGGGACTTAGAGGGGAATGAGCTTTTTGGAGCCCAGGCTTTGGCGACGGTACGTCCTTTACCTATGCCCTTCATACTTGCCTTTTCATGTTTCTTTTCTCATACTTTTGCTGCTTTTCTTGCAGGCTAACGCCCATTTCCAAGGGGCAATTCACCAAGCTAAGGCTTGGAAGGTTGGCTTGGAAGATGCTAACAAGAAGTTGGAGGAGGCCAACCAAAGAATAGAGGCCCTTGAAGCTCAACTGGCCTCTTCCACTTCTGACCTGGAAACAGCCCGGGCCGAAAATGTTATTCTGAAGCCGCAGAAGGATAAAGCCTTTGATGGCTGGATGGACACCCAGGAGTTCAAGGACTTGATGGTGGAGCACGATGCCCTCCTACACCCAGTTAGCTATAAGGAGGGCTGGGATGCTGCTGTGGAGGCCGTCCAAGATGAATTTCCGGAAGTCCTAGAACAGTCCTCCTTCCCTTGCCCTGTGCGAGTTCCGGAGCTTGGGGGTATTACTGAGAAGCTTGCTGATATGATCAAGGACGGAGAGGAGGAAGATTTTTCCGAAGAGGAGTTTGAGCCTGTCACTAAGAAGGCCAGGGGGGAAGAGCTTCCAAGAGCAGCGCCTCAACAGCCAGCATCTCCCGCAGAGGGAACCTCTACAGGGACTTCGGAGGGGATGACCGAGACGTCCGAAGGAACGACTGAGACATCCGAGGAGACTTCGGATAGTGGTTCCGAGGAGTCTCAGCCTTACAAGGCCTAAGTTTTTTTTGTATATCTTCTTTTTGAACTTTATTCATATCAGAACTTGTTACCCTTCAGGGTTATATTCCATATGCTGTTTTCCTTATTTGCCTCTTTCTTCTTTACAATACTTAATATGCACTTAAACTTTAAGCACCCTTAGATTGAAATAATTTCAAACTCTTTAATACGAAGTCTGGTTTTCCAAAACCTTACATAGCATGGGTTCGACCTTAGATTATCTTACACATAGTAAACCTTCAGGTTTTGTGCGTGCCAGGTTCTCGGGACTTCAAACCCATCCATAGTCTCCAGCTTGTAGGTTCCTCTACCCTGAACGCTCTTGACTCTGTACGGCCCTTCCCAATTCGGGGCTAGCTTTCCTTTTTGTCCGACACCAGAAGCTTCTATCTTTCTCAAGACTAGGTCACCTTGTTTGAAAAACCTCTCTTTAACCCTGAGGTTGTAGTAGAATGAAGCCTTTTTCTGATATTCTACTATCTTTGCATGTGCTTTATCTCGCACTTCATCGATTAAATCCAGGGCTAACCTCTGCCCTTCCTCATTTTCTTCTGCATTGAAAGCCTGAATCCTTGGAGAGGAATGTGATATCTCTACTGGAACTACTGCTTCTGCCTCATATGCCAACATGAAGGGAGTTGCTCCTGTCGTGACTCTACAGGTAGTCCTATAGGCCCATAATATTGGAAGTATTTCATCCACCCAATTATTTCTTGACTTCTCGATCCTCTTCTTTAGTCCATCCAGGATTATCTGATTTGCTACCTCTGCTTGCCCATTGGCTTGCGGGTGAGCCACAGAGGTGAATCATAACTCAATTTCATTTTCTTCACAATACTTCTTGAATTCCTCATTGTTCAATTGTGTTCCATTGTCAGTGACGAGGATACGAGGAATTCCATATCGGCACATAATGTTTTCCCACAGGAATTGTGCAACCTGCTTAGTTGTGATTTTGGCCAAGGGTTTGGCTTCGATCCACTTGGTGAAATAATCAATGGCTACAATCAGAAACTTCCTTTGTGTCGTGGCCACAGGAAAAGGCCCTAGAATATCCATTCCCCACATAGCAAAGGGAATAGGCGAGTTGATAGAGGTCAGCATCTCAGGGGGTTGTCTAACAACTGGTGCATGCTTCTGACAGCGATCACACTTCTTCACATATTCTTTGGCATCAGCCATCATTTCTGGCCAATAGAAGCCTAAACGGGTTATTTTATGAGCCAAGGCCCTGCCCCCCAAGTGTTGCCCACAAATACCTTCATGCACTTCCTCAAGAGCCAAGCGTGCCTCATCGGGCCTGAGACACCTCAAGTAAGGAACCACGAAAGATCTCTTATACAGAATTCCATCTATCAAGGAGTACCTTAGTGCTCGAATTGTTAACTTCCGTGCCTCAGTTGCATCGCTTGGAAACCAACCGGTCTGAATGTGAGCCTTGATGGGATCAATCCATGACGTCCCCAAGCCTATGGGAGCCACAAGCTTAACATCTATGCTTCGTGTCTTCAAAACACGGAAGTACATACTTCCTGAACTTTCTTCAATCTCAGATGAAGCAAACTTTGATAGCGCATCTGCCTTAGCATTTTCTTCCCTTGGAATGTGTTCAATATGGTACTCATTAAATTGGGTCATCGCAGCCCTTACTAGGCGAACATACTTAGCCACCGTATCATCCCTTGCCTCAAATTCTCCCTTTACCTGGGATATGATCAGCTTTGAGTCTCCGCGGACCTTTAAGTTTTTGACTCTAAGTGTCCCAGCTAGACCAAGGCCAGCTATCAGGGCTTCATATTCTGCCTCATTATCTGTTGTTGGGAAGTCTAGCTTCATAGCATACTCAATTAAGAACCCATCAGGGCTTTGCAAAACCAATCCTGCTCCACTGGAGTTTGTTTTTGATGCTCCATCAAAATAGAGAACCCAATATTCTTTCTCATCCTTCTCTTTGCCCCCATTATCGACTCCCTTGTCTTGAGGTATGGCATCTTCCTGCCCCCCGACTTCTTGGTTGGGTATGGTACATTCCACCATGAAGTCAGCTAGTGCCTGGGCTTTTATTGCCGTACGTGGCTTATACTTGAGATCGAACTTTCCCAGCTCTATTGCCCACTTAATCAGTCTCCCACTTGCCTTGGGACTGTGAATGATATTTCTCAGGGGCTGATTTGTTAGCACTTCAATCTGGTGAGCTTGAAAATAAGGACGCAGCTTTCTTGAAGCCATTACCAAGGCTAAAGCGAATTTCTCAATAGTTGAATAATTCAACTCAGCACCATGCAAAATTTTGCTGACATAGTATACGGGTTTCTGGACTTTCAGTTCCTCTTTAACCAACACCGCGCTCAAGGCGCTCTCTGAAACAGCCAAGTACAAGAATAAAATTTCACTCAGAACAGGCTTGGCCAACAACGGGGCCTGGGCCATATACTTCTTTAACTCTTCAAATGCCTTCTGGTTTTCCTCACTCCATACAAAGTCTTTGATGTTCTTTAGTGACTTGAAGAATGACAAGCACTTATCTCCTGACTTGGAGATAAATCGTACTAGCGCAGCAACCCTTCCTGTAAGCTTCTGAACATCCTTAACAGTTTTTGGTGGTTCCATGTCCAGGATCGCCTTTATTTTATTCGGGTTAGCCTCAATTCCCCTCTTTGAGACCATCAGTCCCAAGAATTTTCCAGATCCTACTCCGAAAGCACACTTCGTAGGATTCAACATCATCTTGTGGTACCTCAGGACCTCAAAAGCTTCCCTTAAATGGGCTATATGATCAGTCTTTACTAGACTCTTGACTAACATGTCATCAACATAGACTTCCATAGTCTTACCAATAAGATCCTTAAAAATTCTATTCACCAACCTTTGATAGGTGGCTCCTGCATTCTAACCACTCCGGAAATTGAATTTCCTCAATGAAACCAGCCTCTAAGAGCTTTTTTACTTCCTGTTTTATAGCCTCTTGTCTTTCCGGGGCAAAATTTCTTTTCTTTTGTTTCACTGTCTTCCGGCTTGGATCCACGTTTAGCTTGTGAGTAATTAACTCCGGGTCTATGCCTGGCATATCAGCTGCTGACCATGCAAACACATCATTATTTTCTTGCAAAAATTTCACTAACTTCCCTCTAAGGGGCTCCTCTAATGTGGCTCCAATGAAAGTCATCCTCTCAGGATTCTCGGGGTCTAAAGGAACCGAAACCAATTCTTCTGCTGGCCTTCCTCTATTCTCATCATTTTCTCGAACATCCATATCTTCAATAGGAAGAAACTGCCCCCGACTCCATCTGCCCTTAAAGAGGCCACATAACAGCTTCTAGCCATTTTTTGATCTCCTCTCTCTTCTCCAATCCCGTTTCGGGTGGGAAACTTCATGACTGAATGGTAGGAAGAGGGGACTGCCTTAAAGGCATGTATCCCTGTTCTCCCCATGATAGCATTATAAGTTGAACTAGCCTTTACCACCACGAAATCCAGCATCTGCGTTGCTTGCCTTGGTTCCGTACCTATGGTGGTCGGCAATTTGATTATCCCTTCCACAGGACATTCTACTCCAGCAAATCCATATATCGGTATGTCGGTTGGTGTCAACTAGGAGTCGTTATACCCCATCCTTAGAAAGGTGTCATGGAGCAAGATATCCACAGAAGCACCATTATCCACAAGGACCCTCTTAATCGGGCTATTTCCTATTATCGGTGTTATGACCAGCGGGTCGTCACGGGGAAACTTCACACCCTCTAGGTCGGAATCATCAAAAGCCAATATTACTTCTGTCCTGGCCCTCTTCGGGGCTTCTCCAACAATATGCATAACCTCCCTAGTATATGTCTTTCTGGAATTTTTGGACAATCCAGCAGCAGTTGGACCTCCAAAGATCGTGTTTATCACAGGTCCTCGAGGGCGTCGCGGTCCTCCAAAAATCGCATTTATAATCGGCCCTCTGGGTTGGGGATTTTGCCCCTGATCATCTTGGTCCCTCCTACGATCTTCAAAGTTCTTCCTTCCATTATTATTTTTGTCCCCTCCATCTCCAGTATACTTGTTCAATCTTCCTTTTTGAATCAAAAACTCAATTTCATCTTTCAATTGCCTACACTCATCGGTGTCATGGCCAACATCTTTGTGAAACCTGCAATACTTGCTCTTATCTAGCTTGGTGGGATCAGCCTTCAAGGGCTTAGGC
This sequence comes from Apium graveolens, assembly GCF_009905375.1. Taxonomy (NCBI): domain Eukaryota; kingdom Viridiplantae; phylum Streptophyta; class Magnoliopsida; order Apiales; family Apiaceae; genus Apium; species Apium graveolens. Next base: position 105,593,116 of record NC_133652.1, read on the forward strand.
CAACGAATATCTCTGTCTTTCTCAATCTCCATCAAAATCTGACTTCTAGGAGCATTCAGCTTAGCGTATTCAGTGACCTTTTGCCCAGGTCCTCCCTTCTTGGGGGTCGAATCAGGGTTTTGTTCGGTTCTAGGATATTTGTCCTTTGCAATATATTCTAAATCAATTTTCCGCTTCTTGCCTCCAGTGGGCTCATTACTTACTACGGCCTTCCTCATACTTTCTTCAACCTTGATATACTTCCCTGCCCTTTCTTGGAGCTGCAACATGCTTTCAGGGGGACGTTTGGCCAAGGACATCTTAAAAAACTCGTCCCTAGTTCCTTGTTGCAGTGCTATCATGGCTACCTTATCATCAAGGTCCGGGACTTTTAAAGCCTCCTTTGTGAAACGATTCAGGTAATCTCTCAAGGATTCCTTAGCTCCCTGCACAAGACTCATAAGAGATGCTGAACTTTTCTCATGGACTTTTCCACTGATGAATTGCTTAATAAAAGCCTGACTTAATTCTCTGAACGATCCAATAGAATTTGGGGGCAGGCGACTGTACCATCTTTGAGCCATACCCGACAGGGTTTGAGGGAAGGCCCGACACTTTATAGCATCATTCACGGGTTGCAGCAGCAGTGCATTAGAGAATGTCCTAACATGATTAGCGGGGTCTCCCGTGCCATCATAGGCTTTGATAGTGGGCATCTTGAATTTCCTTGAGATATGGGCATTCATTATCTCTTCTATGAAGGGTGGAGTTGGATCATCAGGATCTCCAAGAGGAAGGAGATTGCTTGGATCAGTTCTTGGGACAGCAGCCCTTCTTCGTACCGGACCATCCAGGTCTATGACAGGAGGAGGATTTCTCCCCCTAGGAGGTATCTGGGGTCTGGTGGCCTGGTGAGCCTCCAAATCACGCCTCAGCCTTTGGATTTCATCCTCATAAGCCCTGATCCTTTCCTGCACTTCTTGGGGATTCGCCCCTGGGGTGCTTTGGGCGCGTTGCCTTCCATCGGCCATTGGCTCTTTTCCAGGACGCCTCCTTCTCGGGGCCACTTCATCATCCGAAGATTCGGAGTCTCTCTCAGTGTAAGGACCAGAAAATTCCCGATCCTCAGGGATAGGACCCAAACCTCGTATATAGGGGGCAACTGCCCTCGTGCTTCGCTTCGCCCAGCATACCCGCTTCCTCCAACCTCAGGGTGAAGGGGCATCCCATAAGGGGGGTTAGTAGCAACAATAGTTGAATATTCATACCCGACGGGTCGAGAATTCACAGGTATATGTACTTGTTGAACTTGAGGATTCGTACCTTGAATAGTCGAGGGAGTTGTCCCTTGTGGCTGAGGTTGAGTTGCCCCTATCTGGGCTTCCCCCTGAGTATATGCATAAGTTGAATGGGGTGGAACCTCCACGGTTGACGAAATCACCTGGGTTGTCTCTGATGGTGTTCCTTTCTCTAGAGCTCTAATTGTTCTCCGTGTTCTCGCCATGGTTGTTGTTGTGCTTTATCACAGACGGCGCCAAATATTATGGATTAAAACTAATATATATAATTGTTGTAATTTATAATAAGGAACGTGAGCTTCGAGGCTCGATTTGGCTGCTCTCGTGTTTCGTAGCTTAATTCTGCCTTTACGAGATGCCTACGTATCTCTGTGAATTAGAGAATCAAGCCAAAAAACGTAGTTCTGATTTGTGGGGTGAGGCCCCTTATATAGATGTTGGGAGTCCTTGAATTGGACTTGGTATAGGAGACTTGGTGGGCAAGTCTCATAATTAGAATGGACTTTGGAGTCCTAGATAGTAGGAAACTGATTCCTTATCCTTTTAGGTCCCCTTGAGGCTAATCTATAAGGATTTATATCCTTATCGGGACTCTTCTCAATAGCTGATTTTTCCCTTATTAATTAATTACGAAATTAATTAATAATCAGGGCTTTTGGGCCTTCTTTATTCCATCAGGCCTGGTCTCGTCCATCAGGCTTAACCTTTCTGGTCTGAGTATCATATATCTTTTTATTGGGCCTAGCAGCCCACACCTTGCAGTATTTAATTATACTATCATAATTTATTTATCCCTATCAGGATTAACAAACATAATAACTACACACCTGAAAAATATGCTCCTAGAAAAATCTGTGTCAAATGTGGTAGTGTAAATCATTTGTCTGATAATTACAAATCTGCCATGCCTACTCCCATGTCTGTTCAGCCTCAATTCTCTAACATGAATGCCATGCCTCCTATGCCTGTTAATGCTATGCCTACACAGAACATGAATGCACAGTTTGCTAACATGCCATTTGCACCTAATCCATATTATGCTGCATACAATATGCCTCAAATGCCATTTAGCATGCCTTACTGGAATAACATGTTTGCACCAAGCATGCCATTTCCTGTTAGCCATAACATGCATAATAATTCTGTTGCATCTAGTGGTTTCAAAGGCCCAACCCAAATGACTAAGGAAAAATCTGAAATTCCTAAGTCAAATGAGTTAAGACCTAAGAAACAGAAGAAGAAAGCTAACAAGGCAGGACCCAAGGAAACTTGGGTACCAAAATCAACTTGATTTGATTTTGATGTGTGCAGGGAAACAGAAGGAATCTTTGGTACTTGGATAGTGGTTGTTCAAGACACATGACTGGTAATTCTACCCTGCTCACAGAGTTTGAAGAGAGAGCTGGCCCAAGTATCACTTTTGGAGATGACAGCAAAGGTTATACTGTGGGATATGGCTTGATTTCAAAGGACAATGTCATCATTGAAGAGGTTGCCTTAGTGGATGGTCTCAAACACAATCTGTTGAGTATCAGCCAGCTTTGTGATAAAGGCAACTCAGTAACCTTCAACAAAAAAACCTGTGTTGTAATTAATAATCAAAACAACAAAGTGGTTCTCACTGGTGTGAGAAGAGGAAATGTGTATCTAGCTGACTTCAAATCAACTAAAGCAGAATCTGTAACTTGTCTTCTCAGTAAAGCAAGTCAAGATGAAAGTTGGCTATGGCACAAGAAGCTATCCCATTTGAACTTCAAGACCATGAATGAGCTGGTAAAGAAAGAGCTGGTTAGAGACATTCCTCTGGTGGAGTTTACAAAGGATGGACTGTGTGATGCTTGCCAAAAAGGGAAGCAAATTAAAGCATCTTTCAGGAAGAAACTTGATTCAACAATTGAAGAACCTCTGCAACTGCTTCACATGGATTTGTTTGGACCAGTCAATGTATTGTCAATCTCAAAGAAAAGATTTTGCCTAGTAATTGTAGATGATTTCTCAAAGTTCTCTTGGACCTATTTCCTAAAGTCCAAAGATGAAGCTAGTGAAATCATCATCAATCACATAAGGCAAGTTAACAATCATCCTGATTTCAAAGTTAGAAGAATCAGGAGTGACAATGGAACTGAGTTCAAGAACTATGTCATGAGAGCATTCTGTGAGGAAAATGGGATCTTGCATGAGTTTTCAGCAGCAAGGACTCCACAACAGAATGGAGTAGTGGAAAGAAAGAATAGATCTCTTATTGAAGCTGCAAGGACAATGCTTGAAGAATCAAAATTACCAACATATTTCTGGGCTGAAGCTGTCAACACTACATGCTACACTCAGAACATCTCTCTGATTAATCAAGCAAAATGCAAGACACCTTATCAATTGTTCAAAAACAAGAAGCCAACTCTGAACTTTCTTCATGTCTTTGGCTGTAAATGCTATATTCTGAGAAATCAAACTGATCAAAATGGGAAGTTTGATGCTAAAGCAGATGAAGAAATTTTTATTGGATATGCTGTTGGTAAAGCATATAGAGTCTACAATCTAAGAACCAACATTGTTGTTGAATCTATACATGTTGTGTTTGATGATAAAAAGATTGAAGGACTAAAAGATGGAGATTACCATGAGAGCCTCAAATTCGACAATGTTGAGATGGTCAATGATGAAAGTGATGATGAGAGTGATCAAGAAAAAGTGTCTAAGGATAATGCAGATAAATCTACTACAAATGAAGCACAAAACCCAACATCCGTCGAGTTACAGAATGCTTCATCCGTCGGAAGGCAATCTGTATTATCCGTCGGAAGGAAATCTGTATTATCCGTCGGAAGACAACCTGCCTCATCCGTCGATACTCAAAATTCACCATCCGTCGGGTTATCAAAAGGAGCAGGAAGTCAAGGCAGATCACCCATAGAAAGCACCCCAATCTCAAATCAAAGATCCACAAACTCAGGGGGAGTTTCTAGCAATCAAAACTCAATCACACATCAAGACAACATTGAGGTCTCTTCATCTAGGGCTAATCTACCTCAACCAAGAAAATGGACAAAAGATCACCCCTTTGAACTGATTATTGGTGATGTTTCTTCCAGAGTTCAAACCAGGAGAGCAACTCAAGAAGAATGTCTATACAGCAGCTTCCTGTCTAAGGAAGAACCAAAGAAGGTAGAAGAAGCCTTATTAGATCCTGATTGGATTTTAGCTATGCAAGAGGAGCTAAACCAATTTGAATGGAATAAAGTATGGAAGCTGGTACCCAAGCCAAAAGGAAAGAATCCAATAGACACCAAATGGGTATTCAGAAACAAGATGGATGAAAATGGCATAGTAGTAAGGAACAAAGCAAGATTGGTTGCTAAAGGCTATTGTCAGCAAGAAGGGATAGATTTTGATGAAACATTTGCTCCTGTTGCAAGACTTGAAGCCATCAGAATCTTCTTAGCCTATGCAGCCCATGCCAATTTCAAAGTCTATCAAATGGATGTCAAAAGTGCCTTTCTGAATGGAGATTTGGAGGAAGAAGTGTATGTAAGTCAACCTCCTGGCTTTGAAGATCCAAATTTCCCAGAGTATGTCTATTATCTACTGAAAGCACTTTATGGACTGAAGCAAGCACCTAGAGCCTGGTATGACACTTTATCAAAGTTCCTTTTGGAAAGTCACTTCACAAGAGGTACTGTAGATAAAACTTTATTTTTCAGAAATTTGAATGGCTCTAACATACTTGTTCAAATTTATGTAGATGATATTATTTTTGGCTCTACAGATGAGAAACTTTGTAAAAAGTTTGCCAAACTGATGCAAAGCAAGTATGAAATGAGTATGATGGGAGAACTAACTTACTTTCTTGGTTTACAAGTTAAGCAAGTTAGTGATGGAACATTCATTAGTCAAACTAAATATATTTTTGACCTTTTAAAGAAGTTTGATCTAATGGATTGCACATCTGCAAAAACTCCCATGGCCACTGCAACTAAGCTTGAACTAAACACTACTGAAAAGTCTGTGGACATTTCAAGTTATAGAGGCATGGTTGGCTCACTTCTGTACTTAACAGCCAGTAGGCCAGATATAATGTTTGCTACATGTTTGTGTGCTAGATTTCAGGCTGATCCTAGAGAGTCTCATTTGATAGCTATTAAAAGAATTTTCAGATATCTCAAAGGAACACCAAACCTTGGCATTTGGTATCCTAGAGATTCTGGTTTTGATCTAACTGGTTATTCAGATGCAGATTATGCAGGTTGCAGAATTGATAGAAAAAGCACAACAGGAACCTGTCAATTTTTAGGAGACAAGCTTGTGTCCTGGTTCAGTAAAAAGCAAAATTCAGTTTTTACTTCCACAGCTGAAGCTGAATATATTGCTGCTGGCAGTTGCTGTGCACAAATTTTATGGATGAAAAATCAATTGCTAAACTATGGTTTGCAAGTTGAAAGGATTCCTATTTTCCGTGACAACACAAGTGCAATTGCCATCACTGAAAATCCAGTGCAACATTCAAGGACAAAGCATATAGACATCAAGTACCATTTCATAAGGGAACATGTAATGAATGGTACTGTAGAGTTACATTTTGTTCCAAGTGAGAAGCAACTTGCAGATATTTTTACCAAGCCACTGGATGAATCCACCTTTTCTAGGTTGTTAAGTGAGTTAGGTATGCTTAATTACTCTTGAATTTATCTGTATTATTCTTGCAATTTGAAAAGAAGCCAGAAATTTAGGTGATTTTCAGTCTTGGATGAAATTTTGGCTAAGTCAAAATTTGTATCTCGACGGATGACCATTATCCATCGGGTTGAGTCATCCGTCGATATACAAATTATAAATAAAAATCAATTACTATTCTGGAATATTTTAAAGCTCGACGGATAACATTTTATCCTCATCCGTTGAAGTATCTAAATCTAAACCGTTAATTCCCTGAACATTATCCATCGAGTATACTTACAGTTTATAAGCATTACACGACGGATAATGGGTGGAATTTTTAAAGCTTATTTTAAAACGGTCGTTTTAGGCAATTTCTATTGGGTAATTTACTTCTCTTTATTATTTTCATCCGTTGAGTCTGAGCAAAGTATAAAAGCCTATTTCATTCTAATTATTTTCTTTTATCATTCTCAAATTCAACTATGTTATTTCATTCTCTCTCAAGCAAAAATCCTCTTTCTCTTCAAGCTTCTCTTCTCTAACAATGGCACCCGTAGTAAAGTTCATGTCACAGACTGGGTTCATCTATGAGAAGAACAACTTCACTGCCTTGGTCAATAAGGGGATTCAACAATCTAAAGACTATCATAAGATAATGGACTTCGTGAAGAACTGCAAGTTAAGTTTTGCTATGCTGGAATCACCCACAATCTATTGTGAAGTTGTTGAGGAAATGTGGACAACAGCAATCTACAACTCTACTGAAAACCATCACTCTGACCATCAAAGGTAATGATTTCTGTATCAATAGTGATGTAATAAAAGCATGTTTCAAGATTCCTGATGATAATGTAACTGCACCACACACTGACACTGATATTGTCAATATGCTTAATTCCATTCATTATGCACTTCCTACTGCAAAACTAAGTGAAATTAGAAGACTGGGTCTTAGGAAGGAATGGAGTTACTTGTGTGATGTAGTAACTAAAGTCTTTTCTGGAAAAATCAATAATTTTGATTCTGTGAACATTTCCATGCTTAACATGCTATACATGCTAGTTACAGACAAATATTATAATTTCAGTGACCTTGTTGTGTATGAGTTAGATTTTAAATTAGGTGACTTAGCCAAAAGAGGAAAGAATATTTACTATGCTAGATTTTTTATGCTTTTGGCTAACTATCTTTGTCAAGAGATTGAACTTGAGAATCCAAACAACAAATTAGCTTGTTGGGTTCAAGAGAGAAGAATCATTGCAGACTTGAACAGAGCCAACCATCACAAGGATGTGCAAATGTTCTATTTTCCTGTAATGCTGACACCTCAGGTAAGTAAGGTAAGTTTATCCATACCCTCAACTATTCCAATCTCTTCTATTTCTTTGACTTCAGGCATAGCTATGGCAACTGTGAAAATGACCAAACAGTTGCCTGCCAAAGCTGCCAAAATAACTGCAATTCCCAAATCCAAATCAAAGAAAACCCCCTCTGGTATCTCTCAAAAGGTACTAGTTGAAAAATCTACCAAAGCCAAAGAGGGGAGTGTGAAGGAGGGTAAGATAGGTGAGGGAAGGGGTGAACATCAAAGAAACCCCAAGGATAAGGTTGGAGAGATGAGTGAATCCCAGCCTAGCCACACTGCAGTTTCCCAGCAAACTGCAGTGCTTAAAAAGGACAGAAGCTCACTTCTAGCTGCATCCTCCCAAAAGGATGTGGCTATTGAAGGAGGATGTGGCTATTGAACAAAGCTCTCATCCAAGAGCACAGGCCAAGAGGGTTAGGGACACAAGCTCACACCAAACTTACACTAGAAAGAAGAAATCCAAAACAACTGGGGATGCACAGGGCACATAATTAGTGCAAACTGGTGCTAAAGACACAGTCCCTGCACCTTCTCAAATTCAGATTGATGTGGCTCCAATAAATGTGGAGTCACAGCCAAAATCTCTCATTATAGAAGCCACTGAAACACAATACTCACCAACCAACTCACTGGAAGTGGACATGATAAACACTTCAATTCCTGATTCCCCTTCTTTAACTCTGTTGGGGAAGCCAAAATCCAGTGCAAGTGAGCATCATCTTTTAGATGATTTGTTGGCTCACTTGCCAATTCTTTCTGATTCTATTGTGACATTTGTGCCTCAAATAACTTCAATCAACACAGAGTCAACAATAGTTTCTCTTCCCACCTCATTCATTTCCACTCTCTCGATGGATATTGCTCATCCGTCGAGTAGTGATTGTATCCCGACGGATAAGCTTAACAGCAGTTATCCGTCGGATAGCTTTACCACTCACCCGACGGATATCACTTATCCGTCGAGTGTCTCTGCACAACTTCAAACTTCAATAATTTCAAGTGCAGAAGATTTGGTGGTAATACAATCACTCTTAGGACTGAGAGAGGAGAGTGCATTGAGTGAGAGGCTGGGTTGCTCCCAGGCAAAAGGAGAGGAAAAGAGTGAATCTCAGCAATCCATTCATTCAGGATTGGCAAAAGTGAGTGAGAGGAGTCCCACCTTAGTAGGTGAAGGTGAGGGTGTGAGGGTGGGGAGCCAGGGTGAGACCCTGATGCAACAAAAGAGAGAACATGAGAGAAAAGCAGGTACTGGAGAAATAAGGATGGAACCAGCCATTGCTAGTGAGTCAATGATTGTGGATGATGCTGAAAAGGAAAGACAATTTCAGCAACATTACAAAGCTGTAATTGATAACATTTCCTTGGATGCTGACACTTTTACTCACCCTGTTTCAGCCTATCAACTGTTGGCTGCTCAGGGCAATGTGGAGGCAGAGCAGACTTTGCACTTAGTGCACACCACAAAATCTCTTCAAAGAGATAAAGCTGCTGTAAACAGGATGCCTCCTCAAGTTGGAGAGCCATCTGAAGAATTTGGAGTAAATTCTGATGATGATGACTCTAGTTCTTTGAATGGTAGCATGAACTTAGGGGGAGCTGAAGGCCCAAGTTCTGCTTTAAGTTTACCTGAATGGGCATGGGCAAAGGAATTTACACCAGGACAATTTGAGGAGTCTTTGGTAAAATAAGTAACAGCTATTCAGCAAGCCCTTCAGGAAGCTTCGGAATCCCGGTACCAAGGCTGTTCTTAAAACTCATCCAGACTCTTTGCATTTAATGAAGATCCAACACTCAAGACATAATATCAGTGTGGATGAATTGAAAAAGGAGATAGCTGACTTAAAGACATACAACTCTGAGAAGCTGGACTCAATAATGCCATATGTTACCATGCATGATCTATTACTAAGGTTGAGAAGAGAATCAGATTCTGACAAGAAGATAGCCAAGCTGGAGACCAGAGTTCAAGTTATTGAGAATTCAGTGGCTCTACTTCTTGAAAATCAACAGACTCAGACAAATCTTCTCATGCAACTGGCTAAAGCACAAGGCCTAACCCCTCCACTTGATGATAACAAAAAGGGGGAGAGAGAATCAAGTAAGGGGGAGAAAGGACCAACTGAGGGGGAGAACATTTTAGTTAAAATCAGCAAAGTAATTGTACCTTCAATTACTATCTCTAAGCCACCAGTTGCAGATGGTATAGATCTTATAAATGCAGCAGCAGCAGCAGCAGCAAATTTGAAAGATGCTGATAAAGAAGAGTTGACTCTGATCAACTGGAAAAAGATTGATGAGGAAATACAGAAAAAGTTTCAATTAGTCAAGGAACCAGATCAGTCAGCCATCCATCACTCTCATGTCAAGTCAATCAATGTGAATGAGATGAGCATGAACTATCTGGAGAAAGGACAATCTTCCTGCATCAAGACTAAAAAGGCTGAGATAATTTTTAAACCAAGGGCAAACTATCCAAAGTCATCTTTGAAGAACCCTATGGATACTGTGTATGAGACACCCAAGCCTGATGAAAAGAAGCTTCTGTCAAGATCTATTCTCCTCTACAAAGATCCAGTTGATTCAGCCTCAAGAAAGAGAATTGCAAAGATATTCAGAAATGGGAAGGAAATTTGTGTGGTAGCTGGACATCCACAATTTGCTCATGCAAAGGAAGAAGAAAAAGTCAGATTGAAGCAGGAAAAGAGGCAAGCTGCTCTAGATGCAAAGAAGTCTAAACAAAAGAAAGAACAGTTTGCTATCTTGACCAAGCTACAGGCTGTGAACTCTTCTCAACAAATTCCCTCTCAACTAACTCAAGCTACTGAATCAAAGAAGAAGATTGAAGAACAGAAGAAATCTCCAAGAAAGAAAGAACTGGCTAAAAGAACAAAAAGAAAGTTGGATATTGTTAACAAGGAATTGGAAGATCAATTTCCAATGGAATCCACTAAAGTTGAAACTCAAGCATCAAATCCCTCTGTGGTATTTGAAGATATAAGGGTGGTGGACCCCTACAGGAACATACATGGAGAGCCTATTATGCCAAAGGATGAGCCAATAGAGTGGGATAAATTACCAATTCCTGACTTCAACTTGCCAATTCTCACCAAGCCAAGAAGGACAAAATCAAGGGCAGTCAAGAAAGTGAAGCTGTCACCTCTCAAATCCAAGGCAGTAGTCAAAGCTCAACTCAAGATCAACAAGGGAGACTACTTGTACTTGTGTGACATCAAAGAATTCTCAGACCTAAACCTTTATCTGGAGGAGCTGGATGAGGTAAGGGCAATTGATGCATACAGAAACCTACCTGAAAGGTTGGTATTCAAGTACAAAGGAGGAAGAGAGATTCAGTGGCCTCTTCACAGGATACTTCAAGAAAGCCAAGATGTGTTGATCAAAGTCTATTCATCCTTTAAGAAAAACTTTGGGTTTAATGTAACTGCAAGAAGATTAGTATTGAAGAAGATTGAAGAGCTAAGGAGTGTTAGAGCCAAAGATGCACTACCCAAAACTCTTAACATTCTATACACAGGGAGAAGAGTGCATCTAAGGCCCTACTGGCTGATGGAATTCATGGATGACAAGGGTGTGAGAAGATTCTTCATATTAGAAGACCAATTGAGTATCTCTAGCAATGAGACTCTCTTGGAAATGCAAGAAATGTTAGATCTCTCAGAATCTGATGAATTAGAATTCCACAGACAGCTCCAGAATCAAATTGAAGAAAACAACAGAAAGCTTGGAAGAACATCCAGACCTTCAAGAAACTAGAAAAATCTGCTCAGGCTAGAGGAGCATCTTGAACTGACTGTGAGCCAAACCTTGTATATCCTGTTTAAATTGAAGCACTCTCAGTTTTATCTACTTATCTTTAAAGATATATGTTTAGGATGTTTTGTTATCATCAAGTATCTCTTAATTTATGGCTACAATTCCAGTAGACATAAATTGGGGGAGATTGTTGTAAATATGTTGTGTACTTGATGATTACCTAAACAAAACATCTAAGTAAATTTTACTTAGTGAAATAATGTAGCACTCAACGGATAAGAATTATAGTCCCGACGGATAACTCGTTTTAGTCCCGACGGATGAGTAACTTATTATCCATCGAGTGAGTAGCTTATGTAATAATAAGTTTGTAGCACAGTGTTGTATGCACCTTTGTATAGAATCTGTAGTAGTATATAAGTCATGTTGACTTTAACTAGATATGCAGAATAGGTTGATTAACTGTACATAAGCAATGTCTTGTAATTCTGTATAAGTGAAATGAAGTCAAGTGCCAAAATAGCTATCAACGGATGCTTAACAAAGCTTCGACGGATGATCAAATGACTTTTAACGGATGTTTAAAATAGCAGTCGACGGATGATCAAGTAAGTCATCGACGGATGATCTGAAAGTCGACGGATGATCATATCAAGATTCAAACATCAGTTGAACAGTGAAAGCTGACACACAGCTGTCGAGTTGGATACAAACACACTGTGGAAGCCCATTAACTGGGTAATAGAGGACGAAAAGCAGCAAAGATCAAGACTGTTAGATTTTATATTTATTCAGTTCTTTTGACTTTGTAATCTTGGTAATATATAAACCAAGAGAGTAGCAAATAGAAAAACAACTAAGAGAGCTAAGAAACAAACACAGAGAAATCTTTGTAAGCACTATCTTTAACATTTCCTGTGTTCTTAGTAGTTCTATTTTGTATAAGCAGCTGTGAGCATTTCTGCACACAGAGTCCTCTCGATATATTAAATATATCTCTGGTGGAATTGTTTAAATCCACCAAAAAATTTTAAAGACTCTTGTTTTTAATTACTCTTGTTTTGATTCATTAAAGTTTATATTCCGCATTGTGCTAATCAAAACAAATATATCTATAATCGAGTTGAACATTTTTATTTCAAGAAAAAGTTCAAGAATTCCATTCAACCCCCCTTCTGTAATTCTTGCTATATTGTTAAGGGACTAACAGATGTTTGCGAGAATGATTGCATGTTGTTTTACAAAGAAAATAGTAAGAAGACTTGTTGTGACATATGCCATATAGATCGATATAAAGATCGAAAGGATAACGAGAAGAAGTTAATTTCAAGAAAAATCTTGCGATATTTTCCACTTGTACCGAGACTACAATGTTTATACATGTCTGAGCAAACTGCTAAGTATATGATGTGGCACTATGACAGAGTTGTAGTTGAAGGTCAACTATCTCATCCAGCTGATGGAGATGAATGGAAAGCTTTTGATGCTAGATTTTCGAGGTTTGTAAAAGAGTCACGGAATATCATCAGACTTGGCCTTTCTAGTGATGGATTTGACCCATTTCGTTATCCATTAGCAAGGGATTACACTGTATGTCCTGTAGTGGTGGTTATAACCTTCCACCATCTATGTGCATGAAAGCTCCATACATGTTCATGCCTCTCATTATTCATGGTCCCACTGATCCAACAAAAGATCCTCATGTTTATCTCCGTCCATTAATTGATGAACTGAAGATGTTACGGCATACAGGGGTGGAAACATATGATAGGTCATTACGCACAAATTTTCAGATGAGGGCAGCATTATTGCGGACCATTAGCGACTTTTTGGAACTTGCAATGTTAAGTGGATGGTCAACAAAGTGTAAATTATCATGTCATGTATGCAATGGAGATGTTAAAGGATTTCAACTCAAGAATGGTGGTAAAACTTCTTTCTTTGGCACTGCTCGATATTTTTTGGAACCGGGTGATCCTTTTAGAAATAACACAAAGTTTGGAAAAAGAGAGGCACACTCGGTTGAAGCTCGACATTCGGGATCAAGGGCAAAAGCCATATGTGATCTTATATATTTTCCTCCTCCGGGAAAGTTAACCAAAAAAAGACCCAGGGACTATGGTGTGACTCATAATTGGACTCATTATTCCCCATTTTTTGAGCTCCCGTATTGGGAGACACTCGATCTTGGTCACAATATTGATGTCATGCACACCAAAAAGAATGTTTTTGAAAACATATTATACACAATGTTGAATGATAGGAACAAGAAAAAAAGACAACTTAAAATCAAGAAATGATTGTAAGGAACTTGGTATACGACGTGAGCTGTGGACTCCAGATGGAAAGACAATGCCATCTGCTCCATTTGCTCTCTTGAGGGAACAAGTTGATAAGTTGTTAGACTGGATCCTAACACTTAAACTTCCGGATGGGTATGTTTCAAATATATCTAGGTGCGTGAATCTTGAAAAACATACTATTCAGAGGATAAAATTGCATGACTGCTATATTTTCATGCAAAAATTGATGCCCATTATTTGTAGTGACATGCTACCAAGACAAGTTGGTGATGCTATTATTGGGTTGTGTAACTTATTTCAAGATTTGTGCTCATCTACCTTGAAATACTCTGATTTGTTGAAATTAGAGAAAGATGTAGTGACGATAATTTTTAAGTTTGAAACCATCTTTGTTCCTGGTTTCTTTGACCCGATGGAGCATTTGCCTCTGCATTTAGCAACTGAGTGTAAGTTGGGTGGTCCTGTTACCTATATAGATGGATGTATCCTTTTAAAAGATTCTTGCATAGGTTGAAGATGAAAGTTAGGAACAAAATATATCCGGAGGGTTCAATTGCTGAACGCTACATCGAGGAGGAATGCGTGCACTTTGCTCTCTATATTTTGAATCTGAAGTCGAAATAGTGCATAATCAGTTGCGTCATTTTGAGGCACCTAAAAAACACATTGATCCTAACTTGTTGAGTGTTTATACACATCCCACGAAACCCATTGTAAGAAAAGGACATAAAATCTTGAGTGTTGATGAAGATAGACTCATCAAATACTATGTTCTTATTAACACACCGGAGGTTGCAAAGTCTTGGGGTATGATTTTTTAACTCATATTTTTTTTCCTTTCATTTTACTTGATCTTATTAGTTGTGGTTGTTTTACAGTGAATTTCACAAGTTGGTGTACAAACAATACCGCAAATTTGATGATGTAGCAAAAGAAAGATTTCAAAAAGATCGATACACAAATTGGTTTGAAAGAAGGGTATGTATTCAAATATATATATATATACAAATATTTTGTATTGTCTTTAAATATTGTAGCATACTTATATGTATATATGGTTCATTCATTATATAATTAGGTTACGGATGATCCAAAACTCAAAGAAAAATTTAAGGATTTAATTGGAGGGCCAATGCGGGAAGTGGATATTTATAATGGTTGTCATTGTAATGGTTATAAATTTGGTTGTGCAAAGCGTAATGAACGCACTTCACCAAATTCCGGCGTGCTTGTAATTTGTAAGAAATATGATATATGCTTAAAATTTAATTAATACACATGTCATTTTATAATCTTACTCATTATATTGAAGAATTATTTATACTTAATAATTTACTTATTTATATGCAGGAACTTCTTACAATGAGAGTTTTCAAAATAATTATGGTCGACTTGAAGAAATACTTGAGATTTACTACCATAATGGGTATAAAGTTGTATTATTCAAATATCATTGGTTTGATCATACAACACATGTCAAAGTGGATAGAAATGGGATGACTACGGTGGATGTTAGATCAACATTAAATGTCGAAGATGTTTTTGTCTTGGCTAGTCAAGCTCATCAAGTTTATTGTGTGTGAAGTATTTCGAATGTTAAATCACCATGGTACACGGTCTTAACAACAAAAAGTCATTTTGTCAATGAAGAAGTGGCATCAAAGAAGAACTTTATCTCGAATGATGATGCTTTGCAAAATGATGTTTCAAATGCTTCATCGTCTCATGTCGAACCGGTGATTATTCATGATCCAAAAAACTTTTTTATTGATTTGAGATTTGTTGAGAATGATTATTCGGTGGATGACTTCAATGAAGAAAATAATAATAACGAAGATGAAGTCATGAGCGTTATTGAAGAAAGTGAGAGTGACGGTGATTTAGATTAATTAATTTTTAACTTGTATTAAATTTGGGATTTCTATATTATATTATGGTTATATTTTAAATTTTTAATGTAAGATGATTAGTTATATATTATTAATTTTCTTTTCTGAAAATAGGATGCCACTTCCAATAGGCAGTAGTCTATGTTCAATTATATTTTTCTTTATTTATTGGTTCGAATAACCCCTAGGTCATATATATTGGTCTCAGGCGCTCATATTTCTCCCTCCTCTCACTGAGCGGCTCTGGTTTTATCACAAATCTCATACAAGTCTTACAAATGAATATATCTCTATTTGCAAAGAATTCCCCTATGCCTGTTATGAATCTCACAAAATCCTTACAAACTTCTCAGAAACCTCTTACACATCTCAACATCTCAAAAGTCCCTCTTAACAGGTATTTATTTATGTTATGTTTGTTTTTATTTATTTTTTGGTAATTTAATTAGGATTTCAGATTTATTTTAGTTGATTTTGTTAATTCCAATCATGGTTCATGTATTGATATCAGGATTGAGGGTTTTTGGGAGTTAGGGAATTAGGTTTTTTGCTCCATTTTAGTTTTTAAACTAGTATTACTTTGTTCACTACTCATATTTTTTTTGATATATTATCATCAGTTCGTCAAGCCAAGTGGACTTGTAGTTGGTGTATTGATTTCGTGTTTCTTCACATTAGCTGAGGCACAAGAAGGTGTTACAACAAAGGTAAGTTCAAAGTCCTTCTACCTATGTGATTATTAGCTATGTTGGTGCAATGATGTATTCAGATTTATTATTTTCCTTGATTTGTCTTTAAGAAAATAAAATGTCTATGTTTTTTATTTTTTTTAATTGTTAATATTTTCAGGAAATGTTTAGGAGTTGTTGGCTGTTGGTTCTATTTATTATCCTGATGGCAGTGGGGGCTAGTGGTAGTGGATGCTCTATGAGCAAGGTCACTGAAAATAGAGGGGAAGGTGGAAGAAATAGGGTTGGGGGTCGGGGCCAAGGCGGGGGGAAGGGTAGAAGAACAGAAGATGTTGGTAGAGATAATCAAAAAAATTATGAAGACAATCAGGACTGGGAGGATATTGAAGATGATGGTGATGAAGGAGAGGAAGAGGACAATGATGAGGAACAACTTACAGTTTCTGATATTAGATTTGGGAGAGCCGGATGTCGTGTTTTTGAAGGCGATTATAAAAAGAAGCCAAAGTTAGGAGAACCCAAATTTGGAGTTGTGAACTTGATAAACAAAAAAAGTAATATATATAATTTAGTCTTACTAGATTTTGTGGAAAATATTTGCTTTTTTATTTATAAAATTGCCTTAACTTTTACAACATTAAGGAGTCTCATTACAAAAAGACACTTAAAGCAATTGTTAGAACGCAATGGGGATTTGATACCCCAAAACAAAAGGCACGAGCTTGAGAAATCTTTTTGAACGAATGCATAGAGGAGTTTAAAGTATTACATTATATACATATTGTTATCAGTTGTCAATTATTATGGCCTAATTATTTTATTTAAACTTGTTATGTCTGAAGTTCTAATACCTTTGTTTTAAAGGAATTTTTTGAGTATCCACCAGAATATAGAGGTGATAAAATTAAGGAGTTGAAGGGGGATTCCATAGTCAGGAATCATTTAAAATCAATATTAAATGCTATATGAATGATTGGAAGAGTGACGGTTTGAGAAGGGTTGAAGAGGCACACAAAAAGGGAGACATGACTGCAAATCTACGTAATTGTCCCCATATTACTTATCTGAACAAGCATTGAATGGTCTAGTTGACTACTGGGAGACAGAGGTATTTTCCAAGTTGTCAAAAAATGGCAAAGAAAATGTCAAGCAATCATAGATTAAGCACTGCACTGGAGCAAAGCCATTTGACCAACGTTATAAGGTATTCATTCATAAGATTAGGTAAACTAATTATGTTATTTTGTATTATATATGTTGAATTTGTTTTTTGTAGGAACTAGAGGAAAAATTGGAAAAACCTCTCACCATCCTCGAAAGTTTGATGCTTCGTACAAGAAGAAAGGAAAAGTGGAAGAAATACAGTGAAAATTTACTGTACGTTTCTCACTTAATTCTTTCAAAAGTATGCTGCTCCTCCCAAATATCTGAAAACTTTATAAAGTTTATTCTAATTTAGTTTTATTAAATTTTTAACTTAATTTTATTTGGTAGAAGTTTGAATATTTCAGGAATGCTCAAGTGTTATATTATGAATACCTACTGGCCAGCTTCATTTTGCTTAAGTATTACTAGCCCATATTTATAGCTGAGTTTGTCCTAGTAATAATTTCTTGACAGCTGAGTTTGTCCTAGTAATCCATTGTTAAATTTTAATGATTATATGTAATCTGAGTTTGTTCAATACAAAAATAGAACACTTACAAATGCAGCTTTCACTGGCATTAAAAAAAAGAAAATCAAATCATCACCTGACATTCCCTAGAAGCATCAGTAAATTTAAAAAATGGATGTATTAAATCTAATTTCATCTTAAAGGTCCAAACCGTGCGTTCAGATAGATGAAAATTTATTTACTAAATATCTTCCAATTGGTTAAGTGTGTGGTTCGCGTAATGTATTAATATGCATTTCTGTTGATGTACTTTCAAACATGATTGTGGTTGTTTGGACTGGATTTACAATGTTCTTTTGTATCTACATCTGGTAAAGTATTGTTTAGTCGCTTTGGTGGTTTTGACCATGTTAGGCCTCAATGATACTATAGAAGGGGGTTGTATATAGTATCTACAATCAATTCGATTATAAACACGAGTTTGTAACAGAAAACAAGTTTATTCAATATATCAAACTCTGTTATAGTAGGTTTAATCTACTCTCTCAGTGATATATGATATCACTAAGAGCTGCTAGGGTTGTAATTAATAATATTCTCGTGAATGATAACACATATAGTGTAAACCCTAATTTGTGTTTATATACTACACAGTTATAAGATATCTCCTAATTGATATGATATGTTCTGTTTCCTAAAATACATCAATCAGAGATTATCTACTGTAGTCCTTTAGTTGTATAACTCTCCAAGCATATCTTCTTTTATTTAATCCAGATCATCTCCTGTAAATCAGCCGCTTTTCATCCCTGAAGTGTATCCGCACTTAATTTCTGATATAAGTCCTGATGACTTAAGTTCTGATAACTTCCTGTCTTTAGTAAGTTCTGATTTCCAGTTAAGTTCTGATAATAAGTTCTGAAACTAAACAAATCAGATTAGACATGACATCACAAATATATCTAACAATCTCCCCAACTAGTAAATTATAAAAATATACAAATTTATAGATTTGATGATGTCAAAAACATTTAAGTACAAATGCAATGAGAGTTTATATGCACAACTAAATACAACTTACAGTCGATGCAGCTTTTACCAAATTCACTGAATCAGCCTGAATCCATAATGATTCCTTACAAAGTCTGATAACAGCTTGGTCTCTGCATTTCTTTTAACTTCAAGTAACTAAGCTTTGACTTGCTGCAGTTCTTCATCTTCGGTATCACCAATCTGATATATGGCAGCTCTGAGTGCAGAAATTGGAGTTCTTTCACGTCCATCTCTCAGTCTAATTACCCTTGGATGTGTAGAATCTTCATTATAGCATAAGCATCTTCCTTTCAGAATTACTTCTACCTTAGCAGAATTCTTCCTCATAGGAATTTCTCTTCCATCATCCTCAGTCATCATTGGAGTATACTCCGTCATTCTTGCACCAGAAATTCTGAGTAAATCTCTTATTGTCTTCAGAATATATTCTGACAATTTCCTGGTAACATCAGAATTTACCTCCAGTAGATAATGAATATATTGGAGCTCTTGACAGATTTCTTCAGCACATCAGATTCAGATAATCTATAAGTTCTGCCATCAATCAGAAATAAGTTCAATTTCTCTTTTACTTCATAATCATCATGAATATCCATCACTACTTGAGCATAAAATACTTTGTCAAGGTGCATCTGTGTGATCTCTTCAAATGGCTTGTCAGTCAATGTGAATGGATCTCTAATATCAACTTCTATCCCAGTCTCGAATTTCTCTCTATCAGAACCTAATCTAGAAGTGTCTCTAGCTTGCTTGGCTTTTACCCCAAATGCTGCAAGTTGATTTAACATTTGATTTGTCTTAGGCTGAACTGGAATAGACTTGTTCCATAGTAGCTTCTTCTTGTCTTCTAATGTTAAGCTGTCTATGTCAACTTGAGCAGTGTCAGAGGTTGATGTCTTGATGAATTGGTCAGGATTTGCAGTTTCATCTATAGCTTGTTGTTCTGAAATATCTTCAGGATTTATTAAGTTATGAACTTCTTCACTCTAAACAACTTGAGCTATGTCAGAGGTTGTCTTAGATTCTTCTGTCATCCTCTTTCTCTTCAAAGTTTCAACTGTTTCATCTTCAATAGGAGTATCATCAAAGACTTGAACCATCTTGCACACAGGATCCATCAGAATTTGAGGAATCTTCATCTTCTGCTTCTTGACCGTCTCCCCAACTTTTCCTTTTCCCGTGTCTTTGGGATCAGTAGTAGTTTGAGATCTAGTCCTTGATCTAGGAATCTCTATGGCAGATCTTTCTCTTATCACAATCCCTTTTTTTTACCTTGGTGGCTTTTTAGCATCAAAAGCTTTTGACTTGGTTTTGCTCTACTCAGCAGCAAATTTAGCTTCTTTTTCTCTTAATTCCTCTAAATCCACTCCTGAATTATCCTTATGGAATAGTCTCTTGGCCAATTCTTTATCAACATATTGAATTTTAATATCTTTGTAGAAGAATGTTGCTTTCTTTCCTTTGAATTTCAAAGTCCACAAAAACTTCTATGACTCTTGGCTTCCAGCTTGGACTATCACATCAGAAGTAGTTGTCAGAACTTGATCATCAGTATTTGAAGTATCATCATTTGTGATCAACAAAGGAACATCCTGATCTGTTGGCTTCTTTCCTTCCTTATTCCTCCCTTGCATAGCAGATCTATCAGAGTTCTTTCTACCTGACATTCTCTGATGAGAACTTGTCTGTTGAGTGGGAATTCTGCTCCGCTGCTTCCCTTGGCTTTGACCTCTACTCTTTTCAGAGTTTCCCTGGTCATCTCCATGATCATCCTTTTTCTTCAGTATTTGGCTTGGTGAGCATTTGGACTTAACTACCTTCTCCCCCTTTTTGGTATCATATGTCAGGAGTAGAGAAAGAAGGAGTTCCACTGAAGATTGGATCTCATTTAACTGAGTCTGTTGAGCAGCTTGATTTTGTAATACCTCATCTAGTTAGGCATGCTGCTTGGTTTGAACAAGCTCAATAGCCTCCACTTTTTCTTGAATTGGTCTGATAAACCTCTTCTTATCTAGTTTGTGCATCATGTCTAACTTATCAGCTGTTTCTTGAAGTTTATCAACCTTTGCATGAGTCTTGGAGTGTTGACCTTGTAGAGTTCTTGTACTAAGAGCAGTGATCTTTAATTGATGCTTGAAGTCATAACTTGTCAGCAACTCGTCAGCTTTGGAAACATGTTCTGTCAGAACATGTGGGCTGGGAATAAAATCAGTATCATTCCATTTATGTAACCAATCAGCCCCTCTAAAGGTTTCCTCCAATGGAACTAGAGCAGTCTCTTCCTCAAACTGGAATAATGCCTCTTTTCCTATAGGCACTATAGTGTTTACTGGAGCTGACTCTCCAGAACTTGCTAGAATCTCCTCATCTTCAGATAACACCAAGGTGTGTGTGGCTGTAGGAGACTCTAAATCAGCTTTGTCTAAATTCTATTCTTCAGTTCCAAGATCAAGAATTGGTGTTGTTGGTATCTCAGCCTGTAAAATTGGAGAAGTAACAGGAGTTGGTTGTTTTATAGTTGGAGCTTCCAGATATAGAATCGTAGGTATATTCAAATTATGAATATCTATTTCAGGACTTGTCTCTTATTCTTCAACATCATCTGTAGCTTTGATTGGAGAGTGAGGTGGAGAAATTACAGATTCATGTACAGGTTTTGATCTCTGGACTTCAGGAATTTCAGATTCCTGAATTAGAACTTCTTCAGGTGCTGGCAGGGCTTCAATCACATAGGTTCTGATGAGATCAGAGATTCCTGATCCCCTTCGTCAGCATCTTCAGCATCCTCATATTGAATTTGTGCAATATGCACACCTGCTCTTGTCTTCCTCAATTTTGATTTTCTAGATGGAGGGGTGACATGATATATATCCGAATGTGAAGACCTCTTTCTTTTCTGAATGCCAGAAGCTTCAGCTGTTTTCTCCTTCTGAAGAGTTGACTCTTCAGCTTTTTCTTTCACAGGTTCTGATGCAAGAACCTGGACCTGTTCTTCCTCATCTGATTCATCTCTCAGAATCAGCCTTCTCTTTATCCTTGGTGAAGATTGAGGAACAGATTTAGCTCTTTAGGTTTTGGGTCTGGAGGATGTGTCAGATTTTACAACTGGCACCTTTTGAGAAGTACCAGAGGTTGGTTTGGTTTTGGATTTGGGTCTGGACTGTGAAGTGCTGACAACAGGTGCTGATGCTGGTGGTTTTGAGGTAGATTGTGGTTGTTGAGTAGTGAATGGTTGTGATGGTGCTACATCAGGAAATATGGCTGTGTAAGTGTCTGGGATAGTGTTGACTAAGAACTGTTTGACAGATTGGGGTATTTGGAGAGGTCTTAGTACTTTCTTCTTGTTATCAACAAATAACAATTCAGTAAATGCCCTTTTATGTAACTTAAAAGGTTCCATTAGGTCACTGAACACTTGTGGCTTATCAGAACAACAATAACTATAAATTAATTGACAGAACCTAGCAAAATATACTACATTTGCATCTTCCTTCATTCTATCACCAATATAGCCTAACACAGCAGATGCATAATCAAAATGAGTCTGATTAAAAAGTGCATACCCTATTTGTTGACTCATGATTGGAATGGCATCGAAATTGGAGCATTTGTTAGCAAAAGTCTTTGTGATCCAATCAAAGAAGAAGCTCCATTCCCTCCTGATGTAAGGCCTATTCAACTGTCCTAGCTTGGAAAAGCTTTTCTCATATCCCAAGCTTGCCATCATGTTCTGAAGAACAGATTCTCCAGGTGCTGAGTTGTAAGTGCAGTTTCCAGGCAGATGAAGAGCCTGCCTCACCGTAGTAACAGTTACCAGATACTCATCTTCTCCTGATGAGAGGATGATGCTTGGAGATCCAGTTTCACCTCCATCATCATAGATTCCAGTCTTCTAGAACTCCAGCACTTATTTACCAGAGATTGCTTGAGGTTGGGTCAGAGCATACCCAATTTCACTATGAGCCAAGAAATCCTGAACAAAGTGAAGTTCTGAAGGAGCTTCATCCTTGTTCAAGATAGCAGAGTATTTGTTTGGGACAAACTTAGCTCCATTAAAAATAACATTCTTTGGTGTCATTTCTGTTAAAAAATCAAGTGAAAATTTTGTGTTTGCAAAGTATTTGATAAAATGTCAGTCTTTTAAAATTAGCTTCCCATAGTGGTTTTGTGAAGATATCTGCTAGTTGTTAATCTGTTGGAATAAAATACAATTCCACTACACCTTCCATCACATGTTCCCTTATGAAATGGTACCTAATGTTGATGTGCTTTGTCATTGAGTGTTGAACTGGATTTCCTGTCATAGCAATAGCACTTTGATTATCACAGTAAATGGGTATTTTAGAAAATTCTAACCCATAGTCCAATAACTGATTCTTCATCCACAGAATTTGTGCACAACAGCTTCCTGTAGTAATAAATTCTGCTTCTGCAGTTGATGTGGAAATTGATTTTTGTTTTTTGCTAAACCAAGAAACCAACCTGCCTCCAAGAAATTGGCAACTTCTACTAGTGCTTTTCCTGTCTATTTTGCATCCTACAAAATCTGCATCTAAGTAATCTCTTAGCTTAAAATCTGATTCCCTAGGATACCACAATCCTAGATCAGCTGTACCCTTTAGATACTTGAAAATTCTTTTCACAGCTATTAGATGAGGTTCTTTTGCATCAGCCTGAAATCTTACACAAAGACAGGTAGCATACATGATATCTGGTCTACTTGCAGTTAAATAGAGTAAAGAGCCAATCATACCTCTGTAGTTAGTAATATCTACTGATGCTCCAGTATCTTTATCTAACTTGGTGGCAGTGGCCATGGGAGTTGATGCAGTAGAACTGTCTTGCATTACAAATTTCTTCAGTAGATTTTCGGTGTACTTGTATTGACTGATAAAAGTACCTTCTTCAGTTTTTTTGAATTGAAGTCCCAGAAAATAACTCAACTCTCCCATCATAATCATTTGATATCTTGACTGCATTAACTTGGAAAATCTTTCATAAAGTTTTGTATTTGTAGAGCCAAAGATGATATCATCAACATATATCGGTACCAAAAGTAAGTCCTTTCCATGGTTGAGGTAGAATAAAGTCTTGTCAATTGTGCCTCGGTGAAATCCACTTTCCAGAAGGAATTGAGCCAGAGTCTCATACCATGCTCAAGGAGCCTGCTTAAGGCTATAAAGTGCTTTGTCAACCCTGTAGACATGATTTGGAAATTATGGATCTACAAAGCCTGGAGGTTGTTCAACATATACCTCTTCTTCCAATTCTCCATTGAGAAAAGAAATTTTCACATCCATTTGAAAGACTTTAAACTTATTGTGAGCAGCATAAGCCAAAAAGATTCTTATGGCTTCCAATCTAGCAACTGGAGCAAATGTTTCATCATAGTCAATACCCTCATGTGGAGAGTAACCTTTAGCAACCAGCCTTGCTTTGTTTCTTATAATTATGCCATCACAGTAAGTTTTATTTTTGAACACCCATTTTGTACCAACAATTGATATGTCCTTTGGTCTTGGTACTAGGGTCCGGACTTTATTTCTTTTAAATTCATTTAACTCTTCCTGCATTGCTTGAACCCAATCGGCATCTTGAAGAGCTTCTTCCACTTTCTTTGGTTCAGTCTGGGATAGAAAGGAATGATAGAGACATTCATTTATTTTTGTTGTTCTAGTTCTGACACCTGCTTCAGGATCTCCAATTATTAAGTCAGGTGTGTGTGATTTAGTCCACTTCCTTGCAGATGGAAGTGATCTGTAGAACTGGATCCTCCCCCATGATCCATGCTATCTCCATCAGCTTTTTCGATGCTCCCCCTGAAGTTATGCTCTCTAAGATTCCATAATTTGAGTTGGATCCTTCAGGAATTGAAGAATTAGAGTTTCTAGAATTGTCAGAATTTGGCTTATCAGAACTTGATGAATCAGAACTTGAAGAGCCAGTGACTGGTTGAGATGCTTCTTGAGAGTCTTGAGATGTGGTATGATCATCAGCTTGCTCTCCCTGAACAGGTGCATTTTCCTTTGCAGCAGTTACCACAGTTTCAATGACATCAGAATTTAACCCGTCAGAACTTACAGGATCAGGATTTAGTCATCAGAATTTACAGAATCAAAATTTACATCTTCATTTTCAAATCTTAGTTGATCATGATCATTGAAATCTTCAAGTCTAGTAATCTTTTTATCATCAAAAGATACAATTGATAGATTCCATGACAACCCTTGTTCTTAAATTGTAGACTCTGAAGGCTTTTTTGGAAAGTGGATATCCAACAAAAATTCCTTCATCAGCTTTTAAATCAAATTTTGACAACTGTTTAAGATGAGTCTTAAGAACAAAACACTTGCATCCAAATACATGAAAGTATTTCATACTTGGCTTCTTTTTCTTCACCATTGCATATGGTGTTTTTTCATGCTTGTTTATGAGTGTAGCATTCTGTGTAAAACAAGCAGTCTGCACAGCTTCAGCCCAAAAATAGGTTGGTATCTTTGCTTCATCAAGCATAGTTCGTGCAACTTCAATAAGAGTCCTGTTCTTTCTTTCTACAACTCCATTCTGCTGTGGAGTTCCAGGTGCAGAAAATTCCTGCTTTATTCCTTGCTCTTTGCAGAACTCTTCCATGATTGGATTCTTGAACTCAGTGTCATTATCACTTCTTATTATTTTAACATAATCTTTGACTAACTTATCCAGCTGTCTGACATGATCAGTTAGAGTAGATGCAGTTTCATTCTTCTTGTGCAAGAAATACACCCAAGTGTATCTTGTGAACTCATCCACTATAATCATAGTATATTTCTTCTTTGCAATAGACATGACATTGACTGGACCAAATAGATCAACATGCAGTAAGTGATAAGGCTTAAGAATTTAGGATTCAGTTTTGCTCTTGAATGAAGATTTTCTTTGTTTTGCCTTTTGACATGAGTCACAAAGACCATCAGGAGCAAATATTGATTTTGGCAGTCCTCTCACAAGATCTTTCTTTACTAGCTCATTCATGTTGTTGAAATTTAAATGAGAGAGTCTTTTGTGCCAATTCCAGCTTTCTTCAATTGATGCTCTACTTAACAGGCATATTGCAAAACCATCAGAATTTGTTAAAAGACTGGCTTCATATATGTTACCATGTCTGTAACCTTTCAGAACCACTTTGCCTGTAGAATTACTTACAACTTCACAGTGTTCTTCAAAGAAATCCACATGATAACCTCTGTCACAGATTTGAATCACACTTAGCAGATTGTGTTTAAGTCCTGAGACAAGAGCTACTGTATCAATTATGACATTCCCAAGATTGATATTGCCATATCCCAGAGTCTTTCCCATGTTTCCATATCCATAAGAAACTCCTGGGCCAGCTTTCTCCATAAAGTCTTATAGAAGGGCTTTATTTCCAGTCATATGTCCTGAACATCCACTGTCCAGAACCCGAATGTTTTTCCTGTTTCCCTGCAATCACAAAGACCACTATTGATTAGTTTTAAGGACCCAGACTTGCTTGGATCCTTTAGCCTTATTAAGTTTGTTAGCATTTGCAGCGGATTTAGTTTCAGAGTTTATGATAACATGTTTTTTATCTGACTTTATATCAGACTTTGCATCAGAATTTACACTAGAAGGAATTATACTAATTTTCTTTAAAGAAGGTTTTATTTTATAATAATCATAGTACAAACTATGATTTTCCTTACAAGTATAAATAGAATGCCATAAACTACCACAATGAAAATAACGATTTTATTGTTTAAACCTAACATACTGACTCTTAACTCCTGATCTAGGAGGTAAAGAGTTTATATCTTTATTTTTCCTGCAAAAAGAAGCAAGATGGTTAGAGTTTCCACAATTATAACATTTCTTTCTAGGAGCATTAGGAACAGGCATATAATTATTACTTTTATTCACACCTTCCTTTCCATTCCTATTTTTCCTAGCTTCATTTACCTTGTTCACATTTGTTACGACCGGCATTTTATGTAATATTATTTGTGGATTGGGTATAATATTAAAGTCAAATAAAAATATATTCAATGATTGTACGCTAGTGTGAGTGAAAATTTCTGCATTATAAATTTGCTTTGTGTAGTATATGATTTTTCAAAGCAAGAGTTTATTTAATTTCTTTATTTTTGATTTATAAGGAATATTCTAAGCTTTGGAAAAATTTTCTTTTAAAAGGTATTTTGTTCACAAATTTTGAAAATGATTTTATAAAGTCTCTAAAAATCCAAGTTATTTTATGATATAAATTTTATAACTTTTGAACTTGTATTTTATTTTATAAAAATAAATCTTTATAAATTTTATTTGTTATAATTAGCAAATTACGTGGCTACCCTTGCATGCAAATACTCTTCCAATTCAACTAAGGGGCAAGGAAGACATTTCCAACCCCACTCACTTTCATTCTACTAACCAAATTACCCCTTTACCCTTGCATGCAAATCTACCTAACTATATTGGAAGGTTACTCTTGTAAAATCTCAAATCCACTCACTTTTGGCCAAATAAAAACCAAACAAACATGATTATTACTCCACATTCACCCCACCATTTCCACACTCCTCCTTTCCTCCCCCCTCCTCTCGGTTTTTCCCCCTCCCCTCTCGGCAATTCCCAAAAACCGAGCCCCCATCCCCTTCTTTCTTCATTTCTCACTCAAATAATCATCCTATTATCAAGTAATCCTACTCCCTACATGTTGTTCTTGTATATCTTAAGAGTTTAGAGTAGAAAAGCTTATGTGTTGACCTTGCATGGTGGTATTTTGTTAAAACTCCAAGTGAATATCCTTGATTCTTGTGAATTCAAGGCTTTCACCATGAGTTATAGTAGCAAAGGGTTGAGAATGGCTAGACATGAGTATGCTACACTCATGCAATTGTTGTTTTCACCCTAATCCATTCGGCCATGACTTGATAGGAGCCGAATGGATGGTGTTTTGGTTGTCATGTTCCACTTTGTGTGTTTTTGTGATGATAACATGAAAATCTTAGTGAAGTCTTGATAAAACTCTTTGCATGCTAAGTGATCATCTAGGTATATCTTATGCTAGGCTTGCATGTCAATTTTATGATAGAACATATATAGAAAATGTGTTGTTTTGGTTTGAAAAACCCGAAGGCATGCATGCATGTGGATTTCTCTTAGAATGTTGTAAGATTTTGATCATTTGGAAAGATTTTGTTAGTGAGCCTTAATTTCAGTAGGAATAATGTGTTAATATTGATTTATGCTTCTTGTTGCATGGTAATAATTCGTGGTTATCTTTTATAAAAATATATATTTTGTTGTTTCAAAAGCATGAAGATTTGTGATTTGTGAAGTGTAGTCTCTTTTGTTTTGCCATAATTGTACCTTAGGTAAGGATGATCTCACCAAGGTTATTTTGAGAATAAGGGAGTTAGTTCAGTAGAATACCATGTATAAGTCTTGGTTTAAGTATTTAGTTGTTAGTTGGGTTTGTCAAGTCAAAACCTTGAAAAATGAGAGTTATAGTTTCTGCAGAAAAATCAGTATAGCACCCTGAGGTTTAGAGTGAGTTTTGACCATGTCATTGGTGTGCACTTTGAGGCCCAAGTTACCAGAAGTTAGTATAGGGAGTATATAAAAGGTTTTAGGAGTTGGTTGGAGGTTTGCATGTCATTTGGTTAGGGGCACAAGTAGAATAACAAAATCTGTCCAGCAGGGGACAGTTTTGTTGCAACTTAGAAATAGGGAGATTTGACCATGTCATGGGTAGGCCCTCATTAGGCCCAATTGGGCCTTAGTTAGAGGGAGTGTCAGAGAAGTGTTTCCAACCATAGTTCATAGGATATGAGTCAGAACCATGTGTCGCAAGTTAACTCAAGTCAGGGCATTTTCTGCCCAGAAAAACAGGGGAACCTTGGACTTTTAGCTTAGGCCCAAGAAGGCCCAAGCCAGGCCATTGAGCCACATCAAGTTTGTGAGATGCCCTTAGGTCAGGAGAGTCTTGTGTAAAAGTTTTGAAGGAAAGCTTGTGGTTTAAGAGTGTCTAATGTACTCAAGAAACCATAGTTGTCATTCTGAAATTTGCACCAGTGAGCACTTTAACTTATCACATAGTTTTAGAACACTTAGAAGTGAGTATTAGGTCGACCACCATAGTTGTAAGATAGTATAAGGTCAGTAGAACAAAAGGCACAAGTGAGGGTCAATAGGTTTTGGATAATTTAGGAAAGGCACATCGAGTTAGGAAGCCAAAATTTGAAGATCTTGTCTAGTTTAGCGACCAAGTGACTTAAGTTGTGAGTCGAGATCATCCAAGCCTAGTGTTGCATTATGGTGTTATTTGGTATTAATATATGATATGTGATTATGTGGCTACGTGTGTACATTTGAAATATAAAGGTGGATATAAATTAAGTGCATATAGGCCTAAGTGCCATCCGTGTTTAATTTCGGGTTGTAAATAGGTTGAGATGGTAAGAATATATTATAATGAGGATTATTATTATTTATGTAGGATCTCGAGACGAGGGAAAACTTGCCATAAAAGTCGAGTGAAGCTCCAGTTGCTCCTACCAGTCAGACCAGACCAGCCTATCTCAAGGCAAGTGATTCAACTTGACCTTCATATTTACTATAAACAGTTCATATTTATCGATGCAATTATCCTGAGTCATTTTGATATGTTTAAATCAAGCATATCCCTCGCTTATCTTTGAATTACATAGAGATGTCATGAACCCTCAAGTATGTATTGCAAGTAGTTCAAAAGTCTCTTCATGATAGTTAAATGCCATGATAAAATAAAGAGTTGTTATATTACTTGATTGATCCTCTTGATTAACATGATGATGATTCCTAAGTATTGATATCTCATCCTGATACTTGAATCCCTATAGAACCTTACCTTGAACTTTGATAGTCAGAAACTTACCAACCTGATTCCTCATTGATTGATACCCTCTTTCCTATCCTAAAGCTTGTCAATTCTGATATATATACATTCATCCTGAGCTAGAGATCATTACCTTAATACCCATAGTATTCGTGAAGCTTATCTTCTTAATGATCCAACACCTGTACCTTGACGAGAAACCATTGCTTTAAGCCCAGTTTGGCATTACCCCTTCATATTATCCATTAGTCTCACCATATTTTCCTGTCCAAGTTCTGACACATGAAAACCTTTTGGTTACCCTAATAGGGTAAAGTTCGTGAATCATGGCCCTGAGATTTAGTACCATATTTCCCGTGTTTCGAGTTGATCTATATTCCCTTAATAAAAATGTGTACTGTTAAAAGAGATTTTGTTACAATTCGGCATCAGCTTTTGAAATAAATAAAATATGGGTTTTCAGTCCCAAAGGGGGACAAATGTTTTCTTGAATAGTGGATCTTGACTGAGACGCGAGTCCTTTCCACACTTATATTAGACTTAAAAGTTGCCTAGGGATTCCCGTTAATGTTTTAGAACCCAGCGAGGTTCGGGATTACTTCGCGGCTGATCACCGGCTGTAATCCGTAGCGTCATAAAATGATTTTGATTAAGACATGATTTTTTTAAAAAAAATTGTTTTGATACAAGCAAAATGGTGCCATCTCACATAGTTTTATCTCTCGTTATCATTAGTTATGTCTTTCCATTGGCATTCTTAAAAGTATATCTCGATTTATGGTTTGTGTTGTGTTGTTAGCACTTGTTGAGCATTCGGCTCACTTCTTGCTTTACCCTGATATTACAGCTAGCAGCTATGGTTAGATTCAAGCAGACTGCCCGTAAGACCTGTGATGCTGATGCTTATGTTCAAGCTCAGGTAGGATAAGTATTAATAGTTGTGTGAGGACTCGGTATTTGTATTCAGATGTAATAGTTGGTAGTGTTGGGCTGTTCCAAACCCTAAACTGTAAGATCTTGGATTTGGTTGTGTATTCTTCATTAAAATGATGTAATAGCTATATTTATTTTGCTGTTTAAGTTGGGGGTGTGACAGGTTTTGGTATCAGAGCTACGGTTTAGAGTCCCTGGACAGCCCAAATAGGTTATAGGATTTGTGTGTAGCTTATAGATATTATGCGAGAGAGTAGGTTAAGTAAATTATTATTAATACTCCTCTTATTGGTTGTCAGCAAAGGGCGCATTCCTCGTCATCCTTTGGGTCGGACGACACTATTGCTTTCACAGTGTATGCTGAGTTGAGGCGCGAGTTCGACATGCTTCAGGGCAAGTACGACCGACTGATAGACCGACTGAAGAACGTGTATCCGGACAGCCGAAACTACGAAGGGAAGCCCAAGGAGCAGATGACTGCGAGACTTGAGACCTTGGTTCAATACGTCAACGCTAAGCTTGAGGAGATGCCAGCGCACCGGGACCGTACCAGCCAGTATGTCATTCAGATGGTGGCAGATGACCTCCAGAGCATTGTGAAGACGCTTCGAGAGGAAAAGACTATCAAGCCCCGTTCAGATGGAGTGGAGCCTTAGTTCTTTCCATTTACCTTTCATGTTGTTGTACTATCAGACTCTATGGAATCCCCAGTTGTTTCCGTTTTTCCTTTAAATAAGCCTGTTATTCCTAGAATCAGACTATGTCCCAATCCTATGTACTGTGACCTTTAAAATTTCAATAATTATGTGCTATTGTTCCATTTGCTCTCAACTGTTATTTTATGTTTTTATCATCATATCTGCTTAATTTGGAAACTTGACCCCATATGTAAATGAGAATGCCATGCGATACCCTCGAATTATTTTATCATTCATATATGTTTTGATACAACTCTTATTTCAGGATCATGCCTCCCAAAAAGAAGAACCCAACAACCACCTCCACCACAGACCCAAATATTCTTCGACTACTGGAAACCTTGCAACAGCAAACCAATGCTATAGCTCAACAACAACTAACTCTTCAACAACGAATTGAAAACCAAGATAACCGTGAGCCACACCAACCACCTGAACCACCAGTATCACCTAGACAAATTTTCACCTTCAAGGCTTTTCAGAATGTGAATCCACCTGCATTTCATGATACCACTGACCCAGTGATAGATAACACATGGATCAAGGAGATGGAAAGGGCTTTTGAGTTGGTACAGTTAGGAGACGATCAGAAGACGCCATATGCTGCTTACTTCTTGAAGGGAGAAGTCATCTATTGGTGGGAATCAGTAAAGGCTATGGAAGTCACTCAGCAGGTTTCTTGGGAGAGATTTAAGAAGTTATTTCTGGACAAGTATTACCCTAAGTACATGCAGAATCAGATGGAGCTAAAATTTCTTGAGTTGAAGCAAGGGAACATGACTGTATTGGAGTATGAGAAGAAGTTCACTGAGTTGTCAAGGTTTGTGACAAAGTATACCAGCACTGAGGAGGAAAAAGCAAAGAAATTTCAGCAAGGACTGGAGCCTTGGATCAGAGATAGGGTGGCTATATTTGAGCTTGAAACTTATGCGGGAGTAGTACAGAAAGCTGCTCTGATTGAGAATAATGGGATGCAGTCAAGGAAAGAGAGGGATAACAAGAAGAGGAAGGTTCCATTTCATGGAGAAAAGTCTGAAGCTGGAAGTTCGCAAGATCGGAATATAAAGAGGATTGGTTTCCAGAAGGGCGGAAATTTTCAAAAGAAGGGAAATTTGGGCAAAAGGCAAGAATCAAAAGGGAACAACCAGGCAAGCCAAGGGCAAGTTGGAGAAAACAGGTTCCAGAGACTGGAATGCAAGCACTGTGGAAGAAGGCACCCCGGAGTATGCAATAAGCTGAGCATGACCTGTTATAGGTGCAATCAGAAGGGACATTTGGCGAATGAGTGCAAGATGCCGAAGCCAGGAGTTACGTGCTACAAGTGTGGGAAGACTGGACACATGGCTAGGGAGTGTAAGGCAACCGGACCAGTCAAAGCTCTGATTAATGTGGCAAGTACCAGTGCAAGCGTGCCAACTGAGATATTGGCATTACCTCCACCACCTGCACCAACCCCGCAAGCAACAGCAAGGACATTTGATTTGAAGATGAAGGATGCTGTTTAGAATTCTGAGGTGATAGCAGGTACACTTTTACTCAATAATGTCAAAGCTAAAGTATTGATTGATTCGGGAGCAACAAGATTGATCAAGGACTATGACTGTTCGATAAATTACCATCCTGGAAAGGCGAACGTAGTGGCCGATGCTCTGAGTAGGAAGGAGAGATTGAATATGATGATAACATCAAAAGAGTTATCTGAAGAAATCGAAAGATTGGAATTGGAACTTTGTGCTTATGGAAAAGTCGAGGAAGTTTGTCGTGCAATGACCTTTCAGCCAACACTAGTGGAAAAGATAAAGAAGTGTCAAGAGGAAGTAATGGAAAAAGAGAAGAATCAGTTATCTGGAGAGGAGATTAATACTCAAAGGGATGAGCAAGGGATACTAAGATTTTCATCCAAAATATGGATTCCCCATGTACCTGAATTAAAGAATGAGATCCTCCATGAAGCCCACAATTCGAAATTTTCAATCCACCCGGGAAGCACCAAGATGTATCGAGACTTAAAGAAGAACTTTTGGTGGCCAAATATGAAGCGAGACATGGCAGAATGGGTTGCGAAGTGCTATACTTGTCAGAGAGTAAAGGCAGAACATCAACGACCAAGCGGATTAATTCAGCCCCTGAAGGTTCCAGAATGGAAATGGGAAAATATCGCTATAGACTTTATAGTGGGACTACCGCGAACGAAATCCGGACATGACGCAATATGGGTTATAATTGATCGTCTTACGAAGTCGGCGTATTTCCTTCCAATAAATGAAAAGTCGTCACTGGACAAGTTGGTTCATCTGTATGTGCGCGAAATCATACTAAGGCATGGAGTACCTGTATCAATAGTTTCAGACAGAGATCCCCGATTTAACTCAAGATTCTGGAAGCAATTTCAGGAATATCTTGGCACAAAGTTTAATATGAGCACGGCGTACCACCCGCAGACTGATGGCTAGAGTGAAAGGACAATTCAAACGATTGAAGACATGTTGCGCAGTTGTGCAATCGATTTTGCAGGAAGTTGGGACGACCATTTGCCGTTGATTGAATTCTCTTACAACAACAGCTATCATTCCAGTATCGGCATGCCACCATACGAAGCTTTGTACGGGCGAAAATGTAGATCACCAACAAGTTGGGATGAAGTGGGAGAAGGAAAAAATCTTGGCTCGGAATTGGTACAACAGTTGCATGACTCGGTCAAGTTAAATCAGAAAAGGTTGCTTGCTGCTCAAGATAGACAGAGGAAGTATGCGGATTCAGCGCGTAAGGACGTTCAATTCCAAATTGGCGAAGCTGTGTTGCTGAAGGTGTCACCTAGAAAAGGGTTGATAAGATTTGGCAAGAAAGGGAAGTTAGCACCTAGATACATAGGTCCTTTTGAGATTTTGAGTCAAGTGGGAAAGGTGGCCTATGAGTTGGCCTTACCACCTTAGTATCAACATGTGCATAATGTATTCCATGTGTCGTTGCTTAAGAAGTACAATCCTGACGCTAGCCACGTGATAGAATATGAACCTGTAGAAATTCAGACAGACCTGTCATTTGTGGAGCAACCGGTTAAAATACTCGACTGGCAAGTAAAGAGTCTTAGAAATAAGTCAGTAAAGTTAGTAAAAGTACTTTGGAGGAACCCTAAGGTCGAAGAGTCGACTTGGGAGTTAGAGTCTGATATGCGTTCCCGGCATCCTCATCTTTTCTCTTAGATTCTGGGGACAGAATCCCTTAAGGGGGAGAGGATGTTACGACCGGCATTTTATGTAATATTATTTGTGGATTGGGTATAATATTAAAGTCAAATAAAAATATATTCAATGATTGTACGCTAGTGTGAGTGAAAATTTCTGCATTATAAATTTGCTTTGTGTAGTATATGATTTTTCAAAGCAAGAGTTTATTTAATTTCTTTATTTTTGATTTATAAGGAATATTCTAAGCTTTGGAATTTTTTTCTTTTAAAAGGTATTTTGTTCACAAATTTTGAAAATGATTTTATAAAGTCTCTAAAAATCCAAGTTATTTTATGATATTAATTTTATAATTTTTGAACTTGTATTTTATTTTATAAAAATAAATCTTTATAAATTTTATTTATTATAATTAGCAAATTACGTGGCTACCCTTGCATGCAAATACTCTTCCAATTCAACTAAGGGGCAAGGAAGACATTTCCAACCTCACTCACTTTCATTCTACTAACCAAATTACCCCTTTACCCTTGCATGCAAATCTACCTAACTATATTGGAAGGTTACTCTTGTAAAATCTCAAATCCACTCACTTTTGGCCAAATAAGGTATGGATGGTGTTTTGGTTGTCATGTTCCACTTTGTGTGTTTTTGTGATGATAACATGAAAATCTTAGTGAAGTCTTGATAAAACTCTTTGCATGCTAAGTGATCATCTAGGTATATCTTATGCTAGGCTTGCATGTCAATTTTATGATAGAACATATGTAGAAAATGTGTTGTTTTGGTTTGAAAAACCCGAAGGCATGCATGCATGTGGATTTCTCTTAGAATGTTGTAAGATTTTGATCATTTGGAAAGATTTTGTTAGTGAGCCTTAATTTCAGTAGGAATAATGTGTTAATATTGATTTATGCTTCTTGTTGCATGGTAATAATTTATGGTTATCTTTTATAAAAATATATATATCTTGTTGTTTCAAAAGCATGAAGATTTGTGATTTGTGAAGTGTAGTCTCTTTTGTTTTGCCATAATTGTACCTTAGGTAAGGATGATCTCACCAAGTTTATTTTGAGAATAAGGGAGTTAGTTCAGTAGAATACCATGTATAAGTCTTGGTTTAAGTATTTAGTTGTTGTTAGTTCGGTTTGTCAAGTCAAAACCTTGGAAAATGAGAGTTATAGTTTCTGCAGAAAAATCAGTATAGCACCCTGAGGTTTAGAGTGAGTTTTGACCATGTCATTGGTGTGCACTTTGAGGCCCAAGCTACCAGAAGTTATTATTGGGAGTATATAAAAGGTTTTAGGATTTGGTTGGAAGTTTGCATGTCATTTGGTTAGGGGCACAAGTAGAATAACAAAATCTGTCCAGCAGGGGACAGTTTTGTTGCAACTTAGAAATAGGGCGATTTGACCATGTCATGGGTAGGCCCTCATTAGGCCCAATTGGGCCTTAGTTAGAGGGAGTGTCAGAGAAGTTTTTCCAACCATAGTTCATAGGATATGAGTCAGAACCATGTGTCGCAAGTTAACTCAAGTCAGGGTATTTTCTGCCCAGAAAAACAGGGGAACCTTGGACTTTTAGCTTAGGCCCAAGAAGGCCCAAGCCAGGCCCTTGAGCCACATCAAGTTTTTGAGATGCCCTTAGGTCAGGAGAGTCTTGTGTAAAAGTTTTGAAGGAAAGCTTGTGGTTTAAGAGTGTCTAATGTACTCAAGAAACCATAGTTGTCATTCTGAAATTTGCACCAGTGAGCACTTTCACTTATCACATAGTTTTAGAACACTTAGAAGTGAGTATTAGGTCGACCACCATAGTTGTAAGATAGTATAAGGTCAGTAGAGCAAAAGGCACAAGTGAGGGTCAATAGGTTTTGGATAATTTAGGAAAGGCACATCGAGTTAGGAAGCCAAAATTTGAAGATCTTGTCTAGTTTAGCGACCAAGTGACTTAAGTTGTGAGTCGAGATCATCCAAGCCTAGTGTTGCATTATGGTGTTATTTGGTATTAATATACGATATGTGATTATGTGGCTACGTGTGTACATTTGAAATATAAAGGTGGATATAAATTAAGTGCATATAGGCCTAAGTGTCATCCGTGTTTAATTTCGGGTTGTAAATAGGTTGAGATGGTAAGAATATATTATAATGAGGATTATTATTATTTATGTAGGATCTCGAGACGAGGGAAAACTTGCCATAAAAGTCGAGTAAAGCTCCAGTTGCTCCTACCAGTCAGACCAGACCAGCCTATCTCAAGGCAAGTGATTCAACTTGACCTTCATATTTACTATAAATAGTTCATATTTATCGATGCATTTATCCTGAGTCATTTTGATATGTTTAAATCAAGCGTATCTCTCGCTTATCTTTGAATTACATAGAGATGCCATGAACCCTCAAGTATGTATTGCAAGTAGTTCAAAAGTCTCTTCATGATAGTTAAATGCCATGATAAAATAAAGAGTTGTTATATTACTTGATTGATCCTCTTGATTAACATGATGATGATTCCTAAGTATTGATATCTCATCCTGATACTTGAACCCCTATAGAACCTTACCTTGAACTTTGATAGTCAGAAACTTACCAACCTGATTCCTCTTTGATTGATACCCTATTTCCTATCCTAAAGCTTGTCAATTCTGATATATATACATTCATCCTGAGCTAGAGATCATTACCTTAATACCCATAGTATTCGTGAAGCTTATCTTCTTAATGATCCAACACATGTACCTTGACGAGAAACCATTGCTTTAAGCCCAGTTTGGCATTACCCCTTCATATTATCCATTAGTCTCACCATATTTTCCTGTCCAAGTTCTGACACATGAAAACCTTTTGGTTACCCTAATAGAGTAAAGTTTCGTGAATCATGGCCCTGAGATTTAGTACAATATTTCCCGTGTTTCGAGTTGATCTATATTCCCTTAATAAAAATGTGTACTGTTAAAAGATATTTTGTTACAATTCGGCATCAGCTTTTGAAATAAATAAAATATGGGTTTTCAGTCCCAAAGGGGGACAAATGTTTTCTTGAATAGTGGATCTGGACTGAGACGCGAGTCCTTTCCACACTTATATTAGGCTTAAAAGTTGCCTGGGGATTCCTGTTAATGTTTTAGAACCCAGCGAGGTTCGGGATTACTTCGCGGCTGATCACCGGCTGTAATCCGTAGCGTCATAAAATGATTTTGATTAAGACATGATTTTTTTTTAAAATTGTTTTGATACAAGTAAAATGATGCCATCTCACATAGTTTTATCTCTCGTTATCATTAGTTATGTCTTTCCATTGGCATTCTTAAAAGTATATCTCGATTTATGTTTTATGTTGTGTTGTTAGCACTTGTTGAGCATTCGGCTCACTTCTTGCTTTACCCTGATATTACAGCTAGCAGTTATGGTTAGATTCAAGCAGACTGCCCGTAAGACCTGTGATGCTGATGCTTATGTTCGAGCTCAGGTAGAATAAGTATTAATAGTTGTGTGAGGACTCGGTATTTGTATTCAGATGTAATAGTTGGTAGTGTTGGGCTGTTCCAAACCCTAAACTGTAAGATCTTGGATTTGGTTGTGTATTCTTCATTAAAATGATGTAATAGCTATATTTATTTTGCTGTTTAAGTTGGGGGTGTGACAACATTTTTAATCTCTTTCAGCTTATACTTAAGCTGCTTATTTGTCATTAAGCCAATGTTTACCAAAGCTGGTTTATCCTATTTTAATTTTTCTGAAGTTGACTTTTCTTTGACTTCTGATTTAGAGTCTTTCATCTCTTCAGAATCAGACACAACAGTTTTTGCAACAAATTTAACAGGATTTACCTTTGGTTTTTCAGTCTGTTTGATAGCAATTGGCTTAATTGGCAAAGTCCCTTTCTCACTTTTACCATATTTATAACATAACCCCTCTTTCCAGTTTCCACTACTTAGAATATTCTTAGTTGTTCTGCCTGAGTTAGTCCAAGTCCTTATGATTTCTCTTTCTTTTTCTAATTCAGTTTTTAGATAATCATTCTGTTTAAGCAATTTATTCTTAACATACACAGCCTTATCTCTCTCTGTCTGAATAGTGTTCATCTTGACTAACTCTTCTTCAAGATAGCTATTTTTGTTTTTGTACTTTAGATTTTCAGATTTTAATCTTTCATTCTCTAAAGTTTGATCTCTATAGCTAATATAAATGTTTTTCAGAAATAATCTCAACTCACTAATATCTTCTGTATCAAAAGCAAGAGTTGATAGAGGTACATTTAGTTCAACAACATCAGAACTGCTATCAGCATTTACCATTAAGGCATAGTTCACCTCTTCTTCAGATTCTGAAGTTTCTGCCCAGTTTTTCTTCTTTGTGATAAGTGCCTGGCCTTTATCACCTTTCTCACCATAATTGTAGCATTTGACATTTGAGTTATCTCCTCTGTCAGACTTTCCTCCTTTTCCTTCAGTCTTTCGGAACCCTTTCTTGTCAGAACTTCCACCTTTCCTGGAAAACTTCTTACCCTTTCTGAATTTCTTGTAAGCTATCTTTGTGATACCCTTCACCATAAGAGCACACAGTTGCATCATCTCTGCATCAACATCTACTTCAGATAAATTTTCAGGTTCTGAATCATCATCTTCAAAATCTGATGTCTCTGAATCAGACTGTATGATGAGAGCCTTTCCTTTTGCCTTCCTAGAGACAATTGGCTTTTCTTCAGTCTTTAAAGCAACTGTCTTAGACTTTCCTCCATGCCTCTTCTTTCTTTGCTCCATCTCAAGTTCATGAGTCTTGACATCCCATAGATTTCATCAAACATATCAGCAAGTTCATAGTTGTCTCTTATTGTAGTAGCTTTCAAATCCCACTTTTCAGGAAAAGCTAGTAGGAATTTCAGATTTGAATCTTCTAGATCATATTCCTTATCCACTAGTGACAGATCATTCAAGAGCTTTGTGAATCTGTCATATATATCAGTTAGTGACTCATCATATTTTGAGTCAAAGTACTCATACTCCTGTGTAAATATTATCTTCCTGTTCTTTTTGATGGCATTGGTTCCTTGACATCTCACTTCCAATGCATCCCATATTTTTTTTTGTAGTCTTGCATCCAATCACCCTGTTTGACATGACATTGACAAGTGCACTATGAAGCAAGTATCTTACTTTTGCATCCTTGCCTAGTGAAGAGATGTCTTCAGTGGTGAGTTCTCTCTTTTCTTTGGGAATCATCTTATGTGGCTCATTCTCAACTGCAAAAAAAAGCTTTGTTGGTTTGTGTGGACCATCATAAATTCTGTCTAAATATTCTGGATCTGTAGCTTCCAGAAATATGGCCATCTCACACTCCATACAGGATACTCAGGCACCCTGAGCATAGGAACCTTGATGGTTTCATATCTACTAGTGTTTTGAATGGGGTGAACCTTTGCAGGTTCTTGAGGGTCTTGTGTTTTTGATTGATCAGACATGATTGATTGTTTGTTTGGATCTTAACTGTTTGTAAGCTTAACATATTGGCTCTGATATCACTTATTAGGCCTCAATGATACTATAGAAGGGGGTTGAATATAGTATCTATAATCAGTTTGATTATTAACACAAGTATGTAATAGAAAACAAGTTTATTCAATATATCAAACTCTGTTACAGTAGGTTTAATCTACTCTCTCAGTGATGTATGATATCACTAAGAGCTGCTAGGGTTACAATTAATAATATTCTCGTGAATGATAACATATATAGTATAAACCCTAATATGTGTTTATATACTACACAGTTACAAGATATCTCATAATTGATATTATATGTTATGTTTCTTAAAATACATCAATCAGAGATTATCTACTGTAGTTTTTTAGCTGTATAACTGTCCAAGCATATCTTCTTTTGTTTAATCCAGACCCTCTCCTGTAAATCAGCCGCTTTTCATCCCTGAAGTGTATCCGCAGTTACGTTCTGATGTAAGTCCTGATGACTTAAGTTCTGATAACTTCCCGTCTTCAGTAAGTACTGATTTCCAGTTAAGTTCTGATAATAAGTTCTGAAACTAAATAAATCAGATTAGACATGACATCACAAATATATCTAACATACCATTTTCGAGTACTGTATACGTTTTTCCCTGTTGTTCTAAAACGATTTTCCCCACCTATT
The DNA here is from genome assembly GCF_009905375.1 of Apium graveolens. Lineage (NCBI taxonomy): Eukaryota > Viridiplantae > Streptophyta > Magnoliopsida > Apiales > Apiaceae > Apium > Apium graveolens. The sequence goes on from NC_133652.1 coordinate 105,633,569, forward strand.
AAGTCATTCGCTTTGTGCAGTCTATATGCATATCTGTTGAGTAAAATAGATGAACTATTTGATTCAATATCTTGTTTAAGCTTCATGAAACTGGTAGTAAATAATTTAGTTCTAGAGTATCAGGTGGAAGACCAATTGAGAACTATTTACTATCATAAGCCAGATAGATGAAAAATCATTTGCTAAATCATTTACTAAAATAGATGAAGATTAACTATTTGATTCAATATCTTGTTTAATGCAAGTTATATATGCTTTCTAGTAGGCAACTAGGAATGCATACATGAAATGCCGAAGCAATACACCAGTTGCAACCAAGTTTTACAAACTATACCAGATATAATCAACCACGCATAGATTTCTCGTATTAAAAATAGATATTAGAGAGTAATACAGTTCTAGTATAGAGCTCATTATCTTTACCTCATATCCAAGAAAATACAAGCTAAATTTACTATCTGGAAAATCCAACCTCTTGAGCAACGTGATAGAAAACAAAGCCAAAGATAATAATAACATGCCTAAAGAAATATATTAATAAATACAAATCACTATGGTAGAATGTGTCTTTAACTGTGTAGTTTCACAAAAGTACATACTATGTGTGGCAGTACTGATAGAAAATATCAAGTTGCAATGATTCAGTTTAGAGCTTGTTAGAATAGGAACTTAAGAAATCTAATTATGAACCGCTGGATAATAAAAAAAAGGAAAATAGTTGGGAAAATATTTGTCAGTTTTATTTGCTAAAAACTTGGAATTAATTTAAAATTCTGCAATTTGTATTAGTTTATCATGACATGTAGTAGATGAGAAAAAGTTAAATAAGAAAAAAGAAAGAGGAGATATATTCTACAATAGTAGAGCTTAATTTCCTAACAGTAACTCACACTATTCATGGCTATTTTGAGCGAGTCTTATTTTAAGGATTTTTGTGTAACGTAGGTTGTTATGGAGCGTGATGCACAAGAGGGCAGTTCTCAGGATGAAACTTCTCAAGATGCAACACCATCTCAGGCTCCAAAAAAAAGAGAAGGCGATCAATTATTAGAGGTTTGTCCATCAAAGAATGGGAAAGTGATTATGTTTCCGTGCCACGCAGTCCTAGAGCTTCTTGGACAAGATAAAGCTGCCAAATATGCAACTTCTCAATCACCTCTAACATGCATTCCATAGCGTATTCGAGAATCTGCATATTCAATTATTGGGAAGGTCATGACAGAGGTGACTAACATGGTTGAAGTAATAAGGGAGATTGAGGTGACACGTTCCAGGCTTGACAAAGAGGTATAGAATTTGGCTACTCTTGCTTATCCAAATAGAGATGATCCATCATCTAAGATCTTATGGGAAGAGTATATACGAATAGCTGCACAAATGACTTCACCTCTCTTTGAGCGTTACAAAAAGGTTATCATAGAGGTAATTATATAAACATATTTTTTATATATAGTGAACTGTTATACTGATATATAAATATTAGGAATGTAGAAATCCTTTTAAAAATAAGATAGAGAGTTTTAAAGACAAAGAGTGTTTTTATAAGTCAAAATTCAACACTTCTTTATTATGCTAGGTAAAAGCTCAATGTCCCTGAGCTTGATCTGCCATCACTAATTATATTTAACATAGGTTTCCATTGTAATTTTCTCCTAGTCACACCCGATGATATGTCTGTACTTGTATACTAGGGTACAACCTTCATATTTTATGAATTAAACATCAGTAGTTGCTTTAGTGATGCCATAATTTATCAAGCTCTAAAAAAAGAACATATTAATAAAAAAGGCTTTAGTGTACTTGTATACTAGCATCCTATTTATGTTAATACAGAATTTGTAGTTTGTCTGTCATATATAATGATACATATAATTAAAATAAATATGATGATAAATTTTAAATATCTATTTAGTTAGCATCTATATCAATATCTATTTTCTTATTATGCTTTTTTATCATTTTTCACAACATAAATTTTTTTATTTTAATTTTTGTTTCTAATATTGCAGAATAAATGATTGTACAGCAGTTGTAGTAATCTTAACAGTTTTCTTAACCCATGTATAAGTCTTAACTTCTGGCATATTATAATTAGATATTATGTAATAGTACAATGTACAACCTTTTAAGACTTCAAACTTTATCCAGAATACTGCAAAGGCAGAGTGATGAAGTCTGATTTATATATTTAAGTTTTAGATAGAGTGATGACACTAAATTAAGGGTAAGTCTTGATTAAACACAACACATAAGCTTTCTCTTTTTAACTCTATATGTAGTTCTCTAACCTGGTTAATTACTAATTAATTTGAAATTATACATTTGCTACATTGTTTTAATACTTTTCTAATGCTTTATTATTCTTAATTTTAGGCGACTAGATCACAGCCTCACATGGAGTTGCATGAGGATGACATGGTTCATATAGAGGATTTAGAGTAGCGCTACCCTTTTTGATCCTAAGACCTTTGCTTGCTATTTGTGTTCTAAAATCTCTAAATATTTTCTTTTGCCGTAAGACCTTTAATTAAATCATTTTGTTCTAGTAATGAAGACATTAAACTTATTTTATGTATTAATGCAATATTATTATGTGGATTGTAATTGTTATGTTACTTTCCAATTTTTACTATACAAGTAGTTTATGTAACAGGAAAACAGGAAATCTAATATTGATAATAATGGCATGATTGGTACATTAAAGTTAACCGTAAGCGGTTGAAAAATACTGTGTGATCAAGTTTTTTTTAACTAGATTCGGTTGAATTTAATATACACACGAGTAAAAGAAATTTGTTATCAACCAAATCTAGTTGATTTTGTTAAAGTCAAATTCAACAAAATGTGGTTGAATTTAGACCGCATTGACACGTGGCAAGATAATTTAATCAACCGAAAGTGGTTGATAGTAACAAACACAAAAGAAACGATCTTCGGTTGATTTTACTATTTTGGCGGGAAAATGAATTTTTTAACAAAATTCAAAATTTGCAATTCAATTTTTTTCAAATTTTACTAAGCAGAGTTCCAACCATAAATGGTTGAAAAAATTAGAGCTAAACCCAACTGGAAATGGTTGAATTTAACCGATTCACTAATTTCAACAGCCTTACTTTCAATAGGATGGGTTGATTTTAATATAAATTCAACTGATTCCCGTTGAGAACGTTCTAAATTCAACCGATTTTAGCCGGTTGAATTTAGCCATTTCTGTTGTAGTGATGGTAGACATCCAAAATGTGACCAACTCTCAATAAGTTAGTCATAGGAACACTGCAAGGCTCTAACATTGACCAAAGAATCTGACTCAATAGCCACAATGTTATGAGCCATTGTAAGGAGCTAATGAAGACCCTCGAGAATGGCAAGGGCTTCGCTTCAAATATTGTGGAGATCATAGCTTTACATATCTTTTTTAGCCATAAAACCACCTTCATGAACTCGAAGAACCAATCCCATCGAGAAAGAGGATGCTCAAGCTGCATCTACATTTAGCTTGAGAACTCACTGCAACAAATCACGCCATTTACGATGGTTTTTCTGTAGTAAAATCGTCGCAATTGCGCCATTTACGACAGAAATTTTCGTAATTTTTGCTCGAGTAGTAAGTTCAGTTTTTCATCACCAATTCCGCTTTCGTCATAAGTTAGTGAAAATGGGCCCCCTTTCTTAATAAAATACAAAAATGAACTTGTGACGGAAATAACCATCGTATGTTTTCATTTGAGTAACACGTTTGTCTTTGGCCTCCTTCCAATCAGAAACTACCTTCGCAAGCCACTCCATTGCTATAACTGACGTGACTACTTTATTTTTCCAAACCTTTTTATTTTGAAAAAAATCACACTCTCCAAAGCACTCTAAAAATTACTAACGCTTGACTGGAGTTTACAAACTCTAACTTAGTAAGTAACGAAGATGGGGCATACTCCTCCATTGACAAGCCGTAACTCGTGCCCGTATACTGCCAACAGGCCAGTGCAAAAGGGCAAGTAAAAAAGACATAAAGAAGATTTTCATTATTAAAGTTATATATTGGACAACTTAGAGGAGGACGCACTCCCTTAGTACTCTATCTACTTTTCACAGGAATATTGTTCCTACAGAATCGCCATAGAATAAAATTTATCTTCTAAGGAAGGTCTAATTTTTAAAAATGGCTCCATCCATTCGATTGAGTAACAGAGCCAGTGCCAATATTTCGAGAGTGCCTTAGTTGATATCCCATCTTGACTGAATATTTGTAATTAGTTGTTCTTGACCAAGCCAAACGATCCACTACTAGGAGAGGATAAATATGAGTTGATAATATTAACACTGCACCATTTCCAAAAAATATATGTATTACTTTAACATTATTCCAATCTCTTACATTAGGCTGAAATAATCGAGCCACTACTAAGGTGCTGTCAACATCGCCCTGGATTGATCAACTCTAAACTCATTTTTTCTACATAACCAAGAGTCCTGAATGCAGTTGATCGACTCTCCATCCCCTAGAATCCGCCTATAATCTTGCATAACTTTATTTTTTGTTGTAACGATTCCTTTCCAAATAAAACTTAAACCTGGGACTACTTTTTGGGAAATGCTTCCCTTTATAAACCCTAAACATGAGAGAATCAGAATTATGAATAAAATTCCAGACATGCTTGGTCATGAGAACAATATTATAATCATACAATTTTTCGAAAAGGTGGACCTCCTTGAGATTTAGACATACTTAAACCATTCAAAGCAACCCAGTAATACCCTTTTTATCTGTAAACCCAGATTGCAACCAATACTTATTCATCATCACCTTCATATCATTGCACATCGATTCTGGAAACAGAAAAGACGTCATACAGTATGACAGAATAGTTGTTGTAACATTTTTGATTAAGATTGTCTTACCATCACGAGAGATTTCCTTTGCCTTCCATCCTTGCAAAAGTTTTCACATTTTCTCTTTAATAAAACTAAAAACTCATTTTTTAGTCTTCCAACAAGGGATGACAGGATTAGGTATATATTGTTCTACAGATCATTACTGACCCCCAATATAGCAGAAATCGCAATATGTTCTTGTCCGACATTTGAACTAAATTTTTTTTAGACTTTTGATAGGTGATTGACTACCCTGAAAGTCTTGCATTCTCATCCAAAATAGGTTTAGCAACTTCTATTTCTTGGTGATTTACATGAAAGAAAAAGAAAGAGTCATCACTGAATAAAATATGGGAAATAATCGGGGCCGAACCACTTACCTTAACACCATGAACAGTCTCCTCAGAATCAGCTTTACACATAGCAAGTGATAAGCCTTCCACACAGAAAAAAGAGATAAGGAGAAAGAGGGTCTCCTTGTCTTATTTCTCTTGATGGAATGATGGGCTCAAATGTTGCACCATTAAAACAGAGCTCTTAAGAAACTGTTGTCATGCAAATCATTATCCAACTAACCCACTAAGAATAAAATCTCATAATTTGCATCACTTTATCAAATACCGCAATCAACTCTATCACAACCCTTTAAAATGTCTAACTTTACCTCAAACTAACTTCTGTGTATGATGAATAAGCTCAAAAGTAATGAGTAAATTATCGTTAATATATCTGTCACGAACAAAAACAATTTAGTTCTCAATAATAATTTGGGGGAGAATACATTACACAAGGCTATATTGCAGAGATCCTTCATATAACAAGCATTCTCTTTTTGGGGAATGAGCACTACAATGATGTCAGTAAGATTAGCTGGGAAAAAATTATTTCTCAACCAATATCTACAACAAGTATATACTTCTCTACCTAATACATGTCAAAATTGTTGAAAAAATGCAGGATTATGACCATCCGGACCATTAGTTTTGTCCGGGTGTATTTGTCTCACAGCAGTGGTAAATTCCATGAAAGATAAGTCTGCCACTAGCATCTGATCATGAGCATCAGTCACAAACATGTTCTCCTCTATAACTTAAAGATTCAAGCTATGCTGGTTACTTCTAAATATGTCGATGAAATAATCTTTAATGTTGTACAAGACATGCCTATATAATAACAAAACTAAGTCCCATTGACAACCCTGAGATTTAGTTGTATGATAGTCTAAATCTGTATTATGTATTGTGTTTCTTGAGTCTGTAAAAAGGTTAGAAAATTAAACTGGAGTATTTTTCTATAAAAAGTTTTAAGCCTAAGAATAAACTCTGGAAGAAGATCAAGAAAAGATCATGCCTCAGAGAAAAGATGTAGAAGCTTGGAGTTGAATAAATCTGTTTAATGAAAAATGTTCTAAGTCAAGATATCAACAAGTCACAGATCAAGTTATCTAGAGAAGTCATTTGAGAACTCTAGAATTACTTATCGAAAAGTCCAAAATGGCTTATAGAGGAGTATCAGAGATATCGCAAGTCAAATAAATATGTGAAAATTGGAGATATCGACAAGTCATTTCTGCATGTAGGGAACTCGGAGATATCGACAAGTCAAATGAAGATGTGAAGATTGGAGATATCGACAAGTCAATTTCTCATTAGAGATCTTAGAGATATCGACAAGTCAAAATACATATAAAGAAATCAGACATATCGACAAGTCATTTCTACATGTAGAGATCTAGAGATCTCGACAAGTCAAGTACACTTATAGAGAACTCAGACACCTCAACAAGTCAAGTACACTTATAAATAACACACGGACCTTGACAAGTCAAAGAAACTTATAGAGAACTCAGAGATCTTGATAAGACATTATACTTATCGAGATGTCACTTTTCTATAGAACAAATTGGAGATCTTGACATGAACCTCAAATACAGTAATACAGACAAGCTAAAGATTCAAGATTATCAATCAACATCACTTAGATTGGAAAGTCTACAAAAGCAGCTTGAAGAGTACAAGATCAAGGGCCAAGATTTATAGACAAAGGATGGTCACAGACCTACAAGATTTGCAAAGATTTATTGAGCCAAAAATAGAATGAATTAGAGATAACTTAGAATAGGGTTTAGTACATCTTATTGCATGATATGTAAACCTGTGTTTACTAATCAATAAAGTAAACAATGGTCCTTTGTTTTTAGGAGGAAAAAAACAAATCTAAATTGTCTTGTACTCTCTCAAGAAAGAAGTTGAGTTCTTATATTGTTAAGAACACAGAATTTGTAGCAAGACAAACTTAATTAATACAAATTAAGTGAGTTTTGAAATATTGTGTTTGTTGTGCTTGTTATTTTAATGCTGCTTACATAATATCTCTACGATAATAAACTGTTTTGTTCACCATATCCAAACAAGTTTTAAGAAGGCTAAAAATTAAGAAAACACATTCACCCCCTCTAAGTTGTACTCAATATCTAACAAGTGGTATCAGAGCAAAATATGAAAAAAAACAGATAAAGATCTTGGAAGTATGAGTGCATAAAAATTAAGTAGCATAAAGATACCAGCCTTTGACAGAGCCAACTACACAATATGGAAAAAGAAGATGACGCTGTTTATAAAGATGGCCAACCCATTATATATCTAGATTCTCAAGAATGGCCCTTTCACTCCCATGGAAATGGTTGAGGAATCTACAGAAGGAGACATGGTCATCCCAGCTCATTATGCCCCTATAGACCCCTCAAAATACACTGAAATTGAAAAAGAGAAAGTCTCTCTGGATAGTGGCTTGCAATTAATTCTGATAGAGTCACTTGACAATGTGATGTACAACAATATTTTCAATTGTGACACAACCAAACAGATCTGGGAGAAAATAGAGATTTTATGTGAGGAACCAAAGGAAGTTAGGTCAAATTAAAGGAAGATACTGGTGTCACACTATGTGGGTTTTATGGCCAAGCCTAAGGAAGGAATCACTGAAGTTTTTAAGAGATTCAACAAACTGATAAATGACTTGCAACTTCATGATAAATATTATGAAGCTGAGGAGGTTAACCTAAAGTTCTTGCTAGCTCTTTCTGACCACCTTGAACAGAAGATATTAGCCATAAGAGAAGGAAGAGACTTGAGCAGAATGACACTGGAGGTGCTGTATGGAATCTTGAAGACGTATGAACATGAAATGTTACAAAGAAAGTCATTAAGGGCAAACCAAGGACATGTAGTTGATGGATGCAGTGCCTTAGTTGTCAATGACAGTGAAGCACGTGAAGATGAAAAAGATGCAAGGGACAGTCTTCCAATATTAGGGACAGTGGACCTATCTATGGTATACCTGGCTATAATTTTTTTTAACATTAGGGTCAAAAAGCCAAGATTTTTCAAGAACAAGGGACAGTCTTCCAACATCAACAATTGGAAAACAAAAGCATAGTATAACTCAGCTAGCAAAGTTGACTACAAGACTGGATCTATTCACAGATCAAAGATAAGGTGCTTCAACTGCGATGAGTTGGGTCACTTTGCTACTGAGTGCAGGAAGCAAAAGAAAGTGAAGAAGGATTAAATCTATCTGGAATTGGAAGCAAAGTATGAAGCTCTCTTGAAGAAATAATAGGGAAAAGCTTATATTGCTGAAGAAAAGAGTTGGGATGATATTGATGAAGATGATGAAAAAGAAGAATTTGGAAATTATGCTTTCATGGCTCTTGAGCATGGAGAATCATCCACTTCAAAATCAAAGGTACCAACTCTAACCACTATTGAGTTAGATGCAAGTTAATATAAAGAAACTGTTGAAAAGATGAGTGTACAGATGTTTCATATCCACACAATCATGGTGGAAGCTACTGAGGAAGTGAGTAGGATGTCAAAGATAAATGAGAAGCTTGAGATTGAGAAGCAAGATTTGGAACTGCAACTTGTTGAGCTTAAAACTATCAAGCAAGAAAATAAATATTCAAAGAACAAGCTGAAGTGTGCAAGTGAAATTGAAGCTGTGTTAAGGGAAAAGCTAGAGACGAATGAGGTGAAACTGAAGTCATTTAGAAATGCATCTGAGTTATTTGGACAATATCATGAGAAGAACAAACCATGTTCCAACATACCTATTGGTTTGGACTATAATGCCTTGAACAACAACAAGAAAAATGAATGTGACAAAGGAAAGGCAATTGCAAATCAAGATGTCCCAATTATGTTGAGAAAAGTTGATGCACCTTTGTTCAAGGCATGTGAAGTCAATTTCAATGTAGTTGAGTTGGTCATCAAGCAAGATCTTGCAAATGAAGACAATGAGAAGAAATGTATAAAAACAACTCCAACTCCTAAAACTGAAAAGAAGCCCATGGTAGATCAGGATTCTAATAAGCAAATCAAAGAAATCAAGATTGAGACTGCAAGAAGGAAAAAGAAGAACATGAATGGGAAAATTGGAGTGAACAAGAGCAATAAACTCTGTTACAAAGAACTGTCCTCTCTCAGTGATGAAAAAATTATCACGAGAGATGCTAGGGTTACAATAAATAATAAACTCGATTATCATAACATATATAGTGTAAACCCTATGTCTGTGTTTATATACTACACAGTTACAAGATAATCTTCTAATTGATATCGAATATAATTCTACTTCCTAATATATATCAATCAGTTATCTTTTCTTCCAAGTATTCTATTCTTTATAGAATTCTTCTTCATGCATATCTCTTCTTATGTTTATCTTGATCTTTTTTCCTTTCAATCAGCCGCCTTCCTTATCTGAACGTCTCCTTAAGTCCTGATATTATCTCCTGATAAATATGTCCTGATAACTTAAGTTCTGACAACTTAAGTTCCGATATCTTAAGTCCTGACTTTAGTATAAGTACTGATTTCCAGTTAAGTCCTGATTTGTCCTGTTAAGTAAGATATGAAAACTAAACACAAATCATATTAGACATGACATCACAAATATATCTAACAATCTCCCCCAACTTGTAAATTAGCATAATATACAATTTTAACAGATATTTGATGATGTCAAAAACATTAAGTATAAATCAATGAGAATTTGACTAGATAACTACAACTTACAGTCCTTGTAGCTTTACCATCCTTAAGGTCTGATAACAGCTTCAGTATGTATACACTTCAAAATTTAAGCAGTTGTAGATCTTTACTTGGCTTCAATTTCTGATCTCTTTGATATCAGGAGTTGTTCTGAGATAGTTCTTCAACAAACATCTCTCAGCATATTCAAGTTCATTGACCATCCTCCTTTTAGCATTCTTCAATTCAACTGTATCTTCACCAGTTTGAAAGATAGCATCCCTGAGATCATTTATTAGCTTTCCTTATATCCTGATCTAGTCTGATGATGTAGGCTTTATCAGACTCAAGATTGAATTCAAGTCCTTTAATACCAGAAAATATAGTGATGATTTTAGCAGCATTAGGCTTCATTTTAACAATTTCTCCACTGTGAGATCTGTACTTGGGACAGTATGGGCTATCAGACTTTACAGAGTAAAGCTTCTTCTATCTTTGAATATTTGATTTTAAACATCATGCAGCACCATCTGTTGATCTATTTTTAACTTGAAGCAGAAATAGAACATGTTCCAGTTCTTCAAAATACTTCAATGAAATTGCATTCTCCCTGATCTGGAATACCCTCCCATCTGTCATAAAGTATAACATGATGTCTTCTTTCAAAACGGAATGGTAAACCATTTGTACATATTCAAGTTGATTCAATCTCTCAGGAGTTGCTCCTACACCTGGTTCACTTAAGGAAGTTGGATCATTGGTAGTATTGCTTACTCTCTTCTCTTTTGAACTACCCAATCCAGATTTGTCTCTTGCTTTCTTTCCTGTAACAACTCTTGCTTCAAAACCACTTGATGTAGTCTTCAAAGGTTGAGTCTGTTGAGCTTTGGTGAATCCTGGTAGTAGCATCTTTGTAGGTTTTACATGAGCAATGTCAGAGGTTTCCTTATCTTCTGATATCAAGCCAACTTGAGATATGTCAGAGGTTGCTTGCTTCACTGTCATATCAGAACTTACTACATCTTGACTCTGATCAACTTGAGCCATGTCAGAGGTTGATTGAGAAATTTTCTTTTTCATCAGAGTAAGACTAGCATCTTCTTAAAATATTTCTTTATCCATGACTGGCACATATACCTTTACAGGTTCATCAACTTTTTCTTTTCCCTTGGATCTTGGATCTACCTCCACTTCTGATTTGGCTTTGGTTTCCTCAGAATTTGTCCTTTCCTTAATCACAATACCCTTAGGTTTTGGAAGTTTCTTTTCAACAAATGAAGCTTTAGATTTTGAGTTGACTTTTTCTGCTTTAAGTCTAGCTTCCTCTTCCTTTAGACTTTCAAAGTCCATTCCGTGATTTTCTTTAAGAAGTAATCTCCTTGAAATTTCTTCATCAAGTTCCAGATGTTCAGTAGAACTTATCCTTTTACCAGTATCAGAACTTATTCTTCTCCCAGTATCAGAACTTGTTCTTTGTGTAGAAATTTCAGTTGTCTTTGATGAAGAACCTTTGCCACCTTTGCCTTGACCATGACCTCTACCCATTCCAGAGTTTCCCTTGTCATCATTTCCATCATCCTTACCCTTCAGTGATTGAGTAGATTTGCATTTGGACTTAATTACTTTTTCCCCCTTTTTGGCATCAGTAGGTAAAAGAAGAGAGACAAACAATTCCACTAAGGATTGGATCTCATTGAGTTGAGTTTGATGAGAAGCTTGATTCTTTAGAATTTCATCAATCTGAGCCTGTTGCATCTCCTGAGTTTTTTCAATATACCCAATTCTAGATCAGAGATTCTTGAATTTTATTCAACTTGTCATGAGTTATTGAGTGTTGACCTTGAAGGTGCCTAGTACTCATTGCAGTAACTCTCAGCTGTGCCTTGAAATCATCATTTATCAGCATTTCATCAGCTTTGGCAAGGTGCTCAGCAAGAATTTTTTTAGTAGGAACAAAACTAACTGAGTTTCATTCCTTAGTCCACTCCTTTCCTCTAGGAGTTTCACTCCAAGGTACTGGTGCATCCTCTCTAACAAACTTCTTTATCAAATCAGCTTTGCATGGAGCTTGTTGAGGTGCATGTCCTGATGGACCAGCTGCATCAGCATCTATATTTGCAACAGCTTCACCAGTAAGTTCAGCATTATCAGCATCAGAACTTACAGAGCCTGCAGCATCAGCATCCTCTGATAGAATAACAGTATGTGAGGCTATAGAGGCTTCAATATCATCCTCTAAGTTCTGATCTGCAGCTAAGTTCTGATCAATAGACAAATCTTGATACCCACCTTCAATCTGATTTTCATCATCCAGATTCAGAATTGGTGTGGTTGGAATATTTTCATTGAAATCAGCATCTAGAATTGGTGTTGTTGGTGGAGTGAGTTGAGTTGGTGGAGCTTCCAAGTATAGAACCTCAGGCACAATCAAGTTATGAATATCAATTTCAGCACTTGTACGTGGGTCTTCAGTATGTACTGGATCAATTATTGGAGACACAAGAGGTGTAGACACTTTCTATGGAATATCCTCTTGTTCTTGAATAGGAGACTTATGAGCTGATTCAGTAGTAGGAAGTAGTTCAATGACTATAGGTTCTGTTGGGATCAGAGATTCCTGACCCCCTTTCTTAGCTGCTTCTTTCAGAGTTTCTTCAGAGTGTGATGATACACTTACAGCCCTCCTGGCTCTTTGCTTTTTAATTCTCTTTGCAGAATTAGAGACTTTGGGAGCTTCATCATCAGAATTTAGCTTTCTAAGCCTTTTGAGGGGCCTAGAACTCCCAGTTTCAGTATCTTTCTGAGAAGAGATCTTCTCAGATTCTACAACAACAGTTTTTGATATTGGAACATGTTTCTCATTGTCTGACTCATCTCTCAGAACAATTCTCCTTCTCTTCTGTTGAGATTGAGGTACTATCTTAGTCCTCTTTGGTTTGGAAGATGAAGGCTTCACTGGATGTGTTGAAGGTTGAGGTTGAGATGACTGTGATGGTTTGAAATATGTTCTGATGGAGGGTTGAGTAGGTTGAGGTTGAGAAGTTTGAGGTTGGTGAGAGATGGTAGGTTCTGATGGCTGTTGAGTTGGTTGTGATGTGTTGGTGGGTTGGACATCAGGGTAAACAGATGTGTATGTTTATGGATCAGCATTTACCAGGATCTGTTTTACTAACTGAGGAATCTGTAAGGGTCTCTGCACTTGTTTCTTAATTTCAGCATTTAACAAATCATTAAAGGCCCCTTTTGCAAGCTTAAAAGGTGGAATTAAATCACTGGTAGGTTGGGGTTCATTAGCACAACAGAAAGTATATATAAGCTGACAGAATCTAGGAAAGTATACTACATTTCTATCCTATGTCATCCTATCCCCTATGAAACCTAGCACAATACTTGCAAAATCAAAATGAGTTTGATGAATAAGGGCATACCCGATTTGTTGACTCATGATGGGAATAACATCAAAGTTGGAGCACTTATTGATGAATGCCTTAGTGATACAATCAAAGAAAAAGCTCAATTCCTTTCTGATTTTTGCTCTTTTCAGTTGACCCAGCTTTCCCAAACTTTTCTCATAGCCCAAACTGGCCATGAGCTGCTGTAAGACAGGATCCTCCACTATTGAGAATGTGCAACCTTCAGGTAAGTGGAGAGCTTTATGAACTGCTTCAGGAGTAACCACATGCTCGACATCTTCTGATGTGAAAACAATGCTTGGAGTACCATTAGCACCACCATCATCAAAAATCCCAGTTCTCCAAAATGTCAGCACTTGTTGGCTTGAAATAGTTTGAGGTTGGGTCAAAGCATACCCAATCTCACTATGAGCTAATAAATCTTGCACAAAGTGCAAATCTGATGGAGCTTCAGCCTTGGTTAGGATTGCAGCATAATTATTTGGGATAAACTTGGCTCCATCAACAATTAAATCTGTGGGCGCCATCAGAAATAAGTGAGAAGTTAGAGTGCCTATAAGGTATTTGAGAAAATTTCTGTAAAGAAAACTGTCAGAAATTGTGAGAGAGATTAAAAAAAAAGAGTAGAATAAAAATGAAAATAAAAGATTTGAAAATCTTTTATCTCTTTTACTTAGACACCCCACGTGACAGCCGTTAATAAGAAGTGGAACAGACCTTTACACCTGTCAGGCATGCAGCAGTTAAGGCAAAAGTTAATGGGCACGGTAAATAAGTAATAATTACATTGCACGTTCAGTTTTTTATAAAAAAATTGTTCCCACTAAACAAATGATTATAACTACTTTATCGCACATAAACCAATATTCTGTAAAAATATGACCGTTCAAGTAATGCCCAAAAATAAACCAAGTAGATAAATACTGCCACGTCAATATCAGAACTTGATTATTATTAGGATTGAAAAGTCATTAGAATATGGCTCCTTAACTCGAAAAGTGAATGTTTATTCCGGTGATTCTTCACACAAATACTGATATGGGTACATCAGAACTTAATCATCAGAACTTCCATCAGTACTTGTCCTCAGAATTTATGCAACTGACACTTAAACTGTTCATCCAAAACAACATTTATCACCACAGTAATTTTCATCATTCATATGGAGTGTATGTGTGTGCAAAAAGCTAAATTTAAGACAAAGAGTAAAGTCTGATTCACTTCAGTACATCTTAGAAATAAGGCATAACTAAGAACTTTGCTCAAAATCTGTCATTCCTCTGAAGTCTACAATAGAATGAGTTCATGCATGAGTCCACCTCAACTATTTTTTGCTCATTTTATACATCTTTTGAAATTCCTTTTTACAGTGGCTTCTCAGTATAAGTGAGTCACAACTGCTTATCAGAATTTATGCTATTATCAGAGTATTTCTCCAGTAATCAGAGAATGTGAAAAGTCACCAAGAAAATTTTATTTTGCTTTTCTAATGCATATTACTTAATACCAGCAATGCACTTGGGTCTTCCCTTCCACATATATTTTTCTCTAGATCTCAAAGGAGTACCTGATATTTCTTTTCTTTTCTTTTGCTTTTGATAAGTGAGGCTTATCAGCATCAGAACTTACAGAGCCTGCAGCATCAGCATCCTCTGATAGAATAACAGTATGTGAGGCTATAGAGGCTTCAACATCATCCTCTAAGTTCTGATCTACAGCTAAGTTCTGATCAATAGCCAAATCTTGATACCCACCTTCAATCTGATTTTCATCATCCAGATTCAGAATTGGTGTGGTTGGAATATTTTCATTGAAATCAGCATCTAGAATTGGTGTTGTTGGTGGAGTGAGTTGAGTTGGTGGAGCTTCCAAGTACAGAACCTCAGGCACAATCAAGTTATGAATATCAATTTCAGCACTTGTACGTGGGTCTTCAGTATGTACTGGATCAATTATTGGAGACACAAGAGGTGTAGACACTTTCTATGGAATATCCTCTTGTTCTTGAATAGGAGACTTATGAGCTGATTTGGTAGTAGGAAGTAGTTCAATGACTATAGGTTCTGTTGGGATCAGAGATTCCTGACCCCCTTTCTTAGCTGCTTCTTTCAGAGTTTCTTCAGAGTGTGATGATACACTTACAGCCCTCCTGGCTCTTTGCTTTTTAATTCTCTTTGCAGAATTAGAGACTTTGGGAGCTTCATCATCAGAATTTAGCTTTCTAAGCCTTTTGAGGGGCCTAGAACTCCCAGTTTCAGTATTTTTGTGAGAAGAGATCTTCTCAGATTCTACAACAACAGTTTTTGATATTGGAACATATTCCTCATTGTCTGACTCATCTCTCAGAACAATTCTCCTTCTCTTCTGTTGAGATTGAGGTACTATCTTAGTCCTCTTTGGTTTGGAAGATGAAGGCTTCACTGGATGTGTTGAAGGTTGAGGTTGAGATGACTGTGATGGTTTGAAATATGTTCTGATGGAGGGTTGAGTAGGTTGAGGTTGAGAAGTTTGAGGTTGGTGAGATATGGTAGGTTCTGATGGCTGTTGAGTTGGTTGTGATGTGTTGGTGGGTTGGATATCAGGGTAAACAGATGTGTATGTTTATGGATCAGCATTTACCAGGACCTGTTTTACTAACTGAGGAATCTGTAAGGGTCTCTGCACTTGTTTCTTAATTTGAGCATTTAACAAATCATTAAAGGCCCCTTTTGCAAGCTTAAAAGGTGGAATTAAATCACTGGTAGGTTGGGGTTCATCAGCACAACAGAAAGTATATATAAGCTGACAGAATCTAGGAAAGTATACTACATTTCTATCCTATGTCATCCTATCCCCTATGAAACCTAGCACAACACTTGCAAAATCAAAATGAGTTTGATGAATAAGGGCATACCCGATTTGTTGACTCATGATGGGAATAACATCAAAGTTGGAACACTTATTGGTGAATGCCTTAGTGATACAATCAAAGAAAAAGCTCCATTCCTTTCTGATTTTTGCTCTTTTCAGTTGACCCAGCTTTCCCAAACTTTTCTCATAGCCCAAACTGGCCATGAGCTGCTGTAAGACATGATCCTCCACTATTGAGAATGTGCAACCTTCAGGTAAGTGGATAGCTTTACGAACTGCTCCAAGAGTAACCACATGCTCGACATCTTCTGATGTGAAAACAATGCTTGGAGTACCATTAGCACCACCATCATCAAAAATCCCAGTTCTCCAAAATGTCAGCACTTGTTGGCTTGAAATAGTTTGAGGTTGGGTCAAAGCATACCCAATCTCATTATGAGCTAATAAATCTTGCACAAAGTGCAAATCTGATGGAGCTTCAGCCTTGGTTAGGATTGCAGCATAATTATTTGGGATAAACTTGGCTCCATCAACAATTAAATCCGTGGGCGCCATCAGAAATAAGTGAGAAGTTAGAGTGCCTGTAAGGTATTTGAGAAAATTTATGTAAAGAAAACCGTCAGAAATTGTGAGAGAGATTAAAAAAAGAGAGTAGAATAAAAATGAAAATAAAATATTTGAAAATCTTTTATCTCTTTTACTTAGACACCCCACGTGACAGCCGTTAATAAGAAGTGGAACAGACCTTTACACCTGTCAGGCATGCAGCAGTTAAGGCAAAAGTTAATGGGCACGGTAAATAAGTAATAATTACATTGCACGTTCAGTTTTTTATAAAAAAACTGTTCCCACTAAACAAATGATTATCACTGCTTTATCGCACATAAACCAATATTCTGTAAAAATATGACCGTTCAAGTAATGCCCAAAAATAAACCAAGTAGATAAATACTGCCACGTCAGCATCAGAACTTGATTATTATTAGGATTGAAAAGTCATTAGAATATGGCTCCTTAACTCGAAAAGTGAATGTTTATTCCGGTGATTCTTCACACAAATACTGATATGGGTACATCAGAACTTAATCATCAGAACTTCCATCAGTACTTGTCCTCAGAATTTATGCAACTGACACTTAAACTGTTCATCCAAAACAACATTTATCACCACAGTAATTTTCATCATTCATATGGAGTGTATGTGTGTGCAAAAAGCTAAATTTAAGATAAAGAGTAAAGTCTGATTCACTTCAGTACATCTTAGAAATAAGGCATAACTAAGAACTTTGCTCAAAATCTGTCATTCCTCTGAAGTCTACAATAGAATGAGTTCATGCATGAGTCCACCTCAACTATTTTTTGCTCATTTTATACATCTTTTGAAATTCCTTTTTACAGTGGCTTCTCAGTATAAGTGAGTCACAACTGCTTATCAGAATTTATGCTATTATCATAGTATTTCTCCAGTAATCAGAGAATGTGAAAAGTCACCAAGAAAATTTTATTTTGCTTTTCTAATGCATATTACTTAATACCAGCAATGCACTTGGGTCTTCCCTTCCACATATATTTTTCTCTAGATCTCAAAGGAGTACCTGATATTTATTTTCTTTTCTTTTGCTTTTGATAAGTGAGGCTTATCAGCACTTAGTACATCCATCAGATTTACTAACATCATAACTTAACAGATAAGAAGCACTATTCTAGTTTTTGACTTAGTAATAAGATACACAAAGTAAACTTTGACCAAGCTCAATATCAGAATTTGCTTGTGTTAAAAGATTTCCATATAAACAATTACTTCAAATATGGGATTATTAGTATATTAAGGACTACTAGGTCAGTATCTAGCACAGTTATCCTCATTGGATTGAATAGTCACAGAAATATTTATATCACTATCAGAGTTTAGAAATTTACATCAGACAACAATCAGCACTTAGAAAATTTCAATTTAAGAACAGAATACACAAAGATAGTAATATATGTAAATACTGATCATAAAGTCTGATGTATCAGAACATAAACTAAGCAGATTTAGAGAAAGAACCTGAAACCATTCCAAGTTCATTTACCAATCTTGTAAAAGTAGCTTCACATAGTGATTTTGTGAAGATATCTGCTAATTGTTGATCTGTTGGAACAAAATGCAATTCCACTGTACCTTCATCCACATGTTCCCTTATGAAGTGGTACCTAATGCTGATGTGCTTTGTCATTGAGTGTTGAACTGGATTACCTGTCATAGCAATAGCACTTTGATTATCATAATAAATAGGGATTTTAGAATATGTTAACCAATAATCCAATAACTGATTCTTCATCCAAAGAATCTGTGCACAAAAGCTTCCTTCAGCAATGTACTCTGCTTCTGTAGTTGATGTAGAAATTGACTTTTGTTTCTTGCTAAACCAAGAAACCAATCTGCCTCCAAGAAATTGGCAGCTTCCACTTGTGCTTTTCCTGTCAATTTTGCATCCTGCAAAATCTGCATCTGAGTAACCTATTAGCTTAAAGTCTGATTCTCTAGGATACCACAATCCCAGGTCAGCTGTACCCTTAAGGTACTTGAAAATTCTTTTCACAGCGGTTAAGTGAGG
This sequence comes from Apium graveolens, assembly GCF_009905375.1. Classification (NCBI taxonomy): domain Eukaryota; kingdom Viridiplantae; phylum Streptophyta; class Magnoliopsida; order Apiales; family Apiaceae; genus Apium; species Apium graveolens. Next base: position 105,652,334 of record NC_133652.1, read on the forward strand.
TTCTCTTGGATCTGCTTAAAATCTTGCACAAAACAGGTAGCATACATGATATCAGGTCTACTTGCAGTTAGATAGAGTAGTGAGCCAATCATACCTCTGTAATCAGTAATATCTACTGATGTACTAGTATCTTTATTCAATTTTGTTGCAGTGGCCATAGGAGTGGATGCACTTAAACAATCTTGCATTCCAAATTTCTTCAACAAATTTCTGGTGTACTTAGATTTAAAAATAAAAGTTCCTTCTTCATTCTGCTTGACTTGAAGGCCCAAAAAATAGCTAAGTTCTCCCATCATACTCATTTGTTATCTTGACTGCATTAGCTTGGCAAACCTTTTACAAAGTCTGTCATTTATAAAACCAAAAATGATATCATCAACATATATTAGCACCAAAAGTAAGTCCTTTCCATGGTTGAGATAGAACAATATTTTGTCAATAGTCCCTCTGTTAAATCCACTTTCCAGAAAAAACTGAGCTAATGTCTCATACCATGCTCTTGGAGCTTGCTTAGGGCCATAAAGTGCTTTATCAAGTCTGTAGACATGATGAGGAAATTTTGAATCTACAAAACCTGGAAGTTGTTCAACATATACTTCTTCTTCTAATTCTCCATTAAAAAGCACTTTTTACATCCATTTGAAAGAATATAAACTTTTTGTGAGCAGCATAAGCCAAAAATATCCTTATGGCTTACAATCTAGCAACTGGTGCAAATGTTTCATCATAATCAATTCCCTCTTGTTGAGAATATCCTTTTGCAACCAGCCTTGCTTTATTCCTTGTAATAACGCCATCACTATCAGTTTTCTTTCTGAACACCCACTTTGTACCAACAACAGATTTGTTCTTTGGTCTTGGCACTAGGGTCCAGACTTTATTTTTTCAAATTCATTTAACTCCTCCTGCATTGCTTGCACCCAATCAACATCTTGAAGAGCTTCTGCCACTTTTTTTGGTTCAGTCTGAGAAAGAAAAGAGTGATAGAAACATTTATTTGATGTTGATGTTCTAGTTCTTATACCTGCTTCAGGATTTCCAATAATCAAGTCAGGTGTATGTGCTTTAGTCCACTTCCTTACAGATGGAAGGTTATCTCTAGAACTGGATGCTCCCCCATGATCCATGCTGTCTCCATAAACATTGTCTAATGCTCCCCCTGAAATTATGCTCTCTGAGTTGGATCCTTCAGAATTTGAGTTTCCAGAATTATCAGAACTTGAGTTTCCAGAATTATCAGAACTTGGCTCATCAGAACTTGATGAATCAGAACTTGAAGAGCCTGTTCTATATTTTGATGCTTCTTGAGATATGGTTGGATCTTCTATATGCTCCCTCCTGCACAGGTGCATTTTCCTTTGGCCTAGTCACCACAGTTTCAATAACATCAGAGTTTAATCCATCAGAGTTTGTAGTATCAGGATTTAGACTGTACAGAATCAGAATTTAAAACTTCATTCTCAAATCTCAGCTGATCATGATCATTGAAATCTTCAAGTCCAGTAATCTTCTTATCATCAAAAGAGACATTGATAGATTCCATGACAACCCTTGTTCTTAAATTGTAGACTCTGAAGGCTTTTGTGGAAAGTGGATATCCAACAAAAATTCCTTCATCAGCTTTTAGATCAAATTTGGATAGTTGTTCAGGATGAGTCTTAAGAACAAAACACTTGCATCCAAATACATGAAAATACTTCATATTTGGCTTCTTTTTCTTCACCATCTCATATGGTGTCTTTCCATGCTTGTTGATAAGTGTTGCATTCTGAGTAAAACAAGCAGTCTACACACCTTCAGCCCAAAAATAGGTTGGTAACTTTGCTTCATCAAGCATAGTTCGTGCAGCTTAAATAAGAGTTCTATTCTTTTTTTCAACAACTCCATTTTGCCGTGGAGTTCTAGGAGCAGAGAATTCCTGCTTGATTCCTTGGTCTTTGCAGAACTCTTCCATAATCTAATTCTTGAACTCAGTGCCATTATCACTTCTTATGATTTTCACAGATTCATTAACCACTTTATCCAGTTGTTTGACATGATCAATCAAAATAGATGCAGTTTCACTTTTTGTGTAATACACCCATGTGTATCTGGTGAACTCATCCACTATGACCATAGCATATTTCTTCTTTGTAATAGACATGACATTCACTGGACCAAATAGATCAACATGTAGTAGGTGATAAGACTCAAGAATTGAAGATTCAGTCTTGCTCTTGAATGAAGATTTTCTTTGTTTTGCCTTTTGACAGGAATCACAAAGGCCATCAGGAGCAAATACAGATTTTGGCAATCCTCTCACAAGATCTTTCTTGACTAGTTCTTTTATATTGTTGAAATTTAAATGAGAGAGTTTCTTGTGCCAATTCCAGCTTTCTTCAATTGATGTTCTACTTAACAGACAGATTGCAGAACCATCAGTACTTGTTGAAAGCTTGGCTTCATAAATGTTACCATGCCTGTATCCTTTCAGAACAACTTTGCTTGTAGATTTGCTTACAACTTCACAGTGTTCTTCAAAGAAATCCACATGATAACCTCTGTCACATATTTGACTAACACTCAGCAAATTGTTTTTAAGTCCTGAGACTAGAGCTACTTTTTCAATGATGACATTCCCAAGATTGATATTGCCATATCCCTGATTTTTTCCCATATTGCCATCTCCATAAGAAACACTTGGGCCAACTCTCTCCACAAAGTCTGATAGCATGGCTTTATTTCCAGTCATATGTCCTGAACATCCACTGTCCAGAACTAGGATGTTTTTCCTGTTGCCCTGCAATCACAAAGACCACTAATGATTAGTTTAAGGACCCAGACTTGCTTGGATCCTTTGGCCTTATATTTATTTTAACAGTTTTCTTATCAGAATTTATTTTAACAATTTTCTTATCATAATTTATTTTAACAGTTTTCTTATCAGAATTTGCAATATCAGACTTTGCATCAGAACTTACACTAGAAGGAATAATGCTAACTTTCTTTTAAGAAGGTTTTATTTGATAATAATCATAGTACAAACTATGATATTCCTTACAAGTATAAATAGAATGCCATAAACTACCACAATGAAAACAAGGATTTTGTGGCCTATATCTAACAGACTGACTCTTATCTCCTGATTTTGAAGGTAAGGAGTTTATGTTCTTATTCTTCCTGCACAAAGAAGCCAGATGGTTAGAATTTCCACAGTTATAACATTTCTTTCTAAAAGCATTAGGAACAGGCTTATAATCATTGCTTTTATTCACACCTTCCTTTCCATTCCTATTTTTCCTAGGTGGTTTTACCTTGTTTACATTCTTAACATCCTTCAGCTTATGCTTAAGCTGCTTTTTTATCATTAAGCCTATGTTAACTTCCGTTGGCTTATCCTGTTTTGGTTTTTCAGAAGTTAATTTCTCTTTAACTTTTGATTTATTAATATAAAACTTTACAGCTACAAACTTAACATGATTTACCTTTGTCTATTGTTTAACAACTATAGGCTCAATTTCTACAATTCTTTTATCATTCTTATCATCTCCATAACCTAAGCCCTCTTTCCAGTTTCCACTACTTAACAAATTTTGAGTTGTTCTGCCAGAGTTAGTCCAAGTCCTGATAATCTCTCTTTCCTTTTCTAACTCCGTTTTTAGAGATTCATTCATTTTAAGCACTTCATCGCTAACATCGAAAGCATCATCTCTATCTTTCTGATTTTGATGGAACATAACTAACTCTTTTTCTAAATAATCATTCCTCTTTTTATAAGCAAAATTTTTAGAAGTTAATCTTTCACATGTTAAAGTTTGATCTCTATAACTAATGAACATGGTTTTAAGATATCTTCTCAACTCAGTAATATCATCAGTATGAAAAGCATAAGTTGTTTGAGGTACCTTTAACTCAGCAGCTTCAGAGCTGCTATCAGCATTTGCCATCAAGGCATAGTTCACCTCACTTTCAGAATCTGAAGTGTCTGTTCAGCTTTTCTTCTTTGTGACAAGAGCCTTGCCTTTGTCACTCTTCACTTTCTTGCAATCAGGAGATATGTGGCCCTTCTCACCACAGTTGTAGCATTTGACATTTGAGTAATCTCCTATGTCAGACTTTCCTCCTTTGCCTTCAGATTTTCTGAAACCTTTATTATCAGAATTTGCACCTTTCCTAGAGAACTTCTTTTCCCTTCTGAATTTCCTGTACGCAATCTTTGTGATTCCTCTCACCATAAGAGCACACAGCTTCATCATCTCTTCACCAGGGTCCATCTCAGATAGACTTTCAGTTTTTGAATTCTCATCACTATCAGAACTTGAGGACTCAGTATCAGACTTTGTGAAGAGAGCCTTTCCTTTGCCTTTCTTTGAGACAACCACTTTAGGGGATTCCTCCTCATCCTTAAGAGCAATTGTCCTTGACTTTCTCCCATGCCTCTTGCTTCTTTGATCTATCTCAAGTTCATGAGTCTTGAGCATACCATAAATTTCATCAAGAGTAGTTTCATCAAGAGCATAATTGTTTCTTATAGTTGTGGCCTTCAAATCCCAACTTTCAAGAAGAGCTAAAAGGAATTTCAGATTAGTATCTTCAAGATCATATTCCTTATCCACCAATGACAGATCATTCAAGAGTTTGACAAATCTATCATATAAACCAGTCAGACTCATCAGGTTTTGAGTCAAAGTGCTCATACTCTTGAGTGAGTATAGTCCTCCTGTTCTTCTTAATTGAATCAGTTCCCTGGCATCTCATCCCCAAGGCATCCCATATCTCCTTTGCAGTCTTGCAGTTAATTACCCTGTTTGACGTGACATTATCAATGGCACTGTGCAGCAAATGTCTTACCTTTGCATCCTTTACAATAGATGAGATATCTTCAGCTGTATATTCACTTTTCTCCTTTGGTATAGTCTGTGCTGGCTGATCTGCAACTATAACAGAGAGCTTGGTTGGCTTGTGTGGTCCTTCATTAATTATGTCAAGGTATTCTGGATCTATAGCTTCCAGAAACATAGATATCCTCACCTTCCATATGGGATACTTAGAAGGTTTCAGTATGGGAACCCTAATAGTCTCATATCGATTATGGATTTGAGTCTTTGGAGTTTCTTCAGTTTTGGTGGTCTTGGTTGGAGTTTCTACTTCTTCGGACATGATTGTTTTTGAATCTTTACTGTATGTATGTTAACAGATAGCTCTGATACCACTTGTTAGGTCACACACATTGTAGAAGGGGGTTGAATACAGTGTTTACTACAATCAAGTCGAATATAAGAACTCAAGTAACAGAAAACAGATTTTATTCAACACAATAAACTCTGTTACAAAGATGAACAAATTATCACGAGAGTTCCTATGGTTACAATAAATAATAAACTCGATTATGATAACACATATAGTGTAAACCCTATGTCTGTGTTTATATACTATACAGTTACATGATAATCTTCTAATTGATATCGAATACAATTCTGCTTCCTAATATATATCAATCAGTTATCTTTTCTTCCAAGTATTCTATTCTTCATAGAATTCTTCTTCATGCATATCTCTTCTTATGTTTATCTTGATCTTCTTTCCTTTCAATTAGCCGCCTTCCTTATCTGAACGTCTCCTTAAGTCCTGATATTATCTCTTGATAAATATCTCCTGATAACTTATGTTCTGACAACTTAAGTTCTGATATCTTAAGTCCTGACTTCAGTATAAGTACCAATTTCCAGTTAAGTCCTGATTTGTCTAGTTAAGTAAGATCTGAAAACTAAACACAAATCATATTAGACATGACATCACAAATATATCTAACATTTCTGAATCATCAAATTCTACTTCTGTACATTCTATTAACAAGAAGAAAGTACCCAACACTGCTTGGGTAGCTAAACATACTTAATCCTCATTGTGTGCAGGGCAAAGAGAAGAAGGTCATATGGATCATAGACAGTGGATGTTCCAGGCATATGACAGATGATAATGCCCTGCTATCATAATTTGGGGAGGTGCTTGGCCCATTGGTGACTTTTGGAGATAAAAGCAAAGGATTCACAATGGGATATGGTAATTTAGTTTCTGGAAATGTTGTCATTGAAAATATAACACTAGTAGTTGGTCTTGAGGTGAATCTACTGAGTGTCAGTCAATTCACAGATAAAGGATTCAATGTTTCATTTGACAAAGGGGAATGCTCAATTATCAGCAAAAAGACCGGTGAAGTTGCTTTGAAAGGAGCAAGAAAGGGAAGCTTGTTTGTTGCAGATTTATACTCAGCAAATAAGGATGAAATATGTTGGTTCTACACCAAGGCACTTGTTGAGCAAAGTAAGTTGTGGCACAAAAAGCCCTCTCACATGAATTACAAAGCTATGAATACTCTGATAAAAAAAGAGTTAGTAACAAACATGCCAAACCTGGAGTTTGCTCAAAATGAAGTTAGTGAGGCTTGTCAAAAAGGCATAATGAAAAGGTCTAGTCACAAAAGCAAAGCTGTGAATTCTATAAGTGCACCTTTGCAACTTATTCATATGGACCTATTTGGACCAGTTAATGTCTTATCAATTTCAAGGAAGAAATATGCACTTATGATGGTGGATGACTACTCAAGGTACACATGGGTAGAGTTTATGCATTCTAAGAATGAAAATCCATACATTATTATTGAACACCTCAAGAAGATTGTGAAGCATAATGAAGATAAAAATTGTGTAAAGAGATTGAGGAGTGATAATGGCACAGAATTCAAAAATGCAATCTTAACTGAGTTCTGCATAGACAAGGGTATTGTTCAAGAATTCTCAGCAGCTTGAACACCTCAGCAAAATGGGGTATTTGAAAGAAAGAACAGAATTTTGGTTGAAGCTACTAGAACAATGCTGCAAGATGTCAATTTTCCAACAAATTTTTGGGAAGAAGCTGTCAACATTGTATTTTACACTCAAAAAAGATATCTTATCAACAAAAATCTTGACAAATCACCCTACTCAATCTTATCAAAAAGGAGGCCTGCTATGAAGCATCTGCATGTGTCTGGAAGCAAGTGATATGTTCAAAAAGACAGCTCTGAATATGTGGGAAAATTTGACTCTAAAATTTTTGAAGCAATTTTTCTGGGATATTCATTGGAGAGAACTGCCTACAAAGTCTATGTAATTGGACAAAAGAAAAGTGTGGAAAGCACGTATATGACTTTTGATGATGACAAGTGTCCAGGCTTGGAATGCCTTGATGAAAATGAAGCTGAAGCCCTAAAGTTTGAAAATCTCAACATTAATAGTGATTTTGAAGATGAAGATGAAGTCAACACAAGCAACGGAATAAATGAAGAGTCAATTGATCAAATGAATCATGAGAATGGAAGCTCATCTTAAACACCTGAACTTGATAGCACAGACTCATGGGGGGAAGAGGAAAAAAATCTGCAAGTCATGCCAATGGTGAAGAAAATGCAGAAAATTCAAGTCAACAAAATCATACTAGAAAGTGGGATAAAATTCAAACTAGGGAAGTATTTATTGGGGATCCAAATGCTGGTGTGAGGACTAGAAGTGTAATTTCTAATGAATGTCTATTTGCATGGTTTCTTTCATAAATTGAGCCTAAGAAAACTGAGGAAGCTTTACTTGATCCTGGATGGATATCTGTTATGCAAGAAGAGCTAAATCAGTTTGAAAGAAACAAAGTTTGGAAGTTGATTCCCGCACCAAAGAACAGAAGTATAATTGGAACAAAGTGAGTGTACATGAACAAAATGGATGAAAATGGAATTGTAACAAGGGACAAAGCAATGTTGGTTGCAAAAGGCTACTCACAGGAGGTAGGAATTGATTATGATAAAACTGTTAGATATATTTGATAATGTCATGTGTAATATAATTTGTGTTTAGTTTTCAGATCTTATCTAACAGGACAGATCAGTACTTAACTGGAAATCAGCACTTATACTGAAGACATGACTTAAGATATCAGAACTTAAGTGATCAGAACTTAAATTATCAGAAGATATTGATCAGGAGATAATATCAGGAATTAAGATGACTTTCAGATAAGACAGGTGGCTGATTGAAAAGAAAGAAGATCGAGACTAAGACAGAAAGAAATATGCATGAAGAAGGAATTCTATGAAGAATAGAATATTTGGAAGAAAAGATAACTAGTTGATATATTTTAGGAAGCAGAATTATATTCCATATCAATTAGAACATTATCTTGTAACTGTGTAGTATATACACTGTCACACCCCCAACTTAACAAACACAATATATAACTATTACAATATTTAAAAGAAAGTAAATATAACCGAATCCAAGATCTTACAGTTTAGGGTTTGGAACAGCCCAACACTACCATCTATTATAACTGATTTTAATATCGAATCCTCACACATAACTATCTCTTATTCTACCTGAGCTCGAACATATGCATCAGCGTCACAGGTCTTACGGTCGGTTTGCTTGAATCTAACCATAGCTGCTAGCTGTAATATCAGGGTAAGCAAGGAGTGAGCTAAATGCTCAACAAGTGCTAAACAATACGATACAAAACATAAATCGAGATATAAAATAAAGAATGTGAAGACATAACCAATAATAATAAGAGATAAAACTTTGGGTGATGGCATCATTTGCTTGTATCAAAACATTTTCAAAATCATATCTTAATCAAAATCATTTTATGACGCTACGGATTACAGTCGGTGATCAGCCGCGAAGTAATCCCAAACCTCGCTGGGTTCTAAAACATTAATGGGATCCCTAGGCAACTTTTAAGCCTAAAATAAGTGTGGAAATGACTTGCGTCTCAGTCCAGATCCACTATTCAAAGAAAACATTTATCCCCCTTTGGGATTGAAAATCCACATTTTAATTATTTCAAAAACTGATGCCGATTTATGACAAAATAAACATTTTATCAAGGGATTATAGATCAACTTGAAATACTGGAAATATGATACTAAATCTAGGGCCATGATCCACTTAATCTTTACTCTAGTAGGGTAACTGAAAGGTTTTCATATATAAAACTTGGACAAGGAATTTTAGTGAGACTATTGGGTATTATGAAGGGGTAATGCCAAACTAGGCTTGAAGCAACGGTTTCTCGACAAGGTGCAAGTGCTAGATCATCAAGAAGATAAGCTTCATGAATACTAAGGGTATTAAGGTATGAAGAAATGATCTTTAACTCAGGATATATCAGAATTATCAAGCTTTAGGATAAGAAAGAGGGGTATCAATCAATTAGGAACATCTTTGATGAATGTCTGGCTTTTAGGTATCAAGGTAAGGTTCTATAGGGGTTCAAGAATCAGGATGAGATATCAATACTTAGGAATCATTATCATGTTAATCAAGAGGATCGACCAAGTGTTGTAGCAACTCTTTATTTTAATCATGGCATTCAAATTACTTTAACATACTATCATGATAAGACTTTTGAATTACTTGAAATATGTACTCAAGGGTTCATGGCATTTCTATATGATTCAAAGATAAACATAAGATACGCGTAATAAAAATATATCAAAAGGACTTAGGATAGTTGCATCAATATATATGAACTATTTGTAGTGAATACGAAAGACAAGTTGGATTACTTGCCTTGAGAAAGGCTGGTCTGGTCTGACTGGTAGGAGCAACTGGAAGCTTCACTCAACCTTTATGGCAAGTTCACCCTCGTCTTGAGATCCTACATAAATAATAATTATCCTCATTATAATATATTCTCACCAACTTAACCTATTTACAACCCGAATTTAAACACGAATGATACTTAGGCCTATATGCACTTAATTTATATTCACCTTCAAAATATAATTGCACACAAAGCCACATATACTAACATATCATATTTTAATACCAAATAATACCACATACACCATAATGCAACACTAGGCTTGGATGATCTCGACTCACAACTTAAGTCACTTAGTCACTATACTAGACAAAGTCTCCAAATTTTGGCTTCCTAACTCGATGTGCCTTTACTAAAATATTCAAGACCTACTGACCCTCACTTGGGCTTCTGCTCTACTGACTTTATACTATCTTACAACCATGGTGGTCCACCTAAATCTCACTCCTAAGTGTTCTAAAACTATGTGATAAGTGAAAGTGCTCACTGGTGTAAATTGCAGAATGACATCTATGGTTTCTTGAGTGCATTAGACACCCATAAACTACAAGTTTTTCTCCAAAACTCTTACACAAGACTCTCCTGACCTTAGGGCATCTCCCAAACTTGATGTGGCTCAAGGGCCTGGCGTGGGCCTCCTTGGGCTTAAGCTTAAAGTCCATGGTTCCCTTGTTTTTCTGGGCAGAAAACACCCTGACTTGAATTAACTTGTGACACATGGTTCTAACTCATATCCTATGAACTATGGTTGGAAAAACTTCTCTTACACTCCCTCTAACTAAGGCCCAACAGAGCCTAATGAGGGCCTACTCAAGACATTGTCAAATCTCCCTATTTCTAAGTTGCAACAAAACTGTCCCCTGCTGGACAGATTTTGTTATTCCACTTGTGCACCTAACCAAACGACATGCAAACCTCCAACCAACTCCTAAAATCTTTTATATACTCCTAATACTAACTTCTGGTGGCTTGGGCCTCAAAGTTCACATCAATTATATGGTCAAAACTCACTTTAAACCTTAGGGTACTAAACTCATTTTCTGTAGAAACTATGACTCTCCTTTCTCCAAGGTTTTTACTTGACAAACTCAACCACCAACAACCCAATATCCAAACCAAGACTTAAACATGGTGATCTACTGAACTAACTCCCTTACACTCAAAGTAATCTTGGTGGAGATCATCCTTACCTAAGGTGCATCATGGCAAAATAAAGGAAATCACATTTTACAACTCACAAATCATCAAGTTTTTGAAAATAACAAGTTGTGTATTTTTATAAAATATATACACGAATTATTACCATTCATCAAGGAGCACTAATAAAGATTAACACCTTATTCCTACTGAAATTAAAGCTTACTAACAAAATCTTTCCAAATGATCAAAATCTTCTAGCATTCTAAAAGAAATCCACATGCATGCATAACTTCGAGTTTTACAAACCAAAATAACATATTTTCTAAATATATTCTATCATGGAATTGACATGCAAGCCTAGCATAAGCTATATCTAGATGATCACTTAGCATGCAAAGAGTTTCATCAAGTTTTCACTACAAAATTCATGCCATTACCACATAAACATACAAGAATTGAACAAAGCAACAAGTATGATCTCAAGGACCATTCATTCGGCTCCCTTAAGGTCATGGCCGAATGAAATGGAAGGGAAATGGCCATTCAACATCAAGAGTTTCTTCCTCAAGACTTGGAATTTCACCATTCCTTGTAGTCCTCTCAAGAACAACCTTAAATCCATAAGAATCAAGATTGTACTTTGAGTTCCAACTAAAACCTTGACATGCAACCTTAAAACTTAAACTTTTTACTCAAAACTCTTTGAAATATATATGGACATCATGTAGGGAGTAAGATTACTTGAATATAATATGGATGTTTCAGTGAAAGAATGGAGAAAAGAAAGGGGATGGGGGCTTCGGCTATGGTGATTGCCGAGAAGGAGAAAAAGCCGAGAGGTGAGAGAGGAGGGAGGGGGGAGGGAGGAGAAAGGGTGGAGTGTGGAGTGGGGTGAATGATCACAACACTTTGCACTTTGGGTTTTTATGATTTTGATTGATTGAAATAAGTGAGTGGAAATGAGAATTGACAAGATTAACCTTCCCACATACTAAGACCCTTTTTGCATGCAAGGACAAAGGAGTAATTTGGTTAGCAAGATGAGAGTTAGTGGGGTTGTAATTGTCCTTTTTAGCCCTTTAGTTGAATAGAAGAGAGTTTGCATGCAAGGATATTCATGTAATTTGATAATCATCAAGCAACAAATTTTCAAAGATTTATTTTTATATAATAAAATAAAAGTTCGAAAATTATAAAATTTATACCATAAAATAATTTGGATTTTTAGAAATTTTATAAAACCACTTTCAAAATTTGTGAACAAAGTATCTTTTAAAAGAAAATTTCTCCAAGGCTTAGTATATTCCTTAGAAATCAAAAATAAAGGAAATAATTAAACTTTTACTTTGAAAAATCATGTAATATACTTAAAAATTTTATAATGCAGAAATTCTCACTAACACGAACGCGCAATCATTGAACATATTTACTTTCGACATTAATATTATACCAAAACTACAAATAATATTACACGAAAAATGCCGGTCGTAACATAAACACAGGCATAGGGTTTACACTATAAGGGTTATCATTATCGAAGTTATTATTCATTGTAACCCTAGCAGCTCTCGTGATAATTTGTTCATCACTGAGAGAGGACAATTTCATATTGTAACAGAGTTTATTGTGTTGAATAAAATATGTTTTCTGTTACTTGAGTTCTTATATTCGATTTGATTGTAGTAAACACTGTATTCAACCCCCTTCTATAGTGTGTGTGACCTAACAAGTGGTATCAGAGCTATCTGTTAACACACAAACAGTTTAAGATCCAAAAACAATCATGTCTGAAGAAGAAACTCCAACCAAGCCCACCAAAATTGAAGAACCTCCAAAAACCATAACCCATAGTCGATATGAGACTATACGAGTTCCCATGTTGAAACCTTCTGAATATTACATATGGAAAGTGAAGATGGCTATGTTTCTGGAAGCTACAGATCCAGAATATCTCGACGGGATTAATGAAGGACCACATATGCCAACCAAACTCTCTGTGGAAGTTGCAGGTCAGCCAGCAAAATCTGTACCAAAAGAGAAATGATTACACTGCTGAAGATATCTCATCGATTGCGAAGGATGCAAAGGTAAGACACTTGCTGTATAGTGCCATTGATAATGTCATGTCAAACAGGGTAATTTAATGCAAGACTGCAAAAGAGATATGGGATGCTTTGGAAACAAGGTGTCAGGGAACTGATTCAATCAAGAAGAACAGGAAGACTATAATCACTCAAGAGTATGAGCACTTTGACTCAAAGCCTAATGAGTCATTAACTGATTGATATGATAGATTTGTCAAACTCTTGAATGATTTGTCACTATTTGACAAAGAGTATGATATTGAAGATTCAAATCTTAAATTCCTGTTAGCTCTTCCTGAAAAATGGGATTTGAAGGCCACAATAATAAGAGACAACTATAATCTTGATGAAACAACTCTTGATGAAATTTATGGGATGCTCAAGACTCATGAACTTGAGATGGAACAAAGAAGCAAGAGTAATGGAAGAAAGTCAAGGACAATTGCTTTTGTGGCTAAGGAGGAAAATCCCAAAGTTGCTGCCTCAAAGAAAGGCAAAGGGAAGGCTCTCATCACAAATTCTGATACTGAGTCATCAAGTTCTGATAGTGATGATGACTCAGAAACTGAAAGTATACCTGAGATGGACCCTGATGAGGAGATGATGAAGTTGTGTGCTCTTATGGTGAAAGGAATCACAAATATTGCATACAGGAAATTCAGGAGAGGAAAGAAGTTTTCCAGGAAAGGTGCAAGTTCTAATAAGAAAGGTTTCAAAAAATCTGAAGGAAAAGGAGAAAAGTCTGACAGAGGAGATTACTCAAATGTTAAATGCTACAACTGTGGTGAGAAAGGCCATATATCTCCTGATTGCAGAAAAGGGAAAAGTGACAAAGGCAGGGCTCTTGTCACAAAGAAGAAAAGCTGGTCAGATGCTTCAGATTCTGAGGATGAGGAAAACTATGCCTTGATGGCAAATGCTGATAGCAGTTCTGATACTGCTAACCTAAAGGTACCTCAAACTACTTATGCCTTTCATACTGATGATATTACTGAGTTAAGAATATATCTTAAGACCATATTCATTAGTTATAAAGATCAAACTTTAACATGTGAAAGATTAACTTCTGAAAATCTTGCTTATAAAAAGAGAAATGATTATTTAGAAAAAGAGTTAGTCATGTTCCATCAAACTCGGAAAGATAGAGATGATGCCTTTTATGTTAGGGATGAAGTGCTAAAAATGAATGAATCTCTAAAAACTGAGTTAGAAAAGGAAAGAGAGATTATCAGGACTTGGACTAACTCTGGTAAAGCAACTCAGGATATTCTTAGTAGTGGAAACTGGAAAGAGGGCTTAGGTTATTGAGATGATAAGAACAGTAAGGGAACTGTAGAAATTGAGCCTATAGTTGTTAAACAACAACCGAAGGTAAATCCTATTAAGTTTCTAACTGCAAAGTCTGATATTGAGAAATCAGAAGTTAAGGAGAAAGTAACTTCTGACAAACCTAAACAGGATAAGCCAACTGAAGTTAGCATAGGCTTAATGACCAAGAAGCAGCTTAAGCATAAGCTGAAAGATGTTAAGAATGTAAACAAGGTAAAGCCACCTAGGCAAAATAGGAACGGAAAGGAAGGTGTGAACAAAAGTAACAATTATAAGCCTGTTCCTAATGCTCCTAGAAAAACATGTCATAACTGTGGAAATTCTAACCATCTGGCTTCTTTTTGCACGAAGAATAAGAATATAAACTCCTTACCTTCAAAATTAGGAGTTAAGAATCAGTCTGTTAGATATAAGCCACAAAATCCTTATTTTCATTGTGGCATTTCATTTATACTTGTAAGGAATGTCATAGTTTGTACTATGATTATTATCAAATAAAACCTTCTTTAAAGAAAGTTAGCATTATTCCTTCTAGTGTAAGTTCTGATGCAAAGTCTGATATTGCAAATTCCGATAATAAAATTGTTAAACATAAACTCTGATGCTAAATCCGCTGCAAATGTTAACAAACTTAATAACGCCAAAGGATCCAAGCAAGTCTGGGTCCTTAAAACTAATCATTAGTGGTCTTTGTTATTGCAGAGTAACATGAGAACATCCTAGTTCTGGACAGTGGATGTTCAGGACATATGACTGGAAATAAAGCCCTTCTATCAGACTTTATGGAGAAAGTTGGCCCGGGTGTTTCTTTTGGCAATATCAATCTTGGGAATATCATCATTGAAAAAGTAGCTATGGTCTCAGGACTTAAACATAATCTACTGAGTGTGAGTCAAATATGTGACAGAGGTTATCATGTGGATTTCTTTGAAGAGTACTGTGAAATTGTAAGCAAATCTTCAGGAAAAGTTGTTCTGAAAGGATACAGGCATGGTAACATTTATGAAGCCAAGCTTTCAACAAGTACCGATGGTTCTGCAATCTGTCTGTTAAGTAGGGCATCAATTGAAGAAAGCTGGGATTGACACAAGAAACTCTCTCATTTAAATTTTAACAATATAAATGAGCTAGTCAAGAAAGATCTTGTGAGAGGACTGCCAAAATCAGTATTTGCTCCTGATGGCCTTTGTGATTCTTGTCAGAAGGCAAAACAAAGAAAATCTTCATTCAAGAGCAAGACTGAATCATCAATTCTTGAGCCTTATCACCTACTACATGTTGATCTATTTGGTCCAGTTAATGTCATGTCTATTACAAAGAAGAAATATGCTATGGTCATAGTGGATGAGTTCACCAGATACACATGGGTGTATTTCTTGCACACAAAAAGTGAAACTACATCTATCTTGATTGACCATGTCAAGAAACTGGATAAATTGGTCAAAGATTCTGTGAAGATCATAAGAAGTGATAATGGCACTGAGTTAAAGAATTTGATCATGGAAGAGTTCTGTAAAGACCATGGAATAAAGCAGGAATTTTCTGCTCCTGGAACTCCACAGCAAAATGGAGTTATTGAAAGAAAGAATAGAACTCTTTTTAAAGCTGCATGAACTATGCTTGATGAAGCAAAGTTGCCAACCTACTTTTGGGCTGAAGCTCTGCAGACTGCTTGTTTTACTCAGAATGCAACACTTATCAACAAGCATGGAAAAATACCATATGTGATGGTGAAGAAAAAGAAGCCAAATCTGAAGTATTTTCATATATTTGGATGCAAGTGTTTTGTTCTTAAGACTCATCCCGAACAACTATCCAAATTTGATCTAAAAGCTGATGAAGGAATTTTTGTTGGATATCCACTTATCACAAAAGCCTTCAGAGTCTACAATTTAAGAACAAGGGTTGTTATGGAATCTATCAATGTCTCTTTTGATGATAAGAAGATTACTGGACTTGAAGATTTCAATGATCATGATCAGTTGAGATTCGAAAATGAAGTTTTAAATTCTGATTCTGTAAATCCTGAAAGTCTAAATCCTAATACTGCAAACTCTGATGGATTAAACTCTGATGTCATTGAAACTGTGGTGACTATGCCTAAGGAAAATGCACCTGTACAAGGGGAGCATACTGAAGATCCAACCACATCTCAAGAAGCATCAGAATCTACAACAGGCTCTTCAAAATCTGATTCATCAAGTTCTGATGGGCTAAGTTTTGATAATTCTGGAAACTTATGTTCTGATATTTCTGGAAACTCAAATTATGAAGGATCCAACTCAGAGAGCATAATTTCAGGGGGAGCATCAGAAAATGTTGATGGAGACAACATGGATCATGGGGGAGCATCCAGTTCTAGAGATAACCTTCCATCTGCAAGGAAGTGGACTAAAGCACATATACCTTACTTAATTATTGGAAATCCTGTTGCAGGTGTCAGAACTAGAACAACTACATTAAATGAATGTCCCTATCATTCTTTTCTTTCTCAGACTGAACCAAAGGAAGTGGAAGAAGCTCTTCAAGATGTTGATTGGGTGCAAGCAATGCAGGAAGAGTTAAATTTTTTTAAAGAAATAAAGTCTGGACCCTAGTGCCATGACCAAATAACAGGTCTGTTGTTGGTACAAAGTGGGTGTTCAGAAACAAAACTGACAGTGATGGCATAATTACAAGGAACAAAGCAAGGCTGGTTGCTAAAGGATACTCTCAACAGGAGGTAATTGATTATAATGAAATATTTGCACCAGTTGCTAGATTGGAAGCCATACGGATATTTTTGGCTTATGCTGCTCACAAGAAGTTTAAAGTCTTTCAAATGGATGTGAAAAATGCTTTTCTTAATGGAAAATTGGAAGAGGAAGTATATGTTGAACAACCTCCAGGCTTTGTAGATTCTAAATTTCCCAATCATGTCTACAGGCTTGATATAGCAATTTATGGCCTTAAACAAGCTCCTAGAGCATGACTTTGTGAGAAGTTTGCCAAGTTGATGCAGTCAAGATATCAAATGAGTATGATGGGAGAACTTAACTATTTTCTGGCCCTTCAAGTCAAGCAGAATGAAGAAGGAACTTTTATTTGTCAATCTAAGTGTGGCGCCCCAAAACCCCGGGTCAGGAGTCTCGGAAGCCACGCCATCTAAACTCACACAACTCACACTACAATATGTAAATACTCACGCTTCACGACCCCACACTTAACACTCACACACTTACAAGTTATTGTCTTGGAAACGAACCATCATTACTAGAGAAATTTTATTACAACACAAATATAATTAGTCTTACTGGGGAGGGACCTTTAGGTAAGGTTAGTCCGCCGGCCAAATATACGTTTCTTATTTCTTATCTTATATAAACCATACTTACAAATAAGCCGAACTATAAACAACTGAAAACTAATCCAGCTTATTCTGACTACCTGAGGTACAACACCAAACAATCTACGGAACATCTGGCCATTTCCTACCCATTTCCTGGCTGTGGTTCTCATGGCAGGCATCTTGATTCACTGTTGTGTTGTGTCAATTTAAGAAAACAGGTGTGAGCTATAATACTCAGCATAATAATGTACAGTATGAAAATGACTATATGATAACATCATATATTATATATATGTTTTATCCGAAAATAGTTTTTCTTTGGTGTCACGCACCTTCTTACGAAAACAATTCTTTAAGGGGTTTTTATAACCTGCGAATACCTTAGTAGTAATCCCAGCACCTAGGCTTGGGTTACGGTATTACATCTCAATTCCTATTGGAAGAATTTGGACATTCACTGGAGCCACCGCATACGATGATCAGTCGTACTACGGAAATTGTAACCTTTTCTACTAGTATAAGGACGAAACCGTCATCTCTGGGGTATCACCCTGGCCGCATTTGGGCTACGTGTCCCATTTTCGGGTATACACACTCTTCACAAGTTCCTGAGTACACTGAGTACCTTCTCCTGCGGTACCTTTGGTAGCCCATCTAGCACACATAGTACCAGAGTCTACCCCTCCCTTGTCCTTTAAAAGAATTCTATCAATCTCGAGAACTCGTACCACATCGAAGTTCCCCAAGCGTTTTGCTTGTTGATAGAATTAGTTTATCTCTTTAAGATATAAGTGTATATATATGTATCTACGTACTTCCGAGAATTTCGGAGGAAGTACTAAGGATGTGAGTTGACCGTTGTCAACAGATAATTAATAAGGGGAAAAGTTTCTTCTCAAAACTATATTCAATATAATAATAAGTCGGGATAATATTCACCGACGATCTGAAATTATTTGAATAATACTTCTAAATCAGAAAGTATGTTTTATATCAGGATTTATGATCTTTAAATCAATAACAATCCTTTAATAAATAATAATTAATTAAATAATAGCCTATAATTAATTAAATGATAATTGATATTAATCATACCTCGAATGAGTTTACTCTCTAAAAGATTTATTTAAATAATATTCCTCAACTAGTTTGTGTTTACATAATTAATAATTTATAATGATTAATCGAGTTTGAATAAATAAACGTTGAAGTATACTACTCCTATAATAAGGGAATATGTATATAATATTTATTATCCGAATCAATAAAATATAGTTGAGGGAATATGCTCGTTGGGAAATCGTTTTAAAAGTTCGAGGTGTTTTAATGTTTCGTAAATGGACGATGAGTCCCTTTAAAACATACTATTATGGACTTATACCCGTCCTATAATATCTCCAGAATGATTTCCAGGTTTTATCTTATATCCCGACTGACCCTCGGTCTTATATAATACGTCACGCTTAAAGCGAAATACCATTTCACGATATATACTTATTGTACAACATCGCTATATTATGTGAAAATTCAACAACTACACATCGTGGCAAACATGGTATTTAAGCGATGATAGTAAAACAATTCTTTCATAACACAACAGTAAAAATGGAGTTGGGTTTGTAAACTTGCCTGGGTATCTCGAGGTAGAGGATGCTCAAGGTTCCGCTCGAAAATCTATAACCATAAACATATTTCATTTCGTTAGGTTTCGTCCTAATTTACGGTAACTCGCACTCATGTGCTACTCATTATACACCCTCTCAACTCGTACTACCCTTAACATTTCTTTTAAGTCATAATAACTTTATGATCACTTCATTTTCCTAAGTATCTTGAGTTCATTCTCATTATCGTTGTCGGCTCCGCTTAAATATTCTTACGGTTTCTACTCGCGCGGTCTCGGCTCCGATATTTTTATAAAATTGATAAATCATTATTTTCACTTGAATTTTTATTACAGTCAGAAAACTCAATGTGTTACTCTCTGTAAAAACTTCATGATTTATGAATACTTTTAAGTCTATCCTTTATATTTTCAAAGTTCGTAATTCGTAGCAGTTTTTGTCGCGTAAATCACTTTTGCTAAAACGACCATAACTTTTGATCCGTAAATCGGAATCAAGTGATTCAAGCGCCTAAAAGGTCCTTATAACATTTTATATCCTAAAAAAAGGTTATTTTTGAATAATCTATAGTTTACAACTTTGGGACTTTCTGCAAAATGTTAAAGTTACGGTTTGTTGGTTTTAACGAAGTTACGTTTACGATCGGGGTTTCGTTTACGCCTTAACTATCAACACAACCACCAACAATCATCATATCATCATCAAAACACAAACTCCTCTCAAGAACATCATGGTCTTGAGGCAACAACAACCAACCTTAAATCTACTTAACTTAATCATCAAGATTTCATCAATAACACTTAGTAAGCTAGGTTTACTAACACCTACTAAATGGATCTTAAAAATGAACCTTAAATAAAGTTAGGCCAAAGATTTTTACCTTTCTTGAGAGCTTGAGATGTGTTCTTGAGGATGGTGGAGGCTTGGAAGTGCTTGGTATGATTTTTAGAACCTAAAACCACCATTGAAATCAAGAAACCAAAGAGAGGTTACTATTCACACTATTCACTAGTGAGTTTCTTGAATTTATTCCTCCCATCAAACCTTGATAAAAAGAGATTAAAGATTTTTTCATACCTTAGTTTAGTTTCTAGGAGGTTTGGAAATTAATTGGGTGATTTTACAAGAACTAGAGCTTGGAGTTTTGAATTCCCATTTCCTTTTTTTTCTTCAAATTGCCGAATGGAAGCTTTGTGTGGGGGGGGGGGGTATTTATACTACTTGGTTGCTTCTCTTGGACGATTTCTAGGTTGCCTCTTGGAAGGTGACTTGATATCTTTGCAACTTAATTTTATTCTTCCTAGGATAGCATTCTAGGTTTATTTTTTGTTGCCAAATCTATGGACATATCTTTGTAGCTTGCTAGCTTACAAGCTAAACTACAAAGTTAGCTTTCTTAGCTCACTATTTGCTAGCTAGCTTGGTCATCCTATGGTTAGCTCACTATTTGATGAAGTAGCCATGGTTACTTCCTCACCATGGTTTAGTTAGTGCGTTACGTTTAATTAATCATTTACGTGTTCGCTTGGTTACTTAACGTTCTCCGTAATACTAACTCGTAAATGGTTCGTAATGTAATTCCTTTCGTATTTATTCCTTATATTTTATTTATCCTACTAGAATATAAATCCGTAGGATTTTAATCTCGTAATTATATTGTGATTCTCGTAATCCTCGATAAGTCGTAAATACGGTCGTTTTTCAAAGTTCATTTTCTTCGAAAACTAATAGCGTTTACATACACTCATTTGGAACGTATAGTCGTAATATCAATTCCGAAACTCATTTTCTCATGCACTACATGGTGTGGGCTCAAAAGTTTTTCCCGTCTGTCAGGGTTACTATTCATTAAATATTTTACAAGGTCTCAAAAATTCGAGTTATTACAGTCTTCCCCTCTAACAAGGATTCCGTCCCGGAATCAATTAGAAAATAAGTGGGGATATCTATTCCTCATTGCGTCTTCAAGTTCCCAAGCTGATTCCTCAACATTTTGATTTCTCCACAAGATCCTAACTAGCTTCACCGTTTTGTTCCTCAGTACTTGTTCTTTATGGTCCATTATCCTAACTGGCTGCTCGATGTAGGTCAGGTCTGGTTGTAAATCTACCTGCTCGTACTCTATTACATGTCGGGCATCGGCACGGTACTTTCTCAACATGGACACGTGGAACACGTTGTGTACTTGTTGCAAATTAGGAGGCAAGGCGAGCTCGTAAGCTAGAGGTCCTATCCTCCTCAAAATTTCAAAGGGTCCTATGGATCTGGGACTCAGCTTCCCTTTCTTTCCAAATCTCATCACTCCTTTCCACGGAGATACCTTCAATAACACAAAATCTCCTACTTTATATTCCCTATCCTTCCTGGTCTGGTCGGCGTACTTCTTTTGTCTGTCCTGGGCTGCTACCAGTCTCTTCCTGATGAGTCCTACCATTTCTCCGGTCTGCTGGACTAACTCTGGTCCTAATATCTTGTGTTCTCCAACTTCATCCCAACACAGGGGAGAGCGACATCTTCTCCCGTAAAGAGCTTCATACGGGGGCATTCCTATGCTAGCGTGAAAGCTATTGTTGTAAGAAAATTCGATCAGGGGTAACTGATCATCCCAATTTCCTTTGAAATCGATGGCGCACACTCGCAGCATATCTTCTAGGGTCTGTATAGTCCTTTCGCTTTGTCCATCAGTCTGGGGGTGGTAAGCGGTACTCATGTTTAGTCTGGTGCCTACACACTCCTGGAAGGTTCTCCAAAATCGGGAATTAAACCTCGGGTCTCTATCTGACACTATTGCTACAGGAATGCCGTATCTTTCGTTGATTGGTAGGAAGTGTGCGGACTTGGTCAGTCTATCAATGATAACCCATATAGCATCGTGATTAGTCTTTGTCCTTAGTAAGCCCGTCACAAAATCCATGGCTATGTGTTCCCATTTCCATTCCGGAATTTCTAGGGGTCGTAACAGTCCACTAGGTCGCTGATGTTCCGCCTTCACTCTCTGGCATGTCAACCACTTGCTGACCCACTCTGCTACTTCTCTCTTCATGTTAGGCCACCAATAATATTCCTTAAGGTCACGGTACATTTTCGTACTTCCTAGGTGGATTGAATATCTAGAGTTGTGCCCTTCATGCAACAACTTGTCCTTTAATTCTTGCACATTCGGAATCCAAATTCGGGACGCATACCTCATGATCCCTTTCTCATCCTTCTCGCATCTCACTTCTTCACCGGTCAATGTCCCATTTTCCTCACTCATCTTCTTTTCTTGACATACTCATATCTTTTTAGTCAGTTCTGGTACTAGCTTAATCTCAAATAATCCTTCTGTTCCCTTACCGGTTACTCTCACGTCAATTTCCATCTTCTCAAATTCCTTAATTAATTCCTCCGATGTCATTACCATCTTGAGTCTTTCCTTCCTACTAAGGGTGTCAGCCACCATATTGGCTTTACCCGGGTGATACAAAATTTCACAGTCGTAGTCTTTTATCAACTCTAACCATCTCCTCTGTCTCATGTTCAATTCCTTCTGAGTAAAAATATATTTGAGGCTTTTATGGTCAGTGTGGATCTCACATTTCTCACCGTATAGGTAGTGTCTCCAAATTTTTAGGGCAAATACTATGGCTGCTAATTCTAGATCATGCGTAGGGTATCTGCTCTCATATTCCTTCAATTGCCGAGAGGCACACGCAATAACTTTACCGTGCTGTATTAGTACACATCCTAATCCTTTAAGTGATGCGTCGCTGTATATCACAAACTCTCCCTTTCCATCGGGAAGAGCGAGCATTGGTGCTGACACCAGCCTCCTTTTCAGTTCTTGAAAACTCTCCTCACATTTTTCCGTCCATACGAACTTTTCTGCCTTCCGGGTAAGTCTAGTCAGTGGACCGGCTATCTTAGCAAAGTCTTGCACGAATCTTCGGTAATATCCTGCTAAACCCACGAAACTCCTAACCTCTGTTGGGATAGTTGGTCTTTCCCAATTGGATACCGCCTCTATCTTGGCAGGGTCAACTAAAACTCCTTTGCTACTCACCACATGTCCTAAAAACTGAACTTCTCTCAACTAAAATTCGCACTTCGAGAACTTGGCATACAATTTCTCATTCCTCAAGATTTCTAAGACTATCCTCAATTGTTTCGCATGTTCTTGCTCTGTCTTTGAGTAGATCAGAATATCATCGATAAAAACTATCACACATATATCCAGGTACTTTTTGAACACTTTGTTCATCAAATCTATAAAGGTTGTCGGTGCATTGGTTAACCCAAATGACATGACTAAGAACTCATAGTGTCCATACCTAGTGCAAAAATCAGTCTTCGGTATATCTTCCGGTTTGATTTTCAACTGGTGATATCCTGTTCTTAAATCTATTTTGGAAAAATGTATAGCTCCTTTGAGTTGGTCGAATAGGTCATCAATTCTGGGAAGAGGGTACTTATTCTTAATAGTCAGTTTATTCAGCTCTCGATAGTCTATGCATAATCTCATGCTGCCGTCCTTTTTCTTGACGAATAGTACTGGTGCTCCCCATGGCGACACACTGGGCCTTATCATTCCATTATCTAATAATTCTTGCAGTCGAGAAGCTTGTTTTTTCATCTCAACTGGGGCTAACCTATATGGGGCCTTGGATACTGGTGTCGTCCCTGGCGCTAACTCTATAGCGAACTCTATTTCTCGGTCAGGTGGTAATCCTGGTAAGTTTTCTGGAAATACATCCTCGAATTCGTTTACTATGGGTATGTCCTGTATATTGGGGACCTCCTTCTTGGTATCTATCACATAAGCCAAATAGGCCTCGTTACCTTTCCTTAACAATCTATTTGCTTGAAGCAAGGTCAGAAATTTCTGGTTTTGTCGTTGACCTTTAAACACTACTTCTTTTTAATTCTGCACTCTTATCTTAACTTTCTTCTGTTCACAATCTATTTGCGCTCCGTTTCTGGATAACCAATCCATTCCTAAGATCACATCAAATTCTCCTAATGCGAATGGTATTAGGTCGACCTCAAAGATCTTCCCTTCTAATTTCAGCTTGCACTTAGGGTATACTTGATTTACAGGGATTATTTCTTTGTTTGCTATTTCCACTCGTAATACCTCACATAAGGGTATGGCATTAAGTTTTAACTTTTTTGCAAAATCTTGAGATATAAGAACTTGGTTGCTCTAGAATCAAATAGGACATTTGCATGTTCGGAATTTAAAAAAAGGGTAACCTGCTATCACGTCAGTGTTTTGGACAACATCCTGAATAATCATGTTGAAGGTCCTAGCGGCTGGAGGTCGGTTGGATGCAGCTTTTCTCATTCCTGAGGCTGGGGGCTTCAACATTGGGCAATCCCTCTTCATGTGTCCTGCCTTTCCACATTGGAAATATGTTACTTTGGGCCGGGTGCAGTTGTTGGCAAGGTGCCCGATTTGGTCACACAGGTAACATCTCAAAGGGGCTCTTTTCTGGGTACACACTCCAAGGTGCCTCTTCTTACAGGTTTGAAACTCTGGTATTGGGGCACGTGGTTGGCTATGGAATGTTTCCCTAGATTGTCCGCCGCCCTGGCCAATGCTCTCACTCGGGGCCTTTCTGAATCCGGGGCCTCGTGCAGGTTGGGACACCGCTCCCCTAACAAACCTGCTTGGAAAGCTCCTGCTCCCGGTTCCTATTCCTTGGCTTCCTATCTTCCTCTTCCTATTCTCCTTTTCTTTCACAATCTGCTCACTGTCAGCTTCAACAATCGAGGCTTTCTGTACTAAGGTGGCATAGTCCGTTAGCTCTAACACTGCTACTCGGTTCTGTATCCATTGTTTCAAACCAAGCTGAAACCTTCGCGCTTTCTTTTCTTCGGTATTCACAAACTCAGGCACAAATCTAGACAACTCAGTAAATTTGGCCTCATATTCTGCCACCGTCATCTTATCATGTTTCAACTCCAGAAACCTAATCTCCATTTGGGTTTCCATAAACCTAGGGAAGTACTTGTCTAAGAACAGTAGGGTAAATCTTTCCCATGGGATCACATCATCAGTTTCTAGGTTTCGTTTGGACTCCCACCAATAGTTAGCTTCTCCTTTCAGCATGTAAGAAGTGAAAATGGTCTTATATCATTCCTCAACACCTAGTATCTCGAAGGATTTTTCTATCTCTTTGAGCCAGGCCCGTGCTTCAACGGGGTTGGAAGATCCTAGAAACTCTGGGGGTTTGAGGGATTTGAAGGCTCTAAAGGCAGTAGTTGTAGTCTGTTGGGCAACATGGGGCTGTGGTGGAATAGGCTGTTGGTTCAGATTTGCTCTTAACAGTTCCATAAATTCATTCATGGGGTTCCCTCCCTGTTGGGTATCCTCAGCCTCTTCTTCTACATATTCTTCCTCATCATATTCGTTATAGTCTAGGTCTTCTTCACTTTCCTCATTTACTACTGGGTCACCTCGTTGTTGGTTAACAGACTCTACGGGCTGTGCCCTGGTTCCTCTTCTATGGGGTGGCATTGTTCTGATAAAGAAAATTGGTCACATGATTATAACAGTTGGGTTATTTTATTCATATGTAAGCATGTCATTCATTATTAAATTATAAAGTGCAGTAACATAGACATCATTTTTTTAATAACTGCTTAGCTATATATTCATAAGATCTCTCATTTATATCTTGGGGATGAAATAACTAGCCGAGTTCATACATGCCTGATTACAATCTATCACTACTAGTTCTAAATACTGAAATGAAAATACATAAGCCGTGTACCCTGAAAGGCTAGGAACGCTATCTACTACTAGCAATCCTATCAAAATTGGTGACAAGTCACTCAGCCTTCTTTAAGGTCTACATCTAGTCACTAATCTCTCAGTCACTATCACTGCAAGTGAGGTCACGCACCCTCCTCATCGCTCCTGCAATCATCATCTCTGCATCCACTACCGGGATGTATCCTCCCACTGATGTCATCCTCATCTGAACCCTGGTACGGAGCTCGATCCCATCGATCTCTCTACGGGCTATGGCTGGGAAAGCAGCTCTGAAATCTCCTGGGTATCCTAATTGGGTGGCTCTCTCAGCTGTCAGTGCCTGGCGTAACTCCGCAATGCGAGCAGATGTCGCGGTGATCTCACTGTTAAGCTGACCCACTACCCAGTCGTGTACGGCTACATGCGTGGTCGCCGGTGGCGGTAGAGGTGATTCTGGGTCGCTAGAGGATATGTCATGGACCTCATGGAACTGGGCGCGTATCGCCTCCTCCTCATCATCATCAGTATAGGACATAGGGCTCTGGATCCCTAGGGGTGGTTTAGGAGAGCGAATAGCCTGGTGTGGGTACATCTCTACATTTCTCTATACTACGCCATTAGCTACGGGGACAAGAAGCTTAGTCTCCTCCTCTTGGACATCCTCAGTAGGGTCATCGTCTGAATCATCAATGAGTGGGCTCTCTGGCTCGGGAATAGGGTCACGCTCAGGAATTATGACATCATCAACAGGGTCAACCTCCCTCCTAGGCTCCACTGGTACCTGACACAATGGGCAAGGTATTACTAAATTAGAGTTGGAATTCCCTTGAGGGTAAAACAGTCAAGACTACCTGTGTAGCCTGACGACGAACTCGACTTGAGCTCTAATTGATTGTTTTATTATTCTTAGGTCTACATATTTTATATCCTATCATTTCCAAGATTTGATAACCTAAGGCTCTGATACCATTTCTGTGGCACCCCAAAACCCGAGGTCAGGAGTCTCGGAAGCCACGCCATCTAAACTCACACAACTCACACTATAATATGTAAATACTCACGCTTCACGACCCCACACTTAACACTCACACACTTACAGGTTATTGTCTTGGAAACGAACCATCATTACTAGAGAAATTTTATTACAACCCATATATAATTAGTCTTACCGGGGAGGGACCTTTAGGTAAGGTTAGTCTGCCGACCAATTATATGTTTCTTATTTCTTATCTTACATAAACCATACTTATAAATAAGACGAACTATAAACAACTGAAAACTAATCCAGCTTATTCTGACTACCTGAGGTACAACACCAAACAATCTACGGAACAGCTGACCATTTCCTACCAGTTTCTTGGTTGTGGTTCTCATGGCAGGCATCTTGATTCACTGTTGTGTTGTGTCAATTTAAGAAAACAAGTGTGAGCTATAATGCTCAGCATAATAATGTACAATATGAAAATGACTGTATGATAACATCATATATTATATATATGTTTTATTCAAAAATAGTTTTTCTTTGGTGTCACGCACCTTCTTACGAAAACAATTCTTTAAGGGGTTTTTATAACCTTCGAATACCTTAGTAGTAATCCCAGCACCTAGGCTTGGGTTACGGTATTGCATCTCAATTCCAATTGGAAGAATTTGGACATTCACCGGAGCCACCGCATACGATGATCAGTCGTACTACGGAAATAGTAACCTTTTCTACTAGTAAAAGGACGAAACCGTCATCTCTCGGGTATCACCATGGCCACATTCGGGCTACGTGTCCCATTTTCGGGTATACACATACTTCACAAGTTCCTGAGTATACTAAGTACCTTCTCCTGCGGTACCTTTGGTAGCCCATCTAGCACACATAGTACCAGAGTCTACCTCTCCCTTGTCCTTTAAAAGAATTCTATCAATCTCGAGAACTCGAACCACATCGAAGTTCCCCAAGCGTTTTGCTTGTTGATAGAAATAGTTTTTCTCTTTAAGATATAAGTGTATATATATGTATATACGTACTTTCGAGAATTTCGGAGGAAGTA
Source organism: Apium graveolens (assembly GCF_009905375.1). NCBI lineage: Eukaryota > Viridiplantae > Streptophyta > Magnoliopsida > Apiales > Apiaceae > Apium > Apium graveolens. Next base: position 105,680,230 of record NC_133652.1, read on the forward strand.
CTAAGGATGTGAGTTGACCGTTGTCAACAGATAATTAATAAGGGAAAAAGTTTCTTCTCAAAACTATATTCAATATAATAATAAGTCGGGATAATATTCACCGACGATCTGAAATTATTTGAATAATACTTCTAAATCAGAAAGTATGTTTTATATTAGGATCTATGATCTTTAAATCAATAACAATCCTTTAATAAATAATAATTAATTAAATAATAGCCTATAATTAATTAAATGATAATTGATGTTAATCATACCTCGAATGAGTTTACTCTCTAAAAGATTTATTTAAATAATATTCCTCAACTAGTTTGTGTTTACATAATTAATAATTTATAATGATTAATCGGGTTTGAATAAATGAACGTTGAAGTATACTACTCCGATAATAAGTGAATACGTATATAATATTTATTATCCGAATCAATAAAATATAGTTGAGGGAATATGCTCGTTGGGAAATCGTTTTAAAAGTTCGAGGTGTTTTAATGTTTCGTAAATGGACGATGAGTCCCTTTAAAACATACTATTATGGACTTATACCCGTCCTATAATATCTCCGGAATGATTTTCGGGTTTTATCTTAAATCCTGACCGACCCTCGGTCTTATATAATACGTTACGCTTAAAGCGAAATAAGATTTCATGATATATACTTATTGTACAACATCGCTATATTATGTGAAAATTCAATAACTACGCATCATGGCAAACATGGTATTTAAGCGATGATAGTAAAACAATTCTTTCACAACACAACAGTAAAAATAGAGTTGGGTTTGTAAACTTTCCTGGGTATCTCGAGGTGGAGGATGCTCTAGGTTCCGCTCGGAAATCTATAACCATAAACATATTTCATTTTGTTAGGTTCCGTCCTAATTTACGGTAACTCGCATTCATGTGCTACTCATTATACACCCTCTCAACTCATACTACCCTTAACATTTCTTTTAAGTCATAATCACTTTATGGTCACTTCATTTTCCTAAGTATCTTGAGTTCATTCTCATTATCATTGTCGGTTCCACTTAAAGATTCGTACGATTTCTACTCGCGCGGTCTAGGCTCCGACATTTTTATAAAATTGAGAAATCATTATTTTCACTTGAAATTTTTATGAAAGTTAGGAAACTCAATATATTACTCTCTGTAAATATGTCATGATTTATGAATACTTTTAAATCTATCCTCTATATTTTCAAAGTTCGTAATTTGTAGCAGTTTTTGTCGTGTAAATCACTTTTGCTAAAATGACCATAACTTTTGATCCGTAAATCAGAATCAAGTGATTGAAGTGCCTAAACGATCCTTATAACATTTTATATCCTAAACAAAGGTTATTTTCCAAGAATCTACAGTTTAAAACTTCGGGACTTTCTGCAGAAACTTAAAGTTACGGTTTGTTGGTTTTAACGAAGTTACGTTTACGCCTTAACTAACAACACAACCACCAACAATCATCATATCATCATCAACACACAAACTCCTCTCAAGAGATTTCATCAATAACACTTAGTAAGCTAGGTTTACTAACACCTAATAAATGGATCTTAAAAATGAACCTTAAATAAAGTTAGGCCAAAGATTTTTACCTTTCTTGAAAGCTTGAGATGTGTTCTTGAGGATGGTGGAGGCTTGGAAGTGCTTGGTATGATTTTTAGAACCTAAAACCACCACTGAAATCAAGAAACCAAAGAGAGGTTACTATTCACACTATTCACTAGTGAGTTTCTTGAATTTATTCCACCCATCAAACCTTGATAAAAAGAGATGAAAGATTTTTCTTACCTTAGTTTAGTTGGTAGGAGGCTTGGAAATTAATTGGGTGATTTTACAAGAACTAGAGCTTGGATTTTTGAATTCTCATTTCCCTTTTTTTCTTCAAATTGCCGAATGGAAGCTTTGTGGGGGGGGGGGTATTTATACTACTTGGTTGCTTGTCTTGGATGATTTCTAGGTTGCCTCTTGAAAGGTGACTTGATATCTTTGCAACTTGATTTTATTCTTCCTAGGATAGCATTCTAGGTTTATTCTTTGTTGCCAAATCTATGGACATATCTTTGTAGCTTGCTAGCTTACAAGCTAAACTACAAGGTTAGCTTCCTTAGCTCACTATTTGCTAGCTAGCTTGGTCATCCTATGGTTAGCTCACTATTTGATGAAGTAACCATGGTTATTTCCTCACCATGGTTTAGTTAGTGCATTACGTTTAATTAATCATTTACGCGTTCCCTCGGTTACTTAACGTTCTCCGTAATACTAACTCGTAAATGGTTCGCAATGTAATTCCTTTCGTATTTATTCCTTATATTTTATTTATCCTCATAGAATATAAATCCGTAGGATTTTAATCTCATAATTATATTATGATTCTCGTAATCCTCGATAAGTCGTAAATACGGTTGTTTTTCAAAGTTCGTTTTCTTCGAAAACTAATAGCGTTTACATACACTCATTTGGAACGTATAGTCGTAATATCAATTCCGAAACTCATTTTCTCATGCACTACATGGTGTGGGCTCAAAAGTTTTTCCCGTCTGTCAGGGTTACTATTCATTAAGTTTTACAAGGTCTCAAAAATTCGAGTTATTACACTAAGTACACCAGAAATTTGTTGAAGAAATTTGGAATGCAAGATTGTTCAAGTGCATCCACTCCTATGGCCACTGCAACAAAATTGGATAAGGATACTGGTAAATCAGTAGATATTACTGATTACAGAGGTATTATTGGTTCACTACCCCATCTAACTGCAAGTAGACCTGATATCATGTATGCTACCTGTCTTTGTGCAAGATTTCAAGCAGATCCAAGAGAACCTCACTTAACAGCTGTGAAAAGAATTTTTAAATACCTTAAGGGTACAGCTGATCTGGGATTGTGGTATCCTAGAGAATCAGACTTTAAGCTAATAGGTTACTCAGATGCAGATTTTACAGGATGCAAAATTGACAGGAAAAGCACAAGTGGAAGCTACCAATTTCTTGGAGGCGGATTGGTTTCTTGGTTTAGCAAGAAACAGAAGTCAATTTCCACATCAACTGAAGAAGCAGAATACATTGCTGCAGGAAGCTGTTGTGCACAGATTCTTTGGATGAAGAATAAGTTACTGGATTATGGGTTAGAATTTTCTAAAATCCCTATTTACTGTGATAATCAAAGTGCTATTGCTATGACAGGTAATCCAGTTCAACACTCAATGACAAAGCACTTCAGCATTAGGTACCATTTCATAAGGGAACATGTGGATGAAGGTACAGTGGAATTGCATTTTGTTCCAACAGATCAACAACTAGCAGATATCTTCACAAAACCACTGTATGAAGCTATATTTACAAGATTGGTAAATGAACTTGAATGGTTTCAGGTTCTTTCTCTAAATCTGCTTAGTTTATGTTCTCATACATCAGACTTTATGATCAGTATTTACAGATATTACTATCTTTGTGTATTGCTTAAATTGAAAATTCTTTAAGTGTTGATTGTTGTCTGATGTGAATTTCTAAACTCTGATAGTGATATGAATGTTTCTGTGACTATTCAATCCAATGAGGATAACTGTTATAGCGACTCGTGTGTTTTTGAAATATTTAAATATGTGATTATTACGGAAATTATTAAATAAAATATGTGTATTGGTTTTGACCGCTCTGTGTTGGTTGATTATTATACAGGTGTAATTTATAATACACCGAGTTGTTCGTGTGATTAATTATGGAGTCGTATTGGATTGTTTTCAGATTCAAAAGTGGATTTGGTGTAAAATTTATTTGCATAAATATTGGGAATGTTTCAAAAATTATTTTTATGATTTTATAATTACAATAATTTTTTTTAGGATTTTATAAAATTAAGAAATTAGTATTTTATTAATTATTTATCTTTAAATGATTTTCTGAATGCTTTTATTTGTAAAATCCATATTTAATTCTAAAATTCTTCAAAAAATTATGAAACTCATATTCATTTAAGTTTGGAATATTCCGAGAATTTTAAAATTATTTTGGAAATTTCCGGGATTAATTTCAAGCGCTCGTTGTTTCGCTTCATTGATAAAAGCGGATATAAAGTGCATTTTAAAAATCAAATTTAAAATTTCAGAATTCATGTTTTTATTAACTTCGGGATATTTGTAATATTTTAAGAATATTTTCCTGATTTTCTGAATCTGTTTTAAGTACACCTCGGTTCGTTAAATAAGAAATACGGGTATAAATCACGTTTCAGAAATTATGTTAAATTACGGAATTTATGTTTTTATAAACTCCGGGATACTTATGATATTTTAAAAATATTTTCGTAATTTTCGAGGGTTGTTTTATTCGCACCTCGTTTCGTTAATTTCGAATTTCGGGATAAACTGGGTCTTAGAATCTTCGTAATTATCCAATAATATACATATTTGAATTTCAGGATTGTACTACTTGTACTGTCATGTGTACTGCATTGTACAGTTGAGAAAAAAAAATGAATGAATGAAAATAAAATAAATAATAAAACCGAACCCCACACTTTTTCTTTCATTCCACAGCATCACTCTCCCCTGTTTCATTTTCTGGTTTTCATATCTGATATTTTACCCCGTCGCCGCCCTTGTTCTGGTAAGTTTGGTGAAACTCCGGTGCGTCCTATGTGCGAGTATATATATATATACGTATTTGTTGTGTATACTGCCGTGTGCTGCATGCGGTGTCGCTGTTCTTTTGGTTCCGATCGCCGCCGTCCCTCGCTTTCCGGCGAGGTGGCTGTGGAGGCGCGTGTGATGTGTTTCCGTATGTGTACATGTGTATATATCTGTGTTAGTATGTGTAACCTGTGTGCGTGCGTTAGTGTGAGTTGTAGGTGCGGGTGTGTGTGGTATCGCCGCCTGTGCGGTGCTTTTCCGGCAGTGTCCCTCCTGTTTCCGATTGTATGTTGTACTGTTATATGCGCGTGTGCGCGTGTGGTGATGGTTCTGTGATTCCTGATTCTTTTTTATTGTGAAATTTTGGTTAAAATTAATTTGATTATTATCATATTACATATTCGAATTATTTTGGAAAATTCGAATGAATATTGTGATGATTATTTGAATTATGAAGTCGTAATTATTCGGAATTTTAATCGGTAGAATTTAGCGTTGGAAACCCAAATGAATCGGGTACCCGCAAATTTTACCGCCGTCAGCAAAGAGCCCCGGCGAGCCGACGGTGGACGGTGATGACACGATTCTGAGTCCTAATATTTTTATTAAATAAAAGTCGTGTTGTGTTTCTATTCTGGATCGAAATAGCTAATTAGTAAATATTGAATCGTGATGGTTAAGTTGGTTGTGATTACTAAATTGTATCAGTGATTGGAATTTGCGAGTTGTGATTGGGTTGTTCTTGTTGAATTGACGTCGATTGATGTTTCGACGAGTAGTCCGATAAACAAAGGGGACACTGCCTGATTTCCGAGAAAATCAACCTAAAAAAAATGGGAGCGTATCCGAGGATTATCGGGACGTCGATCGAGTATAAGTAAATACATATACGTATGTTTTATACAGAACCTAATTGTATGTTGTGTCAAAGGTTTAACCAACACACAGTAACCCTAATTTCGTAAAATGACAAGTATACGTATTTTCTGAAAATGAACACTGGATCAATTTCGAGAATGTGAACCCTAAATGTTTTCTGTGTTATTCTAATATGAATAATTACGAGTTGGGTTTGAATATCGTTGGGTAAGAATTAGTATCAAGGATATGTCAAGCATACCTAGGCGTCTAAAATAGGGTATTTCGACCTTGTAGGTTATAGTCGGGTCTGAAAGTGGACGATGGACTAAAAATGACCTAGTGGTCAGTTGACGAGCTCCGTAGAGTTCCAACAGGAAGACCTGAGTGTCGAAATCGAATCCAATGGGATCTAGTGATTGGACGTTAGAGCCTGAGCAGCAAAGTCGGCTCAGAGTTGATCAGTAATAGTTGTAAAGCCTTGTAAGGCAAGTATTTCTAAATTTTTCTTCAAGATATATTATCAATGTTTTTGAACTATTTCATAACATGTCGCTATTATTCAAAATAACTCTTGTTTACATTGCAAGTAAATTAAACTATTTACCCTTGAATCCCTGATTTTTCTTGATCTTGAGCCGTCAACCTTGTTCTTTGTAAACCATCCTTTGTTGATCTTCAGACACCAAACCACTCAAATAAGATACTATTTCCCAAATGTTTAACTACCAAACACCAGAAGAAAATGGTTTGAAAACACAGAAACTTTTATACCCCAATCATTCTTAGTAACATCAAAGAACCATATCCTGAAAAATCATTATTGGTTTGATGCCTGACCCCTGTACAAACTGAAAACCGTTTCTTATACATACCCCGATATACCTTTGAGATATCCATGAGTTTTCTTATATTTTTTTATGCAAATGTTTAACCATCATCGATTATGATCTTGTTTTATTGAATCATATTGTTATCATATTGAACTTGTTGAGCTAGATAGCTCACCCTTGCGATTCTTCTATATATTTTATAGTCGAAAAGAATATGGATGATATTGAAGTTCCTCAGTCCAAAGTGCGGGCTAAGGTTCCAGTCGAGTTGGATCGAGCTAGCAGAAGTTTCATGCGGTAAAGAGATAGTCAGATTGTAAGAATGATTTTATTATCAATTGTAAGTTAAATTAGTTGGGTTTTGGTACGATGTAATAATAAAGATTGTGGCTTGTTTTCATACTTTAACCTGTTGCGATCCGTGGTTTTGTGAAGCAGGGTCATTATAAATAATATTTCTTATACAGGTTGATATATTGTGTTTGTGTTGTGGACCCCAAACTTCTGACCCGAGTTTGGAGGGCGCCATAGGTTGGTATTAGAGCTACAGGTTATAAGTCACTGAAATAAGCCTAGATTGTCGGGATTGGGTAGAGGGTTAGGATTAGGAATAGGAAATAGAAAGATAAGATGTCGCGAGGATGAGTGCGATTACATAGTAAGTCTCCGGCACAGTTCGTATTGCGATTCAGGATTCTCAACTTGCAACATGATTTCCAGACAACGATAATGGAAGATCGTGATTTCCCGATGTCATTTGATCGTTTGGAGCTTTCCGTTTGAGGATCGTCATCTTCTCTCAAATTAGATTTGTACCTTGTTCCTCCGTCAGTATTAATGGCACTACCTTCTGTTATAACGGATGCACTTCTTCAAGCTATTCTACGCTATTTCTCCGCCTCTTAATGCGAGATTACCTATTCAAGAATTTCCATATGTTTATTCTTCTTTCACTGGACATTCGGCTGAGAGCGTATCTCTTTAGTTTACCCTACATCCTGTTCTATACCCCCAGTTTAGAACTTGTCCTATGAAGCGATTGTACCTACAAGGATGGATTCGAGAGCTACAGTAAATGGCGAGTGCTTGAGTTATAAATAAAGGTAAAATGAAGTTTAGAGAGGAGATTTAAGTGTTTTAAAGGATAGCTGTTATCGGGTTAAAAGAAGCCCTTAGTGACTAAGCCACCTGTGAATAATTATGGGATGAACTAGATGAATTTTGAAAGAGTAAGAGAGAAAAGTATAAACCTGGAATTTTTGTGAAATTAAATGATGATGAAATGATAAATGCGATATGTAAAGTAGTGATGTGATGTGATACGGGCAAATTTTGTTCTAAGAAATAGACTTGTTGACTATTGGATAGCCTGTTCTACTTAACTACTGTAACGATAATATATGGGAGCCTTGATGTGAAGCTACGAATAAGATAATGTCCGATAACAATTGAAGTTTCGTCGATTAAGGAAGGTAAGTGGACTCGATAAAGGAGAAAAGGTAGATCGAACTGAACGGACCTTTATGTGATTGTTTCTTTAAATTGGTATCTTGTTATAGGTCGGAAGGACAACAACCAACTCATATAGTAAGAACAACCAGATTTGTAATTTTCAAAATTTTTAACAAGTTTTTGAAAAAGATTTTCCTTACAAAATTTCCAAAAGCCTTTTTGAATAAAATGATCTTTAAACATTGGTTTTCAAGTTACTATTTGAGTTTCTTGTTTGCTAGAAAACCCCGATTACCTGAAGAGATGCTGTTTCAGACCTAGTATTGCTAATTTCAAGAATGAAGTAACCTGCGATTATGAAGAAGATGATTATTCCTAACAGTAAGGTGCAAGTATTTTTTGATAAGATTAACAATAGAACCCGTGTATGGAGTAATTATTTATCTAGTTGCAGAGACCATTAGAGTTAAAGAATTCATTGATTTAAAAAGAGCATGGGCGTGATCGAAAGAGATTGGAAAGATTTCCAGACCCTTCCAAAAGAAAAAGATTATTAGCAAAAAGGATCGCTATGTTGAACAATTCATGGTTATTTCAAATTAAAAGAGGAATCTCGAAGTTACCAGGTAGGAACACCATTATGATTGAATTGTTAAGGTATTATACTTGAAAGTGCGATGTTAAAGACGCAAAATTTAGCAAGTAAGAATTCATTATAATACTTGATTGCGAAGACATTTTAGCGGACATTCTAAAGTTGTTATATGACGCAATTGGGATATGATCGAACGAGCTCGAAAGATGAATACAAATGAAATGTGGATGGTGACCAGTTGTATCGTTCTTGTCTTCAATGTTACCGCGTATATTTCTTTTTAATTCCTAAAAATGTATGAACTTCTTTTCTTAATTCTTTATAATGATATCAAAAAGGAAGATATTCCATTCCTTTCAGATTTATTTGCTTCCCTCAAGTTTTGCTTTCTGATTGGGACAAACAGTGTTATGATGAGACACTTTGTCAGAATGACGAAGAGTCGGGTGGGACACCACCTAACCATGTGCTGTACGCCATATGTTATGAAAGACTGGCCATCTTAAGTACCAATGTGGTTGTCTCATTCATATTGAAATTCTTATTTCTTCTTTCTTTTCAACTCTAATTTTTGTGGAATTTCGAATCCTTCTAGTCGTTTCGTTGTACTGTCGTTCTTTGCAAAAAGTTTTCAAACAAAAATCAACGTATCCTGAATCAAGTAGACGAAGTTCCATATACATCTTATGTATGGGAAGGAAATAAGGGCACCTGGAGAGGATTGCAAATCACTAGTCCCAGTGAAGAAGCCACTAAGAATCAAGGGAATCTATTCCAATAAGGAATACATTTTCGAGAATGAGAATATGCAATTTTCCTGTGAAATATGTTATTCAGAATACGGACGTGATGATATGGATGATTACGGTGAATACCTTATGTTAAAGTATTAAAAGATGTGAGAGAAACTTAATTGGTTATCTCTCAAATTTTGTTGATAAGATAAATTACCCTGTTGAATTGATAAGATTGTAATTAAAGGACTAGCAAGTCAAGAACGTGTAGTTGTTAAATAAGTGAATACCAATGGTGAAATTGAGATTCCTGGCAATAAGTGATGCAGAATTGATATCCCGGAAGATAAAAGGATTTGATATTATTCTAATAAATGGATTGACTACTAAAGCGTGATATCCAAGCAGACCGTCATGACGAAAAGATAATTCTGAGGATGCCAAATGAGAAGATGAGGAGGTTCAGAAAATGAAAGAAGGTAACGAATTTGTTAATGACGATTACGGTGATCAAGATATGAGCATTATGGTAATTATGAAATACAGAAAAGTCGGAAGCAAACAAAGTTTGAAGATTTTATAGTAATTAAGGAGTTTCAAGATATGTTTTTGGATGAGTTATCAACATTTCCTTAGGATATAGAAATTGAGTTCGTGACTGACTTAGCACCTGAAATGAAGCCAGTGTGCAAGGCCCCGCACAGAATGGCGCCAGTTAAAGTGAAGGAGTTAACAAAGTAAATGCAAGAAATGCTAGAAGAAGAAGCGATTAGACCTAGTATACCCCATAAGGTGCACCGGTATTAAATGTTAATAAGAAAGATAGAAGTATGTGATTATGCGTCGACTAGCAAGAACTTAACAAGTTTACTATCAAAAGCAAGTATCTGTTACCTTGACCCAATGATTTGTTTGATCAAACGAAGGAAGCAAAGTACTTTTATAAGATTGATTTAAGACTTGGTATTTCACCAAATCGAAGATTAAACCTATGGACATAATTTTTAAGGAATATCTGGATGAGTTGTATTTGTGTTACTTAAAGTCAATGGAGGACCATGCAAAACATTTAATGATGACTGAGAAGTTGGAGAAGAAAGAAGTTGTATGAAATATAATTCTTAGCATAAACACTCAATGTAGAGAAGATCAAAAGAGATTTATCAGGAGTTAAAAATTACTATGAATGAAAAGAGACCAGAAATATCAACAAAAGTAAGAAGTTTTATCAGGGGTCGGTTACTATTGGAAATTTGTGCAAGATTTCGTGAAAGTTGCAATATCTTGGACGAAGCTAACCAGGAAAAGCAAGAAATTTTGTGAAATGGAGAAGGATGAAGGGAAAGTTTTGCGAGTTAAATGAAAGAGTGATTTCAACACCTATTTTATCAATTTTAAAAATATCAAGGAGATTTGGTATTTATAGTGATGCTTTTCATAAGGAAGCAGGATGTGTGTTGACGCAGCACAATAAAGTTATTGTATATGCACCCAGACAACCGAAACCTTATGAGCAGAAGTATCCTATTCATAATCCGGACTAACCGTAATAATATTTCTTTTAAAAGATTGGGAAACATGATATGTATGGGGAAAGGTGTAAAATCTATATGGACCATAAGAGTTGAAGTATGTATTCACGAGAAAAAGCAAAAATAGTGACAAGCGATAGGCAAAAAGGAGAGAACGAGCATAGAGTCTACACCAGAAGAATTAACTATGGAATTTTGGAAGTTGGAATTGGAAGCTAAAGGTTATAATCCAAAAGAAGCAAGGATGGATAGTATGACGAGATGGAAAGAAAGAATAATGGATCACGATGTTAGCAGTTAGTAAGAGGAAATTTATACGCTCAGGAAAATGATCACGATATCTCCAGATTTTCTTCCGACACCTGGATGCTACAAGTAGAAGAATTAAGAAATGAAATCTCATAGGAAAACTAACAACATTAAGTATTTGAGTTATTGAAGAGATGCCAAGATATTCAGAAATTAAAGAAAAATAATGATAACCAGGTATAAGAAGGATATGTTAAGACGGATTAGAAAGTGTTGGACGCGTCAAAGAAGTAAGGTGAGGTATTAGGGACCTAGTGGCAAGGCATACCAAGGAATGGTTTTACAAGAAGCGAATCGTGAAATGCATCAGTGGTATTGTTAGAGAAAAGGAATGAAATTATAAGAGTATGTACTGATTATCGGAAGTTTAACAAAACAATGAATAAGAAGAAGTGAGACCCTATAAAGAATTGATTACTTATGAGACCTGATTCAAGAAGTGTGTTATGTATTGAGAATTAACTTAAGATCCGACCTGAGTACATAACAGAGATTACGATTAAAATAAGTTATAAGTATTGCAAGCCCCAGTGATATTATCAGAAATAACAAGTGTATCAATTGTCTATAACGAATTACGGAACATGGTATATAAGGAGTACTTGGATAAGTAAATTGTATTTATTGATAACATCCTCAGCTACTCAAAGAATAAGAAAACTTGCATGGAATACCCAAAGATTTTTCTCCAAAGATCAGAAGGAAAGCAACCATACATTGGGTCTTTAAGAATAAAATTTTGACTAAGGGTAACCAAAGATTCTGAATTGATCCAATTACAACTACTTAAGCAAAGCCGTATGATAACAGTTGCCTTATACAGAAAGAAGGGATTGGGTGTAGTTAAGACTACCAAGGAATTAATAAACGAATTGGAAAGAGTGAAATCTGAAGTTCAAATACCTGAAGGTGATAATATGTGAATATATGAAATTACTTTTCAGCCTTAACTGATGAAAAAGAGTAAAGGATGTTTAAATGCTTGGAAACCAAGTTGAACACGAGCACCGCCTATTATCCTTAAGCGGAGAATCCAAGTACGAAAATAATTCAGGAAATGTAAGATATGTTGAGAGGTTGAGCTTTAAGGAAACACTGGAATGATCATTTATCAGCAATGTCAGCTTTAGAATGCTATTTTATTAATCTTCATGTGAACGCAAGTGTAGGTCCCCATTCTTATTGAGACAAAGTAGGAGGAAGAAAGTTGTTAAATTCTAAATTAATTCAGCACACCAAGAGCGTAGGGATATTGATTAAAGCAGCTCAGAGTAGAAAAAAAGGGAGAGAAGAAGAGAAGACGAAATTGTATTAAGAGAAAGTATGAGTATAGAAATAGGACCAGTAGTGTTAGTAAAAGTGTCGTCTTGAAAAAGATTGGATAAGTTTGAGTAGAAGGGACAAGCTAAGTCCTAAAATTAGTAAACCATTCGGGGTATTGATAAATATAGATAAAGTTGTTCAAAAATGGTATGACCGTCACACCCGTGTGTACACCTAATGTATTTTACTTGTCAATATTAAAGTGATAAGTATTGGGTTTAAATTAAGTAATTGATCAGAAGCCAATGGGGCTCTTGTCCAAGTTATTCTGCATATAGTGATCAATCCAAATTCTTGATCGTTAAAGGCAAGTCCTTGGAAATGAATGCATACCTATTATGAGTATGTTTGAACCTTCGAGAAGAAGGGTCTACTCAGAAATTTGAGTCAGATATGCTTGACAAATATCCTCACTTAATTAGTTAGACCAGATTCTGAGGACAGAATCCTTTTAAGGGGGGAAGGATATAACGACTCGTATGTTTTTGAAATATTTAAATATGTGATTATTACGGAAATTATTAAATAAAATATGTGTATTGGTTTTGACCGCTCTGTGTTGGTTGATTATTATATAGGTGTAATTTATAATACACCGAGTTGTTCGTGTGATTAATTATGGAGTCGTATTGGATTGTTTTCAGTTTCAAAAGTGGATTTGGTGTAAAATTTATTTGCATAAATATTGGGAATGTTTCAAAAATTATTTTTATGATTTTATAATTACAATAATTATTTTTAGGATTTTATAAAATTAAGAAATCAAAATTTTATTAATTATTTATCTTTAAATGATTTTCTGAATGCTTTTATTTGTAAAATCCATATTTAATTCTAAAATTCTTCAAAAAATTATGAAACTCATATTCATTTAAGTTTGGAATATTCCGAGAATTTTAAAATTATTTTAGAAATTTCCAGGATTAATTTCAAGCGCTCGTTGTTTCGCTTCATTGATAAAAGCGAATATAAAGTGCATTTTAAAAATCATTTTAAAATTTCAGAATTCATGTTTTTATTAACTTCGGGATATTTATAATATTTTAAGAATATTTTCCTGATTTTCTGAATCTATTTTAAGTACACCTCGGTTCGTTAAATAAGAAATATGGGTATAAATCGCGTTTCAGAAATTATGTTAAATTACGAAATTTATGTTTTTATAAACTCCGGGATACTTATGATATTTTAAAAATATTTTCGTAATTTTCGGGGGCTGTTTTATTCGTACCTCGTTTCGTTAATTTCGAATTTCGGGATAAACTGGGTCTTAGAATCTTCGCAATTATCCAATAATATACATATTTGAATTTCAGGATTGTACTACTTGTACTGTCATGTGTACTGCGTTGTATAGTTGAGAAAAAAAAATGAATGAATGAAAATAAAATAAATAATAAAACCAAACCCCACTCTTTTTCTTTCATTCCACAGCATCACTCTCCCCTGTTTCATTTTCTGGTTTTCATATCTGATATTTTACCCCGTCGCCGCCCTTGTTCTGGTGAGTTCGGTGAAACTCCAGTGCGGCCTATGTTCGAGTATATATATATATATACGTATTTGTTGTGTATACTGCCGTGTGCTGCATGCGGTGTCGTTGTTCTTTTGGTTCCGATCGCCGCCGTCCCTCGCTTTCCGGCGAGGTGGCTGTGGAGGCGCGTGTGATGTGTTTCCGTATGTGTACCTGTGTATATATCTGTGTTAGTATGTGTAACCTGTGTGCGTGCGTTAGTGTGAGTTGTAGGTGCGGGTGTGTGTGGTATCGCCGCCTGTGCGGTGCTTTTCCGGCCGTGTCCCTCATGTTTCCGATTGTGTGCTGTACTGTTATATGCGCGTGTGCGCATGTGGTGATGGTCCTGTGATTCCTGATTCTTTTTTATTGTGATATTTTGGTTAAAATTAATTCGATTATTATCATATTACATATTCGAATTATTTTGGAAAATTCGAATGAATATTGTGATGATTATTTGAATTATGAAGTCGTAATTATTCGGAATTTTAATCGGTAGAATTTAGCGTTAGAAACCCAAATGAATCGGGTACCCGCAAATTTTACCGCCGTCAGCGATGAGCCCCGGCGAGCCGACGGTGGACGGTGATGACACGATTCTGAGTCCTAATATTTTTATTAAATAAAAGTCGTGTTGTGTTTCTATTCTGGATCGAAATAGCTAATTATTAAATATTGAATCGTGATGGTTAAGTTGGTTGTGATTACTAAATTGTATCAGTGATTGGAATTTGCGAGTTGTGATTGGGTTGTTGTTGTTGAATTGACGTCGATTGATGTTTCGACGGGTAGTCCGATAAACAAAGGGGACGCTGCCTGATTTCTGAGAAAATCGAACTAAAAAAAATACGGGAGCGTATCCGAGGATTATCGGGACGTCGAGCGAGTATAAGTAAATACATATAGGTATGCTTTATACAGAACCTAATTGTATGTTGTGTCATAGGTTTAACCAACACACAGTAACCCTAATTTCGTAAAATGACAAATATACGTATTTTCTGAAAATGAACACTGGATCAATTTCGAGAATGTGAACCCTAAATGTTTTCTGTGTTATTCTAATATGAATAATTACGAGTTGGGTTTGAATATCGTTGGGTAAGAATTAGTATCAAGGATATGTCAAGCATACCTAGACGTCTAACATAGGGCATTTCGACCCTGTAGGTTATAGTCGGGAACCTGAAAGTGGACGATGGACTAAAAATGACCTAGTGGTCAGTTGACGAGCTCCGTAGAGTTCCAACAGGAAGACCTGAGTGTCGAAATCGAATCCAATGGGATCTAGTGATTGGACGTTAGAGCCTGAGCAGCAAAGTCGGCTCAGAGTTGATCAGTAATAGTTGTAAAGCCTTGTAAGGCAAGTATTTCTAAATATTTCTTCAAGATATATTATCAATGTTTTTGAACTATTTCATAACATGTCGCTATTATTCAAAATAACTCTTGTTTACATTGCAAGTACATTAAACTATTTACCCTTGAATCCCTGATTTTTCTTGATCTTGAGCCGTCAACCTTGTTCTTTGTAAACCATCCTTTGTTGATCCTCAGACACCAAACCACACAAATAAGATACTATTTCCCAAATGCTTAACTACCAAACACCAGAAGAACATGGTTTGAAAACACAGAAACTTTTATACCCCAATCATTCTTAGTAACATCAAAGAACCATATCATGAAAAATCATTACTGGTTTGATGCCTAACCCTTGTACAAACTGAAAACCGTTTCTTATACATACCCCGATATACCTTTGAGATATCCATGAGTTTTCTTATATTTTTTTATGCAAATGTTTAACCATCATCGATTATGATCTTGTTTTATTGAATCATATTGTTATCATATTGAACTGCTTTAGAATTGGATAGTTTTTATATATATGGACCAGATTCGTGGTCAGACCATACCAATGGTCAAGTAAGGCCAATGTGTGCCTTGGATCCAGTAATTAGAGCAGTGTTGTGTGCTTGCTCGGGGTTAGTGCGTGACTGATCAGCAGCCTAACCTTGGTTTTTAAAACTTAAAATGAATATCCAATTCAAATGAATAGTTAAAAAGAAACTTAATTCCTTTGAATCATCTCATTTGATCATGGTTTCACCTCAGTTATCGTTATCATGACTTGCTGAGCTAGATAGCTCACCCTTGCGATTCTTTTATATATTTTACAGTCGAAAAGAATATGGATGATATTGAAGTTCCTCAGTCCAAAGTGCGGGCTAAGGTTCCAGTCGAGTTGGATCGCGCTAGCAGAAGTTTCATGCGGTAAAGAGATAGTCAGATTGTAAGAATGATTTTATTATCAATTGTAAGTTAAATTAGTTGGGTTTTGGTAGGATGTAATAATTAAGATTGTGGCTTGTTTTCATACTTTAACCTTTTGTGATCCGTGGTTTTATGAAGCAGGGTCATTATAAATAATATTTCTTATACAGGTTGATATATTGTGTTTGTGTTGTGGACCCCAAACTTCTGACCCGGGTTTGGAGGGCGCCATAACTGTGCTAGATGCTGACCTAGTAGTCTTTAATATACTAAAGATCCCATGTTTGAAGTAATTGTTTATGTGGAAATATTTTAACACAATCAAATTATGATATTGAGCTTAGTTAAGTTTACTTTGTCTATCTTATTACTAAGTCAAAAACTAGAATAATGCTTCTTATCTGTTAAGTTCTGATGTTAGTAAATCTGGTGGATGTACTAAGTGCTGATAAGCCTCACTTATCAAAAGAAAAAGAAAAGAAAAGAAATAAATATTAGGTACTCCTTTGAGATCTAGAGTAAAAATATGGAAGGGAAGACCCAAGTGCATTGCTGGTATTAAGTAATATGCATTAGAAAAGCAAAATAAAATTTTCTTGGTGACTTTTCACACTCTATGATTACTGGAGAAATACTCTGATAACAACATAAATTCTGATAAGCAGTCGTGACTCACTTACACTGAGAAGCCACTGTAAAATGGAATTTTAAAAGATGCATAAAATGAGCACAAAACAGTTGAGGTGGACTCATGCATGAACTCATTCTAAAGTAGACTTCAAAATAATGACAGATTTTGAGTAAAATTCTTAGTTATGCCTTATTTTTAAGATGTACTGAAGTGAATCAGACTTTACTCTTTGTTTGATATTTAGCTTAATGCACACACTTACACTCCATATGAATGATGAAAATTACTGTGGTGATAAATATTGTTTCAGATGAACAGTTTATATGTCAGATTGTATAAATTCTGAGGACAAGTTTTGATGAAAGTTCTGATGATTAAGTTCTGATGAAACCATATCAGTATTTGTGTGAAGAATTACAGGAATACACATTCACTTTTCGAGTTAAGGAACCATATTCTGATGACTTTTAAATCCTGATAATAATCAAGTTTTGATGCTGACGTGGCAGTATTTATTTACTTTGTTTATTTTTGGTCATTACCTAACGATAATATTTTTACAGAATATTGATTAATGTGAGATAAAACAGTCATAATCATTATGGGTTAGTGGTTAGCGTGTATGTCTTAAAAAATTGCATGCGCACAATAATTATTATTATATCCCGTGCCCATTAACTCTGGCTTTAGATCTTTTACTGACTGTTATTATTACACATCAGTCTAGGGAGTCGAGGGATCATTATTTTTACTTGTAATTTTTAACCAGTCCTCGTATCCCTTGGTATTCTATTAGCTATTTAAACCGACCATTTCTTCCAGCCAATACATCTTTCATTTTCTCACAAACTCACTCTCTTTTTATTCTCCTCAACAAATATGGTTCGTTTCAACTTGTTCCTGAATTATGAAACGTTTAACATCGAGTTGAGTTGTGATGAATGGCAACAGGAGTGGCATGTCACCGCCATTCCTGACGAGCTTTAGAACTCAGTTCCATAAGAGGTTCACATAGAACTCTTGTTCTTATCAATGGAGTATCACCTCCATCTTGATAGGTTGGAAGATGAAAGGAGAGAAGCTCTCCGCCAGCAAGAACAAATCATTCATCTTGCAGTGCTCTTCGTCAGCAATAGAAGAAGTAGTCATCAGGTCTGCTTAGACTAGGACTAAGGCTATTGATGTTAAGAATCGTAGAATAGGACTATCTTGTAATTTTTGCATGTAATTGACAAATTTCATAAAATGAACTCATCTGATATATCAATGAAATTTTCTTTAATTGGAAGATTTGTTCTTTGTTTCTCAAATTATGTGACTGTGCATGTTTAATTGCAGTTTATTAATCTTTACTTCATCGACTTTTAATTTTATTTTGTGATGAATGTTTTGATTAAATTCGGTTGATTTGAGGAAACAACTGAGGAACAGGTTCCAATATCAGAACCTGTTGTTGTAGAAGCTGAGAAGGTTTCTTCTCAGAAAGATACTGTAACTGAGAGTTCTAGGCCCCTCAAAAGGCTTAGAAAGTTAAATTCTAATGATAAAGCTCCTACAGTGTCTCCACCGTTAAAGAAATTAAAGAAACAGAGAGCTCACAGGGACATAGTTGAGTCAGATTCAGAGGATGTAGTGGAAGCAGCTAAGGAAGGGGATCAGGAATCTCTGATCTCAACAGAACCAATTGTTATTGAATCACTTCCTTCTGCACAACAAGAAACTGCTCAAGATAGCATTCCTACACCTCCTATGTCACCTATAGTTCATCCAGTACATACTGAAGAACCAGGTACAAGTGCTGAAATTGATATTCATAACTTGATTGTACCTGAAGTTTTGTACTTAGAAGCTCCACCAATTCAACTCACTCCACCAACAACATCAATTTTGGATGTTGATCAGAACCTGGCTGCATATCAGAATTTAGAGGATGATGTTGAAGCCTCTATAGCCTCACATACTGTAATTTTATCAGAGGATGCTGATACTGCAGGATCTACAAGTTCTGATGCTGCCAATAAAGAAACTACTGGTGAAGCTGCTGCTAATTTAGATGCGGATGTAGCTGGTCCATCAGGATATGCACCTCAACAAACATTTAATAAAGCTGATCTAATCAAGAAGTTTGTTAAGGAAGCACCAGTACCTTGGAGTGAAACTCCTAGAGGAAAGGAGTGGACTAAGGAATGGAACATAATTAATTTTGTTCCTTTTGAAAAGATTCTTGTGAGCATCTGGAAAAAGCTGATGAAATGCTGATAAATGATGATTTCAAGGCAGAGCTGAGAGTTACTGCATTGAGTACTAGGCACCTTCAAGGTCAACACTCGACAACTCATGCCAAGGTGAATAAAATCCAAGAAACTTTGATCCAGCAAGATATGAATGTGAAACTTGAAAAGGACAGATTTTTCAAGCCAGCCTTTGATAGAATTGCCTACATTGAGAAAACTCAGGAGAAGCAACAAACTCAAATTGATGAAATTCTGAAGAATCAAGCTTCTCACCAAAATCAACTCAATGAGATCCAATCCTCAGTGGAATTGCTTATCTCTCTTCTTTTACCTACTGATGCCAAAAAGGGGGAGAAAGTGATTAAGTCCAAATGCAAATCTATTTAGACACTGAAGGGAAAGGATGATGGAAATGATGACCAGGGAAACTCTAACAAAGGTAGAGGTCAAGGAAAAGGATTTTCATCAAGTAAAGCTAGAATTACAAGTCAAGGAACAAGTTTTGATACTGGGAGAAGAATAAGTTCTGATACTGGTAAAAAGATAAGTTCTGGTGAACATCTGGAACTTGATGAAGAAATTTCAAAGGAGTTATTTCTTAAAGAAAATCCAGGAATGGACTTTGAGAGTCTAAAGGAAGAAGAAGTTAGACTCAAAGTAGAAGGTGTCAAGACAAAATCTAAAGCTTCTGTTGTTGAAAAGAAATTTCCAAAACCTATGGGTATTGTGATAAAGGAAAGAACAAATTCTGAGGCAATCAAAGCCAAATCACAAATGGAAATTGATCCAAGGTCCAAGGGCAAGGAAAAAGTTGATGAACCTGTAAAGGTTTATATGCCAGTCATGGATGAAGAAATAACTGATGATAAAGAAGATGCTAATCTTACTCTGATGTATAAGAAGATTTTTCAAACAACCTCTGACATTGCTCATGTTGTTCAGAGTCAAGATGTAGTAAGTTCTGATACGACAGAGAAGCAAGCAACCTCTGACATAGCTCAAGTTGACTTGATATCAGAAGATAAGGAAAAGGAAACCTCTGACATTGCTCATGTTAAACCTTCAAAGATACTCCTACCAGGATTCACCAAAGCTAAACACGCTCAACTTTTGAAGACTGCAACAAATGGTTTTGAAGCAAGAGTTGTTGCAGGAAAGGAAGCAAGAGATAAATCTGGATTGGGTAGTTCTGATGAAAGAAGAGTACATAACACTACCAATGATCCAAATTCCTTAAGTGAACCAGGTGTTGGAGCAACTCCTGAAAGATTGAAAGGACTTGAATATGTACAAATGGTTTACCATACCTTTTTAAAAGAACATATCTTGTTATATTTTATGACAGATGGAAGGGTCTACCATATTAGGAAGAATGCTATACCACTGAAGTATTTTGAGGAACTGGAACACGTTCTATTCCTACTTCAAGTGAAAGACAGATTAACAGATAGTGCTGCAGGTTATTTAAAGTCTCAAATTCAAAGACAGAAGAAGCTTTACTCTGTAAAGTCTAATAGCACATACTGTCCCAAGTACAGAGATCACAAAGGTGATATTGTCGAAATGAAGCCTAACTCTGCTAAGATCATAACTACTTTTATGGGTTATAAGGCTGTGGAATTCAATTTAGAGTCTGATAAAGCATATCTGATCAGACTAGATCAGAAGATAAGAAAAGCTAAGATAAATGATCTCAGAGCAGCTATTTTTCAAACTGGTGAAGATACAGCTGAATTGATAAATGCTAAAAGGAGGATGGTCAATGAACTTGAATATGTTGAGAGATGTTTGTTGAAGAACTATCTTAGAACAACTCTTGATATCAAAGAGATCAGAAATTGAAGCCAAGTCAAAGATCTACAACTGCTTAAATTCTGAAGTGTATACTGACTGAAGCTGTTATCAGAAGTTAAAGATGGTAAAGCTGAAAGGACTGTAAGTTGTAGTTATCAAGTCAAATTCTCATGCATTTGTACTTAATGTTTTTGATATCATCAAATATCTGTTGAAGTTGTATATTATGCTAATTTACAAGTTGGGGGAGATTGTTAGATATATTTGATAATGTCATGTGTAATATGATTTGTGTTTAGTTTTCAGATCTTATCCAACAGGACAAATCAGTACTTAACTGGAAATCAGCACTTATACTGAAGACATAACTTAAGATATCAGAACTTAAGTGATCAGAACTTTAGTTATCAGAAGATATTTATCAAGAGATAATATCAGGACTTAAGATGACTTTCAGATAAGACAGGCGGCTGATTGAAAGGAAAGAAGATCGAGACTAAGACAGAAAGAAATATGCATGAAGAAGGAATTCTATAAAGAATATAATACTTCGAAAAAAAGATAACTAGTTGATATATTTTAGGAAGCAGAATTATATTCCATATCAATTAGAACATTATCTTGTAATTGTGTAGTATATAAACACAGGCATAGGGTTTACACTATAAGTGTTATCATTATCGAAGTTATTATTCATTGTAACCCTAGCAGCTCTCGTGATAATTTGTTCATCACTGAGAGAGGACAGTTCCATATTATAACAGAGTTTATTATGTTGAATAAAATCTGTTTTCTGTTACTTGAGTTCTTATATTCGATTTGATTGTAGTAAACACTGTATTCAACCCCCTTCTAGAGTGTGTGTGACCTAACAAAAACTTTTTCTTCAGTTACAAAACTTTAAGCAATAAGGATCTTTCTTGCATTTACTGCACATTCAAACTTTAAAGTGTATCAAATGGATGTAAAGAGTGCCTCAATGGTGAGTTGGAAGAAGTTTATGTGCAACAACCATCTGCCTTTGAAGATCCTGAATTTCCAGACTTTGTATATAAATTACTCAAGGCTCTTTATGAATTAAAGAAGCACCTAGAGCTTGGTATGACACACTGTCAGAATTTCTGCTTAAACATGGATTCACTAGAGGAATAATTGACAAAACTCTCTTCTACAAGCAACATGGTGGTGATATGATCCTAGTTCAAATCTATATGGATGTTATCATGTTTTGTTCTAATAATGAAAAGCTATATCAAAGATTCTCAAGGCTCATGAAGAGTGAATATGAAACGAGCATGATGGGGGAATTAAGTTACTTTCTTGGACTTCAAGTCAGTCAAATGAGTGATAGAATCTTCATCAGCCAAACTAATTATGTTAAAGATTCATTGAAGAAATTTGGAATGGTTGATTGTTCACCTACATCAACACATATGTCTACAACTACAAAGTTGGATGAAGATAGGAAATGAATAAGTGTAGACATTTCAGGTTAAAGATGAATGATTAGATCTTTGTTGTATTTAATTGCTAGTAGAGCAAATATTATGTTTGCAATATATTTGTGTGCAAGATTTCAAGCCAATCCAAAGGAATCACATTTGATGGCTGTGAAGAGGATTTTCATATACTTAAAGAGAACATCAAACTTAGGATTATGGTATCCTAAGGGAACTGTATTTGAAGCTGTTGGATATACAGATGCATATTTTACTGGATGCAGGGTTGATAAAAAGAGTACTAGTGGAAGCTGTCAATTTTTTGGACAAAGACTTGAATCCTGGTATAGTAAGAAACAACAGTATGTGTCAACTTCCACAGCTGAGGCTGAATACATAGCTGCTGGAAGTTGTTGTGCTCAAGTGCTTCGGATTAAAAATCAGCTAATAGATTATGGCCTAGTGTTACACAAAATTCCAATTATGTGTGACAATACTCATGCTATATCTATTGTGGCTAATCCAGTTAATCACTCTAGAACAAAGCACATTGATGTAAGATACCATTTTATTAGAGAACATGCTGCAAATGGTACCATTGAGCTAATATTTGTTCCAACAGAAAACAATTAGCTGATATTTTTACTAAACTTTTGGATGAATCAACTTTCACTAGACTTGCAGGTGAAATTAGAATGTTAAATTCTTCATCCTAAAGGCAAGAACTCAGCTAAATTATTGCAGCAGATTAATTTCCAGTAAATCAAAATTAATTTAATTTAATTGGAAATTAACAGAAATATGAGTTATAAATATTTCAGAATTTTATATATATTTAATTTTCAAAAATTCAAAATTTAGCTTAGAATTTTTCAATTCTAAGAAAACTGTCTAAGTGTTAATTTACATTTTCAGTCTGTGAAATTAGCACAAGATAGTGTCAAAAAGAACAAAAGTATTTAGAGAACTGAGTTCTCGATAAGTCTAATTGACTTCTTGACAAACCATTTTAAGAGTTCTCGAGTGAGTTCTCGATAAGTCGGTTTTTTGACTTCTCGAAGGACTTCTCGACAAGCTTTATTATGACTTATCGATAAGTTATTGTAGAGTTCTTAATAAGTATTAACTCATAGAGTTTTCTACAAGTATAATTTTAGACTTATCAATATCTCAGAACTCAAATAATTTAATTTAATAATTTATTTTGGTAATGACATGCCTATATAATAACAAGACTAAGTCACATTGACAACCCTGAGATTTAGTTATATGTTAGTCTAAATCTGTATTATGTATTTTATTTCTTGAGTCTGTAAAAAGGTTAGAAGATTAGACTAGAGTATTTTTCTATAAACAGTTTCAAGCCTAAGAATAAACTCTGGAAGAAGATCAAGCAAAGATCATGCCTCAGAGAAAATATGTAGAAGCTTGGAGTTGAATAAATCTATTTTTTGAAAAATGTTCTAAGTCAAGATATCGACAAGCTACAGATCAAGTCATATAGAGAAGTCATTCGAGAACTCCCGAATGACTTATCAAGAAGTCCAAAATGGCTTATAGAGAAGACTCGGAGTTATCGATAAGTCAAATGAAGATGTGAAGATTGGAGATATCGACAAGTCGTTTCTGCATGTAAGGAACTCGGAGATATCGACAAGTCAAATGAAGATGTGAAGATTGGAGATATCGACAAGTTAATTTCTCATTAGAGATCTCAGAGACATCGACAAGTCAAAATGCATATAGAGAACCCAGAGATATCGACAAGTCATTTCTACATATAGAGATCTAGAGATCTAGACAAGTCAAGTACACTTATAGAGAACTCAGAGACCTCAACAAGTCAAGTACACTTATAGATAACTCACATACATTGACAAGTCAAAGACACTTATAGAGAACTGAAAGATCTTGATAAGACATTATACTTATCGAGATGTCACTTCTCGATAGAACAAATTGGAGATCTCGACATGAACCTCAAATACATGAATACATACAAGTTAAAGATTCAAGATTATCAATCAACAAACGATCTATTCACTTAGATTGGAAAGTCTACAAAAGCAGCTTGAAGAGTACAAGATCAAGGGCCAAGATTTACAGACAAAGGATGGTCACAAACCTACAAGATTTGCAAAGATTTACTGAGCCAAAAATAGAATGAATTAGAGATAACTTAGAATAGGGTTTAGTACATCTTATTGCATGATGTGTAAACCCGTGTTTACTAATCTATAAAGTAAATAATGGTCCTTTATTTTTAGGAGGAAAAAAACAAATCTAAATTGTCTTGTACTCTCTCTAGAAAGAAGTTGAGTTCTTATATTGTTAAGAACACATAATTTATAGCAAGACAAACTTAATTAATACAAAATAAGTGAGTTTTAAAATACTGTGCTTATTGTGCTTTTTCGTTCAATTATGCTTACACAATATCTCTACAATCATAAACTGCTTTGTTCACCACATCCAAACAAGTTTTAAAAATGCTAAAAATCAAGAAAACACATTCACCCCCTGTGTTGTACTCAATATCTAATATTTAACTATGTTGTACATGGCTTCTTTATCATTCACTCGAACCCCATTATTCGATTCCAGAAAAGGGATATAATTTGTCTTGCTTTGAATAGAAGCTAAGGCATGGAAAAACTTAGTATTGGCATCCCCATCCTTTAAGCCAAAAAATCTTAGCCCTTTGTTTTCAATAAATTTCTTCGTGAAAAAGCAATTCGTTCAGTTATTCTTCCTCCTCAAACTATATTTTAACTCCTTTACTACCGATACGGGTCACTAGATTAGACAACAATTCTTTCTGTTTCTTCACTTTGTCACAGAATTTATTAAAAAAATTCCTCCCACAACGGGCCATAAAACTCTAAACAAAAATGAGCTATAAGAGAATATGAGGGGGGGGGGGATTGAGGGAGAGAGCAAGCCAAAATTCAGTTATTTCTCTATAAAAATTAAGCTCCTGAAGCCACATATTCTCAAACCGAAAGTGAAATTATTTTTGGGAAAAAACAACACTATACAGGTCCGAAATGATGGGATCATGATCTGAAACAGGAGCATGAATAACTAAAAGTTTACACAACGAAAAAAGGTACAGCCAAGCACGAGTACCAAATGCTCTGTCCAAGCGTTCCTTAACCAAATAAATAGTACCACGAGAATTCTCCTAATCAAACTTACCATCTTACAGATCAATTTTAACCAGCAAAGAATCATCTATAACAACTTGAAAGCTAGCCATGAGAGATTTGTGCACTATGTCATAAGTAGCCTGATATAATGGTTTTTAAAAAGCGTTACAAGCATTTTGTTGTAGTAGCTAAGAAATTTATGTCATATTGTAACACTACTAATTTAGTGTTACAATAGCTGTAAATCTGATGTTGCACTGGAGTGACGGTGTTGCATAACATTAGCTACTTTTGAAAAATAAATAAATTTTAGACTGATTATATTATCATAAAATTCGAATTATAATTATATTATTGATTATCCATGATTATAGAATATTATATATTGTATTATAATTTTTTTAAAATATTTTAAATTTCATCTCAAAAAAATATGATATTTAAATATACATAAAATGTTTTTAACATATATTTTATGACATAAATTAAATAGTTTGAAGTATTTAACATATATTTAAATACTTTAAAATATTTTAAATATATTTTATGTATAATATTATAATGCTTTTCTGGCCTATTATAACAGTAGAAAGATATTGAATTAGGCCACTTCTGACATAGTGGGGCATGGGGAATGCCTCCCTATTTATCAACTACAACCAACAAGTCATTGAAGTCGCTAATAATAATAGTCCAAGCCATAGAACGAATAAGGTACCAAGAATATAACCTATGGGTTCTCTCTGGAAAGTCGTAGAAAAAAGACAAAGACCAGACAATAATAAAATTATTAATAAAATTAACATTTACATGATTCCGGGAATAACTCATGATTTTATAACTCACATTATTCTTCCAAAACATTGCTAAGCCTCCACTACAACCAACTCTATCTACAAAAAAGTATTGAGTAAAACCATGCCTCACTCGTAACTCTTCAATTTATGAGCTAACAAAATTTTTCTAGATAAAAATTGAAAGTCACGACTATGTGCTTTAATAAGGTCACTAAGAACTCGAATTGTGCGTGGATTACCCGGTCCTCGACATTTCCAACTAAGAATATTCATTGTGAATGGCTAGCTTGCCTTGCAAGATTAGTCAAATCAACAGTTGAAGAAGCTGGTCAATTTATATTAGAATGACCAGCTTCAAAAATTACCCTGCGTCTATCACGGTCTATTTTCATAAACATGTTGTCATCCGGGCGTATCTTACCTTGGTTTCGTTCCTTGATATTGAGCTCAGTTAGATCCCCTTTAGTAGGCCTATTTTTATTTTTGAAATTTTCCGCCAAAAGGGCCCCATCTTTAGTGTTGTAAATAAATCCCGGATTTATAGCTTTATTGGATTTTGAATAGCTAATATATCGCCCATGCATACTCGCTACACCGCTTGTGTACCATAATCCTCCGAAACGTGCTCATTGATATTTGAATTTCCGTGACTCCCATCCTACTCTGCATCTCTTTAATCACGAAGAGACATACTACGATCTTGCCATGCCGATCTTCTTGCTGGAGCACGAAACCATGCCCCTCATTCCCAAATGCCATCCTTGATATTCAAATTCAATTTCTAACTACATAAGCGTTCGTTATGAGTCACAAGGCCATTGATAAAACCGAAGTCTCTAAGTCTCTCGTACGTGTAATATAATTCGTTCCATTCCTCTTGCATATCTTTTTCTTTCGTTTGAATGGCTGTCTCACATTGATACTAATCTTGATACGCCAAAAAAATGAACAAGCCAAAAAAAAATTGCCAAGTTATTTTATGGCTGCCTCTGTTAGCAAACCGAATGGAACACCAAACAACGGAATCCAGAATTGGAGGTTAACCGAAGGAACCTCTATTGGATCCTCCCCACTACCAATTCTATTGAGAACGAGCATTACACCATCAAAAGTCCAAGGACCTCCGCTTAATACCAATTCCATAATGTCAACGTGATAAAACTGGAACAAAAATATACTTGGCTTCAAATATTTAATGATCATCCCCTTACCGGATGCCAAATATCGGCCATCTTAGATTTCATTCCCTTGACATTCAAACTCTTCACTTAGAAAATGACCCATTAGACATGTTTCAAACTTATTATATATATTCTACTTCTTCGTCAAAATATGTCATACTCTCGTTGATATTCTCCACTCTCGCCATCAGAAAGCTCTTACGCCCTTACCGAAAAGAAATGAGAGAAACACAAAGGCTTTCATTGGAGAGATAAAAGATTTTTGATACCTGTAAAAATTGTACATCTTCTTATTTTTAATTATAGTAAATTGATCTTAAGTCGTTTACATAATCTCGGATCCGTTTTCACCAATTTAACAATGCGAGATTAAGTATTTTTAATGAAAAAAATGAAGATATAGTTAATTTATGACGAAACAATTATATTTGACTAAGTAATAATATAACCTATATAAAAAAATACTAGATTAATATATCATTATGTTTCGTAAATAAGCATCAATAAAAAATAATTTGTAATAAATTATGAAGTGATCTTTTTTTGAATGTATCTTTAAAACACATCAATCGAGATAAAGGAATACTTCTTTTAGTTATAAATTATACACTAAAATAATATTTATTAAATTAAATTCAATATATTTGCAAATAAGTAAAATGTGAATGGTGTATTTACTAGCTAGCTAGCTAGAGTAGGAAGTATCATGTATACAATCTTATAACCCGTGCACAATTGTTCTAAGTAAGTATAATTTTATTTTAATATTTTATTTATTAAAAATTTTATATTTGTAAGTATGCTTGGATGGTATATACAAATATATATTTACTTAAAATAGCTATTATAATAATCAGGCATGTAAAATTAGGTAAATAATTTTTGGAAAGAATTATAAACATTATATATGGTTAAAAATAAATGAGTTTATAAACTAACCAGAGTAAATAGGCCCAGAAAAACATTAACCCCACCTAAGTAGGTATAATTTATATTTTAAAATATAATATTTTAATATAAAATTATTTAAGGTTAGTGGAATTCGAATCTTAGACTTATCTAATTTTAGTTTTATAGGTAACTGTCACACGTGACCAAACAACTAATAAAATTTTCAATATTTCATCCTTATCTTTAATATAATAATATAAAGAATACATACATATATAAAGAATAATTAAATGAGGATAATTATGTAAAAACAAATTATATTATTTAAATTTTCAATATTTACTTATTTTGATACTTATAATATAACAGTAGAACCTCATACAGTAAAACTCTATATAGTATAACTTCTGTATTATAATAAAAAATTACAGTCTCAATTGGGCCTATTATAATTAAGAATAAATAATACATTATAAAATTTTATACTATTTTAAAGTTTAACCTTTATTAATTTTTCCCTATATAAAAATAAAATTACTTAAATTTTTTTAAATATATATATATATATATATCCCATAAATATAATATTGGTATATAAACGTCTGAATTTGGAGACAAGTTAAAATATTTTTGTTAAGTTATTTGTGACAATACTTGGTCGTTCGGTTCAACATTGCATTGTCCATAATAATTGATCAGCAATCAGATCTTGTTTTATTCAAAATAATTTCATTTTATGGAGCATCTTTGAAACTTCTCCACTCCAAACCTTTTTGATTTCTACACAGTCATTGTCTGGGTTATCAAGTTGTTCTTGTCTCATTTGTGCAATGATTTCTTTTTCAATTAAAACTTACACCGCTTGATGGAATATTGTTAGAGAAATTTATTGATATACATCTAGTTAGTTTGATAAATTTCTCTCATAAATTATTTTTAATTTATTTTTAAATTAAAAAATTCATATATTAACCTCTACTTGGAAATAACTATCTAAAATAATATTTTTTTTCCACCGCCCCATTACTAGGTTTTACTGTATGTGTATTTTCAAATTACAAAGTCCGATGTCGCCTAGTACAGATATTTCCTACCTTGCTTCAAGCACAATATATCCGGAGAACGAGCTTATGTACCACTAAGTCTAAAATAACGTGCTTGTTAGGAAATATTTTTATAGGTAATTTATGATTTCAAATTATAAGTGGTAAGTCAATAATATTTATAAGTTAAATAACTGTTCATATAATTTTATCTATAAATAAGATTTTTTTTATTTAAATGAATTAAAGTAAATAAATTTTAAATATGATTATTTTAATTTGTGAATTTTAAATTATAAAAATATTTAAAAATATATTTTAAAACTAAAGTTAAAAAACAAAAGAAAAATCAAAGCAAAAAAATAAGTAACATTTAACTTGTCCGCTTATATGTTATATATTTGACGTATAAGTTGAGTTGATCTAAATAAATATTTAATAACAATGTAGTTTTTTTTTATTATCATAGAAGCTCAAAGCCCTTGGTATTACATGTTTACTATAGCTAGACACTCATAAATATAAATATAGAACTTTTTCTTCAGAAGGCATCGAAGTTTCTATTGTCAGTCACTTATTATTCTCGAGCAACACCAAATTCAAAACCAATAACTCTAACCTCACCACATCTTGCACTAAAAGATATCCAACAAAACCCAACTCCAAAATCGTTTTAGACATGTAATTTCGGACAAGATATTTATTTAGATTTTATGACAACTAAATGCTCTATTATCAAAAAAGAATTAGGTGAAAGTGTGAAACACTCAGAAATTATGCAACCGTAACTAATTGCTCTCTTATAAGAAATTTTTTTTAGACATAATTACAGTGTAAAATTATAGAAAATATGCGGAAAATTTTGAAATTAGTTTAATTTTTTTATTAATGTATTTAAAAACATAATTACTAGTATTTTAACATATGACTTGAAATTATTTTTTATTATCATCAAAATTTTAACAAATTATAAATATCATTTTAAATTTTAAAATAAAATTGAGTTGA
This sequence comes from Apium graveolens, assembly GCF_009905375.1. Lineage (NCBI taxonomy): Eukaryota > Viridiplantae > Streptophyta > Magnoliopsida > Apiales > Apiaceae > Apium > Apium graveolens. The sequence continues at coordinate 105,710,450 of NC_133652.1, forward strand.
ATAATAATAAAAATTGAATTAAAATAATTATATTTTTAATTGCAAACCCGTATGCTAACTAAAGTTTTAAATATTACATATTATTATATGGTTTTAAAAATTAATATTATGAATATTATTAGCACCTATACTATACTTTAATAAAATAATGAGTTAGGATTTGTTAATTTTAAATAACCTTAATAAAAAAATATATTAATTTACACATAAATTTTAGGTTTTAATTATTTAATATAGGGATTGATTTATATTCACACATGGAAAGTGTGACTAACCTAGATGAAGTGGATGACCAACTTACGTTGTATTGATATTTAAAGTTTCTGGTAATTTCAATACCCATATTTTGTGTAATCAAATAATTATATCAATTGTCACAAATATCCATCTAAATTTCTGTCAACTAAATTATCTCTAAATAATATCAAAAAAACTAAAGATACGTTCAATTATTACCCCCTTATTAAACGATATTTTAAGATCCGAAACTTGTATTATTTTTCCCCGTAATCTAGCTAGCTAGTTCTGTAATCGCCATCAGTTTAAACATGTTAAAAGAAAGTCGTCTAAGTCTTTGTGCCTTTGTAATCCAGTCACTTTACGAAGGTGATAGATTTCCAAGTACCCATGTCGACAGCTTCGGAAAGTTGACGTGTTTCATTTTTCCCAAAAATATTAAAAAATTAAAAAACCTTTTGATCATTTAAAATCACACTAAAAAAACACAAAGTTAAATACAAACTATTTTTTTTTGAAGCTAAAAAGCACATCTTCATTCATTAGGAAAATCAAAAATAATTCCTCCAACAATTGAATAGGAGGAGACGTAAACACATGAAAGCAATTGATAGAACAAGGTAATCTAGCTAAATTATGAGCCGCCTTGTTTTCTTGCTTGCGAATATGAGAAACCGCTAGACCAGGAGCCGATTGAAGGAGCCACTTACAGTGATCAAACACATGGCCAACCTCCAGTTTGTAACTTTTCTTGCCTTGCAAAGCTCGAACAGTGAGCAAGGAATCAGTCTCAACTATAACACTTGCATCGCCTCTCTGCATAATCCATGATAAAGCCTCCCTTACTCCAATGCTTTCTGCCTCTAACACAGTAGCAGGACACGGTAATGTTGCAACTCTTGCTTCAATAAAACTTCCCCTATGATCCCTCATCACCATACCTACTGAGAATGAATCAGATTGAGGGAACACCGAAGCATCTACATTTACTTTCAGCACGCTTGGTGGAGGAGGACACCACTTCCGAACACTTGACACACTAGGATACACAGTACCAGCTGTAGTAGTTACCTCTTTCTTCCTCGCCTTCCTCCACTCCTGCACACTCTTGAAGCTTAATTCCATAGCTACCTCTGCAGTCACCACCTTATCCTCCCAGACCTTCTTGTTGTGCCAGAACCAAATGCCCCACAAGACAGTGGCCAATTTAATAATCTCGGTCTGAGGCAACACTTCCAACTTACCCAGAAGCCATTCTGGAGCAGAGAAAACTTGAGTCATATCATATGAAAGCCCTGCAGCTTGCCAGCAACACTTTGCAAATGTACAGTCAAAGAACACATGAAGTAAATGCTCCACATCCATCATGCACATAGGACACATGATAGTAACAGAAACACCCTTATGCCTAAGTCTGTTCCTCACTGGAATGTTATTCCTGCAGAATCTCCATAAAAATATCTTCATTTTGTGAGGTACATTGAGTCTCCACAGCTTGTTCCAACCCCCTGACCTCGGACATACTGAATCACCAACATAATGATTATGCCAGAAATGGTAACTAGTCTTAACATTATATAAACCATCATTAGACATGGACCAGACTATTCTATCTTCAACTGATCGTTGTGGCACAAAGGTTGCCAGAATAGCTTTTGCATCATCACTATTGAACAATTCATGTATTTTATTCGAGTCCCAGAGTTTAGTACCTGGATAAAAAAATGAAGAAACAACATCATTTCTACCTTCATACCTCCAGTGATTATCAACTTTGAATTCAGTCTTCTTAGCCCACCAAGGATCCTTCGTAGCTATGATACTTCTACCATCTCCAACCACCCATCTAAAACCCCTGCACAGTGCTTCCTTAGCTTGCCAAAAACCTTGCCAAACAAAACTAGAACCTTGCCCCCTCTCCGCATTTAAAACATGAACTCCAGCAAAATACCTTGCTTTCAGAATCCGAGAAACTAACAACTCAGGTTGCTCTATACACTTCCAGACCTGCTTTCCCAGCAATGCAATGTTAAAACCAACCAAGTTTTTAAAACCCATACCACCTCGACTTTTAGACATGCTCATTCCCTCCCAGGAAATCCAATTTACCCCTTGTTTTGAGAAGATCCTGATTTCCACCAGTAGCCGTTAAACAACCTTTCAATTTCCTGAGACAACGACCTTGGAAGCAAAAAACACGACATGCTATAAGCTGGAATAGTTTGGGCCACATTCTTGATAAGGATCGATTTTCCTGCTCGAGATATTGGTTTAGCATTCCACCCTAGGATTCGTTTCACAACTCTATCCTTCTCATAACCAAAAAACCTCTTTTTTGACCTTCCCACTAGGGACGGAAGCCCCAAGTAATGGCTGTTTGTAATATCATTATGCACACCCAGCACTGTAGACAGTTGAAGTTGCTTATCCATACGAACGTTAGAGCTAAATATAACCCCTGATTTCTGATAGTTAACCTCCTGTCCTGACATATCTGCATATTTCTCCAGAATCTCTTTAACACAGGATGCTTCCTCCATCGATGCTTTAAAAAACAAGAACGAATCGTCAGCAAACAGCAAATGGGACACCTCAGGTGCAGTTGGACCAATTTTACAACCATGCAATCTTCCTTCCTCCTCTGCATTGTCCAACAGATTAGACAAACCCTCTAGACAAAATAAGAATAGGTAAGGAGATAATGGATCTCCTTGCCTAATACCTCTCTTAGGGCTTATAGGACCAACTTTCAACCCATTAAAATTGATGTCATACGAAACCGTGGAGACACACCTCATCATCCAACCAATCCATTCATTACAAAAGCCAAGAGACTGCATACATTGCTTCAGATAATCCCAACTCACTTTGTCATAAGCTTTACTAATGTCCAACTTAAGCGCTACCTCACCATCCCTTCCACCTCTACTTCTTTTCATATGATGCACCACCTCAAAAGCTACAATAACATTATCCGTTATACTACGATTGGGAACAAAAGCAGATTATTTCTACGAAATAATACCTGGCAAAACTTCTTTAAGCCTATTAGCCAAGACCTTCGCCACAATCTTATAAAGAACATTGCACAAGGCAATTGGGAGAAGGTCTTTCATATAACACGCATTTTCTTTTTTCGGAATTAACACAATATTGGTATGATTCAGATCAGCTGGAAATGAATTACCTCTAAGCCAATCCCTATAGCACTCAAACACTTCTTTACCCATTACTTTCCAAAAATTCTGATAAAAAGATGGATTCAGGCCATCAGGTCCGCTAGCCTTATTTGTGTTGGAAAAACGTAAATGGGCTTACTTTGATTTTTCTACCTCACGACCAGGTGTATATGTGTGTACGTGTGCTGTTAATAATATGAACAGGTGATGGTAATACAAAACACAAACAAGCTTTATATATATAATAGCTACAGCTTTTTAATACATGCAGAGAGAGCTTCGGCTCTTTCTTTTCCTCCGCTTTTTCTATCTGGTGTATATCTATTACATGCATAATAACAGCCTTTTATAGGCTTCAAGTTTTCATCCTTACATCACTGCATACCTCATATTTTTTATCCTTATACATATTAATAACCTTCCCTATTTTAAGGCTTGATTCTTGATATTTGGTGGCCAGCTTTCTTTGTTTGCTTTGGTCAATAGACTCCAGTATTAAGGTGCATGATTTTCTTTGTGCATGGTTTTGTGTTTTTGACTTCTCTCTGCGCCTACCATATTTTCTGGATGCTAGTCAATGTCTTCATACAATGTTCAACATGCTACTGCCAACCTAAATGCCTACCGCTTATTTTAATATATGCATACACCTATTTGTAGTTATAACAGCCACCTTAATTATTTGAGGGTTTGAATTCTAACAATTTGGGTGCATTTGATGAACATCCACTGTAAATTCTTCAAAAGTTACGTCTTCAATTAATCTCAGATTCTGCTCTTGCGAAATGACTCGAGGACTAACAACAGCTGCACTTGTATTCACGGTACTATTATCAGCAAAAATATTACTGAAATAGTCTTGCACTATATTACACATTTCAACATCATTTTCCACCTTAACTCCCTCATCACTGTCATTTTGCACTATATTCACGGTACTATTTTTTTTGGACGGCACTTAAAATCGACGGATCTTATCTTTTTGGTCGTTTTTAACGGCTTGTGTTGTATCAGTAATTAATTCATAATTGTATAATATATGTTCTTATCAGCCGAGAATTATACTAAAAGATAATTTTTTCCGAACACGTGTATATTGCATATGTAGAATAATGTTGTGGTTGTTTTGGATGAGTCAGTAGAATATTGCTACTTACATTATGTGTATTATGTGTATGTGTTGGTAAATAATAAAGTTATAATTATTACAAAAAACGAGAAAAACCTAATATAATAGTATGTTAAACATTATAAAATATTTTCAATTTATTTTATGCATGTTTTTTTTTTAATTTGAACATATTTATATAACTTAATTCTTATTAAACGTATTTCATAACAATGGAGTCCAAACTCAAAACGCAATTATGATCACATTATCTAGGATAAAATACAACGTCGTTGAAATCGTCAGGGCCTTCATTATTATATCTGAAATAATGTTTAAGTTTTTTTAGTTTTAAATGAAAAAAAAAAGATGAACGTTCTGAGTTTGTCCCAAACTTCTCTCTACCACATTCATAACACGTCATAAATTAGTAAAGAAGTTGTAAAAAAAAGAAAAAATTGCAATGAGGTTCCAGGCACAAGAAGCTGAAATGAGTCTTCTGAATCAGTCGTTTTCCAGTGTGCTAATTTTCAAATGAGTGTGAAACATGTCGGAAAGTATTGATAGATTGTGACTCGTTTCCGGGTTTATTCAGTGTATAGTTGTAAACTGAGGGAAAATAAGGGAATAAGTACGAATTAAACCACCCGAGTTCCTCACAAAATCCTTGTAAACCAAAATGACTACATTAAGAAAGATCGGAGTTTCATGTGAACTGAAATAAACATGGGCCATATTTAGATAAATCTTTTTTGGTCTCATCCTTCAAGTTGCGAGATAATTCTCATTTCAACCAAAATGTGCTTTCGCTATATTTGTCTTGATCTGTAATTTCAATTTCTTCACTTAAAAATGCAATAAGATCATAATTCTTCGTATCTATAAATAGCCCAAGAAGGCAACCATTTATTTCACACCACAACCTAGCTTAACCCTCACGTACAGTTTCCTCTTGAGATGGCTACAAAGACTTCAGCATCAAGCACCGCTCTACTTTTAGTCTTGATCCTTCTCTTCTTCTCTCTGGTTCCTTCTACTTACTCAGTTACAAAATGTCCAAAAGGTTGTGTACCAAAACCACTTCCGCCTCCAGTATGTCCAAAGGGTTGTGTACGAGCACCACCTCCACCTCCACCTCCACCACCACCTCCACCTCCGGTATGTTCAAAGGGTTGTATACCAGCACACACCTGCTCTATTCCAAAAGGAAAAAAACATAGCTCTGCTTGACGACATTAAACGGAAGAAAGAAACGTCATTTTGGCCACAATCAGAACTACATCCTTGTGCGTTTGCATCTAATTATAAAGCTTTCAGTTTTAAATTATCCTATGTTTTGAAAGAAGAGGGAAGCAACTCGCCTTCTCTCATATCAGTAATATTTGATGCATACTATTTTCATTCAGTTTAATATGTCCATGCATTGATGTACATTGGTACTAAATGCGATATCAATATATATAACATAATTTTGTATGTTGTCTCTCGTCCGTTTAACCAAATTTTCTTAATACTTAAAGATTCAGCTATATATACTCGAATTAAAAAGAAAAACAATCAACTCACATGTATAAGGTTCTTTTTCCCTCATTCATAGGGTGTTTTTTTATAGTCGTAACCTCATTCACAGAGTTAATGTTACCGATGATTAAGGATTCACGACAAGAAACACGGTCTTTAGTGACTATTAAATCGATCATTATAAGATCAAAATCGGCCGTTATGTTGGGCTTGCTGAGCACGCCTTAACTCCACATTAGTATGATATTGTCCTCTTTGGACCGAGCCCGCACGGATATGTTTTTGGGCACCTCCCAAAATACCTCATACTAATGGACTTATCTGGCTACTTATATTCTAGCAAACTGCCCCTCCCACAAACGATGTGGGACAACTCCTAACAATCTCTCCCTTCACACATCGGGCCCGACACCTGTCGGATCTGCCTCCTGATAGTGTGACCAGGCTCCCCCTCGACCCATACTGAAAGTCCATCTGGCTATCCGCTCCCCCTAGGCCCATACTGGAAGGCCCGTCTGCCTTTTCCTTGAGCCCATTCTGGGGCAAGCCCATCTGCCTCTTCCCGGGTCACTTCTGGAGCCCATCTGAGATTGTTATGGACCGTTTCAACCATAGCTCTGATACCACTTGTTAGGTTTGCTGAGCAGACCTAACTCCACATTAGTATGATATTGTCCGCTTTGGGCCGAGCCCGCACGGATTTGTTTTTGGGCACCTCCCAAAAGGCTTTATTCTAATTAGAGTTGTCTGGCTGCTTATATTCTAGCAAACTGCCCCTCCCACAAACGATGTGGGACAACTCCTAACAATCTCCCCCTTCCCACATCGGGCCCGACACCTGTCAGATCTGCCTCCTGATAGTGTGACCAAGCTCCCCCTCGACCCATACTGAAAGTCCATCTGTCTATCTGCTCCCCCTAGGCCCATACTGGAAGGCCCGTCAGCCTTTTCTTTGAGCTCATTCTGGGGCAAGTCCATCTGCCTCTTCCTAGGTCACTTCTGGAGCCCATCTGAGATTGTTATGGACCGTTTCAACCATAGCTCTGATACCACTTGTTGGGCTTGCTGAGCAGGCCTAACTCCATATTAGTATAATATTGTCCGCCTTGGGCCGAGCCCGCACGGATTTGTTTTTTGGCACCTCCCAAAATGTCTCATTCTAATTGGAGTTGTCTGGCTGCTTATATTCTAGCAAACTGCCCCTCCCACAAACGATGTGGGATAACTCCTAACACGTTATTTATGAATAACGACCGAAACCAAAACGATCAGATTATTTATATTTTCTATTTATTTTTTTGATCGAATTTTACGTTGACCAACTCGGAGTACAATCATAGTTGCAAGTAACTCCTCGTACAATACCATCTCCAAGCACATTACAATACAAACCAACAAATTACAAAATTTCTACAATCATCAATAGCAATCTTAAACAATAGCTAATATATTTTTATACAATTATAGAATAGTTCAATTATAACGAAATCAAATGTACTTTAAAAAAAAATACATGAAAAACAGAATATTCAACAAACAACCAAACCATACTTAAAAGCAGCCAAAATATGTCTCCTTCCATGTTGTCGTTGTTGCCATCTTGTTGAACCCTCCTTATTGCCTAAAATACGAAAGAGGTTAAAACACCTTAAATAACACACCATAAAATATAAGTAGTCTAAGTTTAGAAGTTTTAAGCTTTTACAAGTTGGTGTCCGCTCAAAACTTTTGTAAACCAACACACCCTACATCAAACCAAAACCAAATTGTTAACATACGGAATTAAAACATATAATTATAACGTTAATAAATATCGTAAATTATTAACATAAAAAAGCTCAAAACTTGCAATATTACAAAATCAACCACCCCATATATATATTCCGCATAACAAGTCAAATACAACAATGATAGGTACGCATTTATATGAATTTAGTGTCCTTGATTGAAAAACAAAAGTAATTAACACAAAAACCTTTCCCTTACAAAGATTGATTGAATTGGGTAAGCACAATACTCAATTCTTTAGAGAGAATATGGAGATAAGGGAGAGAGAGCGCTAGATAGTTTGTATAAAGAAGAAAATAGGGGAAATGACAGATTTATCCTAAGTTATAGGTCCAACACTGACCCCTAAATTCATAAACGGTCGTTATTATCGGTCGGTAACAATTCTCGAGCCTAAATTATTATTTTTTGATTGGGTGCCATAATTTTACAATTTGGGCACAAATGGAAATTTTTAAATTCCTACCGCTACAAATTTCGACCGATCTGATCTGTATCTAATACAATCTATTTTTAAATAATAAATGTACATGTAAAAAATTAAAATATAAATCTAAATTATTTGGAGTTATTATTAATCATATACTATGAAGATTATGATTAAAAATATAATTTGATATTTTAAAGATTAGAAGCTAATATTGATATATCTGAAATAATCTAATCGATTGACATACTAATCATATTACAAAATGTATGTTACATTTTTTATGACGAGTTGAGTTTTTACATATTTTAATATAAGCCGATGATACCATCATTCGTAAGTTTGGATCGTTAAAATGAATCGTTAAAATGCAATGTTAGAAAAAAGAGTAATATTCAATTGAAACTACAGAGACTATAAACAACGCGTATAATATATTAAACATCACATATATTTATAAGATAATCGTCTCCAATCTATTTTTCACTAACACAATTAATAACATTATTCATATTTTTCATAATAGTATATTAATATTATTATATACAAGAATTATATAAACGTTACCCTAAATCCAGAATCCTAAACATATACTCTAAATTAAAGAGATAATAAAATCTATAAGTTTTGTATAATAATTAGATTATGTTAGGTCACACACACTGTAGAAGGGGGTTGAATACAGTGTTTACTACAATCAAATCAAATATAAGAACTCAAGTAACAGATCACAGATTTTATTCAACACAATAAACTCTGTTACAAAGAACTGTTCTCTCTCAGTGATGAATAAATTATCACGAAAGCTGCTAGGGTTACAATGAATAATGATCTGGATTAAGATAACACATATAGTGTAAACCCTATGTCTGAGTTTATATACTACACAGTTACCAGACAATCATCTAATTGATATCGAATATAATTCTTCTTCCTAATATGTATCAACTAGTTATCTTTTCTTCCAAGTATTCTATTCTTCATACAATTCTTCTCCATGCATATCTCTTCTTATATTTGTTTTGATCTTCTTTCCTTTCAATCAGCCGCCTTCCTTATCTGAACGTCTCCTTAAGTCCTGATATTATCTCCTGATAAATATCTTCTGATAACTTAAGTTCTGACAACTTAAGTTCTGATATCTTAAGTCCTGACTTCAGTATAAGTACTGATTTCCCGTTAAGTCATGTTTTGTCCTGTTAAGTAAGATCTAAAAACTAAACACAAATCATATTAGACATGACATCACAAATATATCTAACATATTATTTATCTAAAATTAAATGTTAAAATTAAATTTGGATAAATGAATAATAGATATATTGTTTTTTATTATTTTAAAATAATAAGAGAAAATAAAATATTACAAATACCAACCAGTTTTTTGGAGACGGTTGGTCTAAGTTCGGTCGTTATCGTGCCAGTGTTTTTTCTATAAAATTTTTATAACGACTACTTTAACCAACCTTTTTTTATACTGGAGGTCAGTATTGATGAAGTCAAATGGTAAAAATGGTTGGTATTCGTGTATTCAGTCATTTTAAGGGATAATAAAATTATAATATAGGCTTCATTTTGGGCCAATCTCGTACAATATAGTACGATATCTATACCAACCAACAATAACATCAATAACATTATACATAACGAAGTTTTTTGGTAAATATTTAGTTATAAATTGAAGCCATCGCTTTCTTTATTACTATCACTATGCGAAGCGTCAGATAGTACTCCCCTTTCTCTAATAATAAGGCACCAAGGCCCCTTTCATAAGAGATAGAACAATCCCTCACTCGACACCTCAAAGCTGACCAGTACAAAAACACTATAATCCGTCCTCGTTTACGTACCCCCACTTGCTTCTAGTTGTCTTTTACTGGCTTATTTCCAGCTACATGATGGGATAAAAGAAGAGACCAGTATAGAAATGGGTAAAACGAGTAGTGAGATGAAAGATAAGGATGCTGTAAGATGTTTAATGTATGACAAGTTCATGAATATATTCCTAAATAAAGTGGAGATGCATATGAAATATAAAAAATGGAAAACTAAGGCTCATAATAAGAATTTTTTTAAAAATGTTAAAAGATGGTTAATCCGCCTTTCTTCCCGGCTAGACCAGTGACTTTCCCTTCCTCGTCCTCTTCATTATGGTCTTCTTCTTCTTCTTCTTCTTCTTCTTCTTCTTCTTCTTCTTCTTCTTCTTCTTCTTCTTCTTCTTCTTCTTCTTCTTCTTCTCTTCTTCTCTTCTTCTTTCTCCTTCTTCTTCTTTCTTCTTCTCTGCTCTCTCTCTTCTCTCTTTC